>NW_027397078.1:70937-358873 GCF_003265705.2 Callorhinus ursinus | reverse complement strand
TGACCTCACTGATATGAGGAATTCTTAATCTCAGGAAACAAACTGAGTGTTGCTGGAGTGATGGGGGGTGGGAGGGATGGGGTGGCTGGGTGATAGACAGTGGGGAGGGTATGTGCTATGGTGAACGCTGTGAATTGTGCAAGACTGTTGAATCACAGATCTGTACTTCTGAAACAAATAATGCAACATATGTTAAGAAAAAACAAAAAGAAAAAGATAGCAGGAGGGGAAGAATGAAGGGGAGTAAGTCAGAGGGGGAGATGAACCATGAGAGACGATGGACTCCAAAAAACAAACTGAGGGTTCTAGAGGGGAGGAGGGTAGGTTGATGGGTTAGCCTGGTGATGGGTATTAAAGAGGGCACATTCTGCATGGAGCACTGGGTGTTATGCACAAAAAATGAATCATGGAACACTACATCAAAAACTAATGATGTAATATATGGTGATTAACATAACAATAAAAAAATTAAAAAAAAGATTGATAAGATGTTGGTTGAAAAATGGAAAAAGAAAAATTAAAAAAAGAAAAAAAATAATTTAAAAAATTTATCTTTGAAAGACTAAAGAATCAGGGGGGGAAATGCCATGAATTCTATATGCTGTATTCCCGTAGCACTGGAGTTCTGCCTTTCTCATTGATGGGTAAACTTGGTCTTGGCTCGCTCTTCTTGCTGATCTTCTCGGGATGGGCCTGTTGCCATGGTACCCAAATGTCTTTGCCGTAGGCGGAATTGCTCCGCCCTTCCCGGGGCCAGGCTAAGTAATCTGCTTGGGTTTGCTCTTGGGAGCTTTTGTTCCCTGCATGCTTTCCGTAGAGCTTTGGAGGACAAGAGTGAAAATGGCGGCCTCCAAATCTCCACCCTGGAGGAGCTGAGAACTCAGGACCCCACTCCTCAGTGAGCCCCCAGAGAAAAGCTGTCAATCACTCCTGTCTCCCCAGTCTCCTGCCGCACTCCGTGCTCACCCGACCTGTGACCGAGCATTTCTATCTCTGGCACATGACCCCGTGTGGAGTCTCTAAACCCAGCAGATCCCTGCAGTGCGCTCCCGCACCGCTCCTCCCAGGGGAGGAAGGGGAGTCTCCCCGGATCTGCCGCTTGTTGGGTCCCTGCTGGAAGAGTGGTGGCCCGATTGTGCTGCAGATCACAGTTTATGGCAACCCCGAGCTGAGATCCCACTCCTTGGCTCTGTCTCTGCAGCTGGCTTCCCCGCTCTGATACCTGGGAGCTCTGCCGCACTCAGGCACCCCCATACTTTCTGTGATCCCGAGGGTCCTGAGACCACACTGTCCCAACGAGGTTTCCACCCCTGCTTAGCCACTGGAGCGATGTCCCTCAGTGGAGCAGACTTCTAAAAGTTCCGATTTTGTGCTCTGCTGCTCTATCACTTGCAGTTAGTTGCTGACAGAGGCTCCTTCCGCCGCTGTCTATCTTCCCAAATATCGCTTCAGATTCCTTTCTCCACACGTCTTACCTTCCAGAAAGTGGTCGCTTTTCTGCTCATAGAAGTGCTGCTATTCTTTTCTTCGATCTCCTGTTGAGTTCGTGGGTGTTCAGAATGGTTTGATCCCTATCTAGCTGAATTCCTGGGACCAGACGAAATTTAGGTCTCCTACTCCTCCACCATCTTGCTCCTCCTGTCATTGAATATTATTTTCATAGGGAAATTTTATGCATTTCCTGGTGAGTTGTGGGTACAAGCATCACACAATATAAAATTAGGTAGTTGAAAAAATGATGTTTCCTACATTTAGGTATTTGGCTATAAGTTGCAGTAGTACTATTTGAGAAATAACAGAATGGCTGTGGGTAATTTTCTGTGTTCCTGTTTTTGCTTAATTGGAATAGATATTAAGAATTAATTTGCATGGAGTCAGAGCAAGATGAGAGTGGGCTATTTTGAGTTTCACAACATTTATTTTTGGTCATTGTTCTGTTAAGGGGATGGAATTTTCAGTTTGAATATTAAGTCACTATTGGTGATCTCTTTTGTAATAATAATCTTAATGATAATTTTTATTTTTATTTAGGGAACCACAGACCAGCATAGGAGAAGGCCTGGATTAAACGACATGAGGATAAGAACCAAGATTAAAGTTCAAAGGAAAGTGCTAAGAATCTCTATGTCAAGAAATTAGGCAAATATAGTAAGAGGATGCTTGCAAACACAGAAATAAACAAGGCAGACAGAGTCTCTGCTCTCATTGAGATTTTAGTCTATCTGGGAAAGCAGACATCAAACCAGTCATAGTGACTGGTTAAAATTGAGATTAACATACATGGTAAAAGTATAGGGAGCTATGAGAGAATTTCACAAGGTCTTGACCTAGTATAGGAGGATCAGGGAGAGCTTGTTTGAATCAGTGGCAATTAAACTGAAAATGGAAGAGTGAAGATGGGTTAGCCAGGCAAAGGGGAATGGGAACAGAAGTTGCAGGTGGCCCTCAGGCTGAGAGCATAGATCTTTAAAAGTCTTTGGGTCAAGAAAGAGCTGGGCCTATTGGAGCTGGAACAAAAAGCAATAATACTTCCAGTATGTTTAGAGCATAGAGAACAGTAGAGAGAATGGTGATATACGACATGAGAGAGATAGGTTAGGCACGATCATTCAAAACCATATTGGACATATTAATGGTTTGAGACTTCATCCTGAGATGAATGGGTAGGCACAGGAATGTCATTGTGAGTTTTATATTGTTGGAAGATCACTCTGGCTTCTGTATGAAGAATGGATTGGTGGAAAGCAACACTGGATTCAGGAAGACCAGTTAGAGGGTTATTGTAATCATTCAGGAGACAAATGATGGTGACTTGGGCAAAGGTAGTGGTAGAGGGGGTGTAGAGACGTGGCCAGGGCAAGAAATCTTTAGGAGGCATGTCTGGTGAGACTTGATGTGGTAGACATAGACATGTGTGTCCCAGATCCCCTTTCAAGGAAGGACTTGATGTCCAGCTGTGGGAAATGTTGTCAGTAGACAGCTTCCATATAACTGCTCCTTCAGAGTCTGGCTCAGCTGCAGAAAGCCACCATTCTCAAGGGTCACACCCTTCCCCTGGTAGCCCACATCTGACTGAGCAAGGCAGAGGTATAAATGTCTGATTATCTGGACCCAACAGGGGGCACTGTGAAGGACAGTATTTGCTCCAGAGCTCTCTGATAGGTTGGCCAAAGCTACGTTGGAACTACACCACAGTTAAACATCCCTCTGTCCAGTCCCACTTCCTTCCTCCTCTCTTCACAGGGAATGATGCATGATAAATATCTTGTATCTCCAACTTAATCTTACCTCTGCTTCCAATGAGTCCAATCTGTGACTGTTGGAACTAAAAGTGGAGTACTGTGATAAAGAAAATGATAAGATAGGCATTTGGAACTGGATCAGTGACCACTCAGCTTAAAATGAGAATTTCATCACTGATGTAGGTGGAGCATAGACAGCTTCTGGAACAAAGTTGTGGCATAGTTATTAAAATTTTCATTGGTGGTGAATTAGGAATGCATACCAACGGAAGGGAATGCAGTGGCAGGCATATCAGTTGTTTGGGATTTATGGATAAAATAGTAATTTTTAAAATTTTTATTTATTTATTTGAGAGAGAGAGAGTGAGCACAAATGGGAGGAGGGGCAGAGGGAGAGAGACAGAGAGAATCCCAAGCAGACTCCCCATGAGTGTGGAACCCGATGTGAGGTTCAATCCCATGACCCAACAGATCATGACCAGAGCCAAAATCAAGAGTTAGGCACTTAACTGACTGAGCCAACCAAGCGCCCCTAAAATAGTAATTTTAACAATAAGGGGATTAGATAGCTATTATAGCACCATCAATAATCACTAGAAAGATAATGAACAGTTGAGAGTGAGTAACAGGCAACTTAAAGCCAAATGTAAAAACCAGAAGGCATCTTTGGTATAATATAAAGAAACTTTCATTTGTTATAGTGACAGGGCAGAGAAAGCCAAGCAGAACAAGCCCAGGATTTAGAGTGGCTGAACCTCAAAGACAGTAAAGCTCCAATTAAGGCATAACTGAGACTCTGAGCCATGGGATAGGCCACCTGCTCTCTTGATCACTAGACTTACAACCAGACTTAAGTCATAGCACAACTCATTTGGGGAATAATCTAGTTTATTTGAAAGGAAATGGGATATATATCCCAAAGAAATTGCAAAATCTAGTCTGTATATACTAAAAGGAGTTGGGGGAGTACCAATAGAACTATATTTTATAATACAGGGTGCCTGATCAGGGAGCAATAACTTAAAATTATATAAGCAAGAGTTGACCTGGAAGTGCTCCTCTAAGATATAAAACTTAATATGCTGGTAATGATAACACTAGATGGTACAAACTCATTAGTAGGATGAGTCCCAGAAACATTGAAAACATAATGACTTATGCTAAGTAAAACTGAAATATCATAATTGTTGTGGGATATGATGAAGGAAAGGATTGAGTTCAGGGATATGGACAGGCTGGACCAGATATACTATATACGGACAGATCTCCATTTCTTTGGAATCAGTTACTGAAATTTTAGCAGTTTCTTTTGGTGGTGTCATAGTTATCTGAATTTTCGTGATACACGTAGCCTTGCATTGGTGCCTGAAATATTTGCAGACTGGTTTCAGCAGGTATAGACATTTTCCAGTCTTTTCCCTAAGCTATAGGTTACCTCTGAAATCACAGTTGTGCTGGGTTGGGGCCAGTTTTGAGGCTGTTGCTGGGTCTGCAGTGGCATCCATAGTTGGTGAACTTGTGACCATGGGCTTGGGTGGGTGTAGATCTGGTCTGATCCCTTGGTGGATGAGACTGCCTCCAGTACCTTATTCAGTAAGTTAGTTCTGGAACAAATTTTCACTCCAGAGTCTACAGTTGAGTCCTTGTACAGTGGGCCTCTTATCAGGTGCACGACAGGTGTTGCTCCCTCCAGGTCCCTGGGAAGGCTCCTTCCTGGTTACTGAATAGTTCTGTGGGTAGGAAGGACTGGCTCTGGACAATGGCTGAGAGTGGCTTGAACCACAAACCCCAAGGCTGTTTCATGTTCCACATCCAAGTTTAAAGTATATGGACCTGGCTCTTGGAGGCACAAATTGGCTTGCCTCCCACCAAGTCCCTGTGTGGGCTAGACTGGTCCCTATATTCAGAGGGACTGAAGCTGAGGTTAGGGCCCTTCCAGGATCTCCTGAGGTGCAGATATATGTGTTGCCTGCATGGTCCCTATGCCAGCAGGACTGCTCATGGACTGTGGCTGAAAAGTGTTGGAACCAAATATAGAACCCTTTCAAGATCTCTGTGGGCACAGACAGGAGTGATTTCTGCTGGGACCCTGGGATCTCAGGACTATTGGCAGACAACAGACTGTTGCTATGGATAAGTTGGAGTAAATTATAGGGCCCTTTCAGGATCTCAGGGAGGGCAGATGGGAGTGTTTCCTGCAGAGTCCCTGTGCCAGCAATACTGTTCACAAACTGTAGCTGAGATGAGCTAGAGCTCAGTTACAGGGCACTTTCAGAATCTATAGTCTGACTGAGTTTGGCAAGCTTACCTCCAGGGGCTCCCAGACTGTGGCTGAGAGGAAATGGAGCCAGGTCATGGGACACTTCAGGGTCCATAGGCAGGACTAAATTCTATGTTTATTACCCAGAGCATGGGTGGGCATGATTCCTCCTGGATCCTTTGGTATATGATGCTAATGATAGACTCAAAGCCATACAGAACTGTAGCTGAGTTCTCAGTGGTATGGAGCTGCTTTCATTTCTGTAACTAGGACCATGATCATCAAGTCAGCCAACTGGTTGTGAGCCTGCCTTTTCATAACAGATCTTCTTGGGCTTGGATAGCACTGGGGTCTCACAATCTCCTACTTCAATCCCAAAGCTCCCACAAAGGCACTTTTGTCTGTGGGATGGATGTCAAATTATTGTTGTTGAGGACGGGATACGCACAAGGGATGTCTTATTTGGCCATTTGGCTGACATCACTCCTGCAAGTTTCTTTTCCTCTGGTGTCATTAGATTTCTATGATAATGCTGGTCTCTTAAAATGAGCCGAGAGCTGTTCCTCTTATATTTTCTAAAAGTTTGTGGATCATTAGTAATATTTCCTCTTTAAATGTTTGTTATAATTTATCACTGAAAGATTTGGGCTTGAGCTTTTCCATTTATGAAGATTTTTAATTACTCGTTTAACTTATTCACTTACTATATGTAAATGTGGATTTTTAAATTTATTCTTGACTCAGTTTCAGTAATTTGTGTTTTTATAGAAATTTGTCAACTTCATCTAAGTAATCTAATTTGTTGGCATAAGTTGTTCGTGGTCTTACCTTATAATCCTTTCTTATTTCTGTGAGGTTGGTAATAATGGCCCCTCTTTCATCCTTGATTTTAGCAATTTGAGTCTTCTTTTTTATTCCTCAGTCTGCCTAGCTTAATATTTTCAAAAAAAAAAATCAACTTCTGGATTAGATTATTTCATCATTGTCTTTTTATTCTCTATTTTATTTATTTCCAATCCAAATGTTATTATTGTATTCCTTTTTTATAAGCCCTTTTTAATGAACTTTTTTTGTCTTTTTAAGTTTTTATTAAATTTCAGTTAGTTAACATAGAGTGTAAAATTAGTTTCAGGTGTACAATACAGTGATTCAATACTTCCATACAACACCCAGTGCTCATCACAAGTCAAATTATCTTTTCTATTTTTTATTTACTTTTTATTATGTTATGTTAGTCACCATACAGTACATCATTAGTTTTTGATGAACTGTTCCATGATTCATTGTTTGAATATAACAGCCAGTGCTCCATGCAATACGTGCCCTCCTTAATACCTATCACCAGGCTAACCCATTCCCCCAACTCCCTCCCCTCTAAAACCCTCAGTTTGTTTCCCGGAGTCCATGGTCTCTCATGCTTCATTGCCCCCTCTGATTTCCCCCCCTTCATTTTTCCCTTCCTTCTCCTAAAGTCCTCCCTACTATTCCTTATGTTCCACAAATAAATGAAACCATATGATAATTGACTTTCTCTGCTTGACTTATTTCACTTAGCATAATTTCCTCCAGCCCCATCCATGTTGATGCAAAAGTTGGGTATTCATCCTTTCTGATGGCTGAGTAATATTTCCTTGTATATATGGACCATACCTTCTTTAGCCATTCATCTATTGAAGGGCATCTCGGCTCTTTCCACAGTTTGGCTATTGTGGACATTGCTGCTGTGAACACTGGGGTGCATGTGACCCTCTTTTCACTACATCTGTATCTTTGGGGTAAATACCCAGTAGTGCAATTCCTGGGTCATTGGGCAGCTCTATTTGTAACTTTTTGAGGCATCTCCACACTGTTTTCCAAAGTGACTGTACCAACTTGCATTCCCACCAACAGTGTAAGAGGGTTCCCCTTTCTCCACAACCTCTCCACCATTTCTCATTTCTTGCCTTGTCAATTTTTGCCATTCTAACTGGTGTAAGATGGTATCTCAATGTAGTTTTGATTTGAATTTCCCTGATGGCTAATGATGATGAACATTTTTTCATGTGTCTGTTAGCCATTTGTATGTCTTCTTCATAGAAGTCTCTTTTCATACCTTCTGCCCACTTTTTGACTTGATTATTTGTTTTTTGGGTGTTGAGTTTGAGAAGTTCTTTTTTTTAAAAAGATTTTATTAATTCATTTGTGAGAGAGAGAACAAGCAGGGGGAGAGGCAGAGGGAGAGGGAGAAGCAGACTCCCTGCTGAGCAAGAAGTCCGATGCGGGACTCGATCCCAGGACCCTGGGATCATGACCCGAGCTGAAAGCAGATGCTTAACCATCTGAGCCACCCAGGCGCCGAAGTTTGAGAAGTTCTTTATAGATTTTGGATATCAACCCTTTATCTGTGGTGTCATTTGCAAATATCTTCTCTCATTCTGTAGGTTATCTCTTTGTTTTGTTGACTGTTTCCAAAATACAGCATCCTTTCCTGATTAAAACTCTTCAGAGTGTAAGGATAGAGGGAACATTCCTCAAGTTCATAAAAACCATCTATGAAAAGCCCACAGCAAATATCATTCTCAATGGGGGAAAGCTAAGAGACTTTCCCTTAAGATCAGGAACACAACAAGGATGCCCACTCTCATCACTATTGTTTAACATAGTACTAGAAGTCCTAGCAACAGTAATCAAACAACAAAAATAAATAAAACGTATTCAAACTGGCAAAGAAGGAGTCAAACTCCCTCTTTTCGCAGATGACATGATAATTTATGTGGAAAACCCAAAAGACTCCACCCCTAAATTACTAGAACTCATACAGCAATTCAGTAATGTGGCAGGATACAAAATCAATGCACAGAAATCAGTTGCTTTCCTATACACTAACAATGTAACTATACAAAGAGAAATCAGGGAATCGATTCCATTTACAATAGCACCAAAAACCATAAGATACCTTGGAATAAACCTAACCAAAGAGGTGAAGGATCTATACTCTGGGAACTACAGAACACTTATGAAAGAAATTGAAGAAGACACAAAAAGATGGAAAAACATTCCATGCTCATGGATTGGAAGAATAAACATTATTAAAATGTCTATGCTGCCCAGAGCAATCTATACTTTCAACGCCATCCTGATCAAAATACCAATGGCATTTTTCAAAGTGCTGGAACAAAGAATCCTAAAATTTGTATGGAACCAGAAAAGACCCCGAATTGCCAAGGAAATGTTGAAAAAGAAAAACAGGACTGGGGGCATCACGTTGCCAGATTTCAAGCTCTATTACAAAGCTGTGATCGCCAAGACAGTATGGTCCTGGCACAAAAACAGACACATAGACCAATGGAACAGAATAGAGAGCCCAGATATGGACCCTCAACTCTATGGTCAAATAATCTTCCACAAAGCAGGAAAAAATATCCAATGGAAATAAGACAGTCTCTTCAATAAACAGTGCTGGGGAAATTGGACAGCTATATACAGAAGAAAGAAACTCAACCATTCTCTTACACCATACACAAAGATAAACTCAAAATGGATGAAAGACCTCAATGTGAGATAGGAATCCATCAAAGTCCTAGAGGAGAACATAGGCAGTAACCTCTTTGACATTGGCCACAGCAACTTCTTTCAAGACATGTCTCCAAAGGCAAGGGAAACAAAAGCGAAAATGAACTTTTGGGACTTCATCAAATTAAAAAGCTTCTGCACAGCAAAGGAAACAGTCAACAAAACAAAGAGGCAACCCACTGAAAGGGAGAAGATACTGTATTCCTTCTGTTTTCTTTGAGTATAGTTTGTTCTTTTTTCAGTTTCTTAAGGTGGACTGTCAGGTTATAGATTTGAGATACTCTTTTTTCATATAGATACTTACAGCTAACAATGCTTCTCTAAACACTGCTTCCCATAAATTTTGATATGTTGTGTTTTCATTTTCACTCATTCCAAACTGAATTTTTATTGTGATTTCTCTGTGACATATGGATTATTTAGAAATGTGTTTTTAAATTTCCAATTATTTGTGAGTTTCCAAAATTTCCATCTTTGCTGATTTCTAACTTAACTGCTTTGTGGTCAGAGAACACAGTCTGTATGATTTCAATCCCTTTATATTTATTAAGATTTGTTTTATAGTCTCTTTTGGATAATGGTTAATGAACATTTAAGAATTTATAGTCGCTGTTGTTGGGGTCAATCTCCTATAGATGTGAGGTCAAATTGGATAATAGTGTTGTTCAAGTCTTATATAACTCTGCTGATTTTCTGTCTAGTTTTCCTGTTCATTATTAAGAGTGAGATATTGAAGACTCTGAATGTTATTGGCAAATAGTCTGTTTCTCCCTTTAATTCTACCTATATTTTCTTTCCTGTATTTTACCCTTCGCTGTTAGATGTGTATATTTTAAAACTTGTTTTATCTTTTTGATGAATTGACCCTTTTATCATTATAAAATGCACCTCTTTGTCTCTGGTTATATTTTTGTCTGTAAGTATATTTTCAATATTTATATAGTCATTCCAGTTCTCTTTTGCTTACTCTTTTCCTGGTCTATCTTTGTCTTTTCTCTTTTGATCTTTTAATGTCTTTGAATCTAAAATGATTTTTTTTTTGTTGGCTGCATATAGTTGGATCATGTTTTATTTTAATCTACCCAAAAGTTGGGTATTCATCCTTTTATTTTATTTTAATCTATTCTAATAATCACTTATTTTATTAGAGTGATTAATCCATTGGAATTTAAAGTAATTACTTATATGGGTAGGCTGATTTTTTTCATTCAGCTATTTGTTTCTTTCTGTCTTGTTTATTTTGTTGTTGTTGTTCTTTGTTCCTCCACATTAATTTGTATTAGAAATGTAATTTTTGGAGTACCATTTTAATTTTTGTGTTGAATTTTAAAAAAAATTTAGCAGGGAAGGAGTTAATGTGACAGAGAAGTAGGGGGACCCTGGGCTTTCCTTGTCCCTGGAACACAGCTGTATTGAGGTCAGATCACTTGGAACACCCAGGAAATCAATCTCAAGATAGGAAGGATTTCCACGGTTAGAGGGAGACAGCATGGCAGGTGTGAAGCGCATGGAAGTGAATTGGGGGAGAGAAAAGCTGCCATGCTGCAGAGGGGAGGGAACCCTTTCCCCAGGGAGAGAAAAGGGAGAGAAGGGTTGAGAGAGTGCAGTGTGTTGCACAAGAAAACTTCTCAGACCACAGACTGGGCAGCTGGGGGAATGGAGTGGCGCAAATTTTTTGCAAACAGTGGGTGTAGCTCAAACTCTGAGCTTTTGGAAGTGCAAGACTTTCACTAGAGTGGAGCTGTAGTGTGAGCTCCTGGAGAGAAGGATGGCTCTGGCCCGGGAGCACACACAAAGTGATGTAGGGATCCCCAGGGTTGCACTGGGAGAGACTGTTCTCCTTCCTGGAGTGCATTTGGAAGAGAGTATATTGCTTCTCCAAGGACAAAAGACCCTGCAGGCACTAGCAAACAGCACACAGGGGCCAGTGCATCAGGTGTATAACCTGCTGCTGCTTTTTGCTGTCTACACCATAGATTCTGTGCACTGCACAGGTGTGGGACTGTTTTTGTGGGACAAAGGGCACTGGTCAGAGCACAGAGAGGCTCTAATCTGGAGGAGGGAGCAGATCCAAGGGATGTTGGCTCCTTTAGGATTTGGAGTTTTGAATCCCAGCCATGTGACAAAGATAAAACCCAGGAGAGCTGTTGTGCTGGGTGTGCTGATGGCCCTTGCCTTTCTGTGAGGACTTCCTGAACATCAGGGATGTGAGATCCCCTGTCTGGGCATGAAAGTGTGGGGTAGCTCTGTTTTACCATATCTACCAACTGATTGGACTTCAGAGAGCAACACAGTGGCCCCCAGTGGAGGTGGGAGCCACTTAAATCAAACCCCACCCCATTGTGCTTGGCAAGTGCTTTTTTAACTGGGGCAGGATTGACTCTGAGCCAGCGCAGTGGGCCTCTCCCCCAGGGAGGCAACAGAGGCAACATGCAACACGTACCAAGTCTACTGATCATTGCCTCGCATCACAGCGTCCCCTTCAGTTCTGGTGGAAATAGGACAAGGCTGCCTTTTTTTCTTTTCTTTGGAATCAGGCTTATAGTTTTTTGTTTGTTTCTTTTTCATTTCCTTTTCTCTGTCACTTTTCATTTTTTTTTCTGATCAAGTGTTTTTGTTTTCTTTCTTCCTTCCTTCCTTCCTTCCTTTTTTCTTCAGACTTTCTTCAACACCTAGATAAAGGTCCAAACATTCCCCACTGGAATGCTGCAGAGGATGGACCAGGGGGAAAGAGCAGCCAAAACACAACAGCAGAGTGCACACAACATATACCAGAAACATTTCCTGAAGTGCCAGGTCCTGGACAGTGTATGACCTCTTTCTATTATAGCATTATTCTGAGCAGGAAACAGCAAATTTTCATAACACTCAAAAGATAGAAACTTAGCCAAAATGACAAAATGGAGGAATTCTCCTCAAAAGAAAGGTCAGGAAGGTATCACAACCAGGGTCATGCTCAAAGCAGATATAAGCAATATATCTGAAGAGCAATCTAGATCAACAGTCAAAAGACTACTAGCTGGACTTGAAAAAAGCACACAAGACATCAGAGAAACCTGGCTGCACGGATAAAAAAAACCTAAACACTATTTGGGATTAAATTAAAAAAAATGCTATAACTGGGGTGCCTGGGTGGCTCAGTTGTTAAGTGTCTGCCTTCAGCTCAGGTCATGGTCTCAGGGTCCTGGGATCGAGCCCCGCATCGGGTTCCTTGCTCGGCAGGAAGCCTACTTCTCCCTCTCCCATGCCCCCTGCTTGTGTTCCCTCTCTCACTGTGTCCTCTCTGTCAAATAAATAAATAAAATCTTTTTAAAAAATGTTATAACTGAGATGAAAAATAGATTGGATATAATCACTACAAGGTTTAAAGAAGCAGAGGAGAGGATAGATGATATAGATGATAAAATTGGGAAAATAATGAAGATGAAAAGAAGAGAAAAAGAAAACTATTAGATCACGAAGGTAGACTGAAGGGAATGCAGTGATTCTGTAAAGTGAAATAATATCCATATTATAGGAGTCCCAGAAGAGTGGGGAAAAAGAGGCAGAAGGTTTATTTGAACAAATTATAGCTGAGAACTTCCCTAATTTGGGGAAGGAAACAAGCATTCAAGTCCAAGAGGCACAGAGAACGCCCCTCAAAACAAAACAAAACAAAACAAAACAAAAAAACAGGTCAACACCATGATATATCACAGTGAAACTTGCAAAATGCAAAGATAGAGAGAGAATTCTGAATGCAGCTCAGTAGAAAAGGTCCTTAACCTACAAGGGTAGACACATAAGGCTGGTGGCAGACCTGTCCACAGAGGCCTGGCAGGCCAGAAAGGACTGGCATGAAATATTCAAAGTGCTATGTGGGAAAATTATGCAGCCAAGATTACTTTACCCAGCAAGGCTGTCATTCAGAATAGAAGGAGAGATAAAGAGTTTCCAAGACAAACAAAAACTATAGGAGATCATGAATACTAAACCAGCCAGCAAGAAATATTAAAGGGAGCCCTTTGAGCAAAAAGAGAGATGAAAAGTAACAAAGACTAGAAAGGAACAGAGACAGTCTAGAGGAACAGTGACTTTACAGGTAATAGAATGGCACTAAATTCATACATTTCCATAGTTACTCTGAATGTAAATGAACTAAATACTCCAATCAAAAGACATAGTGTATCAGAATGGATAAAAAAAAAAAAACAAGACCTATTGATATACTGCTTACAATACACTCATTTTAGACTCAAAGACACCTCCAGATTGAAAGTGAGGGGGTGGAGAACCATCTATCATGCTAATGGACATCAAAAGAAAGCTGGAGTAGCCAACCTTATATCAGACAAACCAGATGTTAAACCAAAGACTCTAATTAGAGTTGAAGAAGGGCACCATATCAAAATAAAGGAGTCTATCCAACAAGATCTAACAATTATAGATATTTATGCTCCTAAATTGGGAGGAGCCAAATACATAAATCAATTAATAAGAAACTTGAAGAAAGTCATTGATAGTAGAGGACTTTAACACCACACTCATAGCAATGGACAGATCATCTAAACAGAAGATCGACAGGGAAAAAAAGGACTGTGAATAACACACTGGAATAGATGGACTTAACCGGTATATTTAGAGCATTTCATCCTAAAGTAGCAGAATACACATTCTTTTCCAGTGCACATGGAATATTCTCCAGAATAGATCACATTCTGGGTCACAAATCAACCCTCAACAAGTACAAAAAGGGGTGCCTGGGTGGCTCAGTCGGTAAAGTGTCTGACTCTTGATTTCAGCTCAGGTCATGATCTCAGGGTCATGAGATCGAGCCCTGCATCAGGCTCCACACTGAGGGTGGAGCCTGCTTAAGATTCTCTCTCTCCCTATGTCCCCTTCCCTGACTCATGTGCTCTTTCTCTCAAAAAAAAAGTATAAAAAATCAAGATCATACCATGCATATTTTCAGAACACAATGCTATGAAACTTGAAATCAAGCACAAGAAAAAATTGGGAAAGACTACAAATACATGGAGATTAAAGAACATCCTACTAAAGAATGAATGGGTCAACCTGGAAATTAAAAAAGAATTTAAAAAATACATGGAAGCAAATGAAAATGAAAACAGGACAGTCCAGAACCTTTGGGAAGCAGAAAAGGTGGTCCTAAGGGGGAAGTATATAGGAATACAGGCCTTGCTTAAGAAGCAAGAAGAATCTCAAATATACAAGCTATCCTTACACTTAAAGGAGCTGGAGGAAGAACAGAAATAAAGCCTAAATCCAGAATGAGAAAGGAAATACTAAAGATTAGAGCAGAAATCAATGACATACAAATGAAAAACACAGAACAGATCAACAAAAATAGGCGCTGGTTCTTTGAAGAATTAACAAGATTGATAAACCCCTAGCCAGACTTATCAAAAAGAAAAGAGAAAGGACCCAAATAAACAAAATCATGAATGAGAGAGGAGAGATCACAACCAACACTGCAGAAATACAATTATAAGAGAACATTATGAGCAATTATATGTCAACAAATCAGGCAATCTGGAAAGAATGCATAAGTTCCTAGAAACATATAAACTACTGAAACTGAAACAGGAAGAAATAGAGAATCTGAGCAGACCCAGAACCAGAAAAGAAATGGAATCAGTAATCAAAAATATCCCAACAAACAAAAGTCCAGGACCGGGTGCCTTCCCAGGAGAATTCTACCAAACATTTAAAGAAGAACTAATGCCTGTTTTTCTGAAACTGTTCCAAAAAATAGAAATGGAAAGAAAACTTCCAAACTTATTCTATGAGGCCACATTACCTTGATCCCCGAACCAAAGATCCCACTAAAAGGGAGAATTGTAGACCAATATCCCTGATGAACATGGATGCAAAAATTCTCAACAAGATAGCGGCCAATTGGATCCAACAGTACATTTAAAGGATTTTCACCATGGCCAAGTGGGATTCATTCCTGGGCTGCAGGGGTGGTCCAACATCTGCAAATAAATCAACATGATTACATCACATTAATAAAAGAAAGGGTAAGAACCACATGATCCTCTCAATAGATGCAGAAAAGGCATTTGACAAAATACAGCTTCCTTTCTTGTTAAAAACCCTCAACGAAGTAGGAACAGAGGAACATACCTCAACATCATAAAGTCCATATATGAAAGACCCACAGCTAATATCATCCTCAATGGGGAAAAACTGAGAGCTTTTCCCCTAAAGTCAGGAACACAGCAGGGATTGTCCACTCTCACCACTGTTGTTCAACATAGTACTGGAAGGCCTAGCCTCAGCAATCAGACAACCAAAAGAAATAAAAGGCATCCAAGTCAACAAAGAAGAAGTCAAATGTTCACCCTTCACAGACAACATGATACTCTACATAGAAAACATGAAAGACTCCATCAAAAAATTGCTAGAACTGATACACAAATCCAGCAAAGTGGCAGGATATAAAATCAATGTACAGAAGTCTCTTGCGTTTCTATACACCAACAATGAAGCAGCAGAAAGATAAATCCCATTTACAATTGCACCAAAAGCCATAAGATGCCTAGGAATAAACCTAACCAACTAAAAGATGTGTATTCTGAAAAGTATAGAACACTTATGAAAGAAATTAAAAAAGAGTGCAATGGAAAAACATTCCATGCTCATGGATTGTAAGAACAAATATTGTTAAAATGTCTATACCACCCAAAGCAATCTATACATTCAATGCAATGCTTATCAAAATACCACCAGCATTTTTCACAGAGCTGGAACAAACAATTCTAAAATTTGTATGGAATCAGAAAAGACCTCAAATAGCTAAAGGAATGTTGAATAAGAAAACCAAAGCTGGAGGCATCACAATTCCAGACTTCAAGCTGTATTACAAAGCTGTAATCATCAAGACAGCATGGTACTGGCACTAAAACAGAAAAATAGATCAATGGAACAGAATAGAGACTCAACTCTGTGGTCAATTAATCTTCGACAAAGAAGAAAAGAATATCCAATGGAAAAATACAAATCTCTTGAACAAATGGTGCTGGGAAAATTGGACAGCCACATGCAGAAGTTTAGTGATTCATCAGTTGCATATAACACCCAGTGCTCATTACATCAAGTGCCCTCCTTAATGCCCATCACCCAGTTACCCCATCCCTCCACCCACCTCCCCTCCAGGAACCCTCAGTTTATTTCCTAGAGTTAAGAGTCTCTTATGGTTTGTCTCTCTCTCTGTTTTTATTTTATTTTTCTTTCCCTTCCCCTATGATCTTGTTTTGTTTTTAAATTCCACATGAGTGAAATCATATATTTGTCTTTCTCTGACTGACTTATTTCACTTAGCATAATACCCTCTAGTTCCATCCATGTCATTGCAACTGTCAAGATTTCATTGTTTTTTGATGGCTGTGTAATATTCCACTGTATATATACATACACCACATCTTCTTTATCCATTCATCAGTTGATGGATGTTTGGGCTCTTCCCATAATTTGGCTATTGTGGACCTTGCTGCTATAAACATTAGGGTGCATGTGCCCCTTTGAGTAGTTATTTTTGTATCCTTCGGGTAAATACCTAGTAGTGCAATTGCTGGGTTGTAGGGCAGTTCTATTTTCAACTTTTTGAGGAACCTCCATACTGTTTGCAGAGTGTCTGCAGCAGTTTGCATTCCCACCAGCAGTGTAAGAGGGTTCGCCTTTCTCTCCATCCTGGCCAACATCTGTTGTTTCTTGAGGTGTTAATTTTAGCCATTCTGACTGGTGTGAGGTGGTAACTCATTGTGGTTTTGATTTGTATTTCCATGATGCTGAGTGATGTTGAGCATTTTTTCATGTGTCTGTTAGCCATTTGACAATTCCTTTTAAAACCTGTAAAGGACTTCACATACGTCCTGGAAATTACACTTTTAGGCATATATCACAGATATGGAGAAGCCAACAGCCTTCAATCACTCCTTCTCAAGTTAGCCTCCACCTGAGACCTGCAGGTGGGTGTTTTAACCTGAATTTCTGCAATGTATGAAGTCCTTGTGATGTCACTTCCACAATCCTGGACACTCATTTTTCTTTGAGTAACAGAAGTCCCAATCACCATCCCCCGGGTGAGGTCTGTGCTGATGTCAACCCTATTCAATGCTGGAGTTTGTTGGAGTATTTCAAAAGTCTGTTTGTTAGTGAAATAAGAGTAGAAGCATTTCTGGGAAAGGAAATGATACCATTATCTTGAAGAGATATTTGCATTCCTATGTTTACTGCAGCATTATTTACAATAGCCAAGGTATGAAAACAACCTAAGTGTCTGTCAATGGAAAAATAGCTAAAGAAGATGTGGTGTGTATGTATGTGTATGTGTATATATATATATATCTATATAGATATATAGTATGGAATATAATTCAACCATAAAAAAATAAAGGAATTCTCATTTGTTATAACATGGATGAAACTGGAGGGCATTTTGCTAAGTGAAATAAGCCAGACAGAGAAAGGCAAATACTGCCTGGTATCACTTATAATGTGGATTCTGAAGAAGAAGAAAGAAGAAGAAGAAAGAAGAAGAAAGAAGAAGAAGAAAGAAAAAGAAGAAGGAAGAAGGAAGAAGGAAGAAGGAAGAAGGAAGAAGGAAGAAGGAAGAAGAAGAAGAAGAAGAAGAAGAAGAAGAAGAAGAAGAAGAAGAAAGAAAGAAGAAGAAGAAGAAGAAGAAGAAGAAGAAGAAGAAGAAGAAGAAGAAGGAGAAGAAAGAAGAAGAAGAAGAAGAAAGGAGGAGAAGGAGGAGGAGGAGGAGGAGGAAAAATGGTTGCTAGGGGCTGGGGGAGGGTAATGGTAAAAGGATACAACTTTAAGATGAAAAAGATCTGAGAATCTAATGTATAACATGGTGGCTATAGTTGATAACATCATACTGTATAATTAAAATTTGCTAACAAAGTAGAACTCAAGTGCTTTCCCTCAAAAAAGGGAGGGAATATATATGTGAGGTTATGGATGTGTTAAATAACTCAATGAGGGGTATCCTTTCACAATATATACATGTATAAAATTATGTACACTTTAAATATCTTACAATTTTGTCATTTATATCCCAATAAAACTGAAAAAATATCACACAATGTAGGACTTCACAGCAAAAATTTACCAGAAATAAAGAGGCAAAGACAAAGAAGGCCATTACATAATGATAAAAGGGTCAGTTCAACAGGAAAATATAATAATCTTAAATATATATGCACTGTACAACAGAGTTGCAAAATATATGAAGGAAAAAACCCAGAACTAAAAGGAGAAATAGACAAAGTGTTAGCAAGGAAATAGAAGTGAATAATAACATCTACCCATACAATCTACAGAACACATTAAAAAACAACAAAAGCATGGAGTATATTTTCAAGCTCACATGCTGTGCTCACTATGTTAGAATATATATTGGATCCTAAGATAAACCTTTAAAAAATATTTTAATTCATACAAACTATGATTTCTGACCATAGTGGAAATAAATTGGAAGTCAATAACAGAAAGGTAACAAAAAAATATCCAAACACATGAAATTAAACAATATACTTCTAAATAATTCATGGGTCAGAGAAGAAGTCAAGATAGAAAAAAAATAAACAAAAGTGAATGGAGCTGAGTACTTAAAATGAAATTTGTAGCACTGAATCCATATATTAGGAAAAGGAGAGTGGTCTCAAATCTATAATCTAAGCTCACACCTCAAGAAGCTAGGAAGAGAAAAAAATAAACACAAAAAAAGTAGAAGGAAGGAAATAATTAAAAGCTGAAATCCGGGAAATCAAAAAGAGATTTAAAGAGAAAATCCTACGTTGTTGTCGCTGTTGGTGTTTGTGCAGCGTGGCTTTGTGGGACCGGGACCTTAAAGATAGCCACAATGGCTGAAAATGGTGATAATGAAAAAATGGCTGCTCTCGAGGCCAAAATCTGTCATCAAATTGAGTATTATTTTGGTGACTTCAATTTGCCACGAAACAAATTTTTAAAGGAACAGATCAAACTGGATGAAGGCTGGGTGCCTTTGGAGATAATGATAAAATTCAATAGGTTAAACCGTCTAACAACAGACTTTATTTTTTTTTTACTTTTTTTTAAAGATTTTATTTATTGATTTGAGAGAGAGAGAATGAGAGATAGAGAGCACGAGAGGGAAGAGTGTCAGAGGGAGAAGCAGACTCCCTGCTGAGCAGGGAGCCCGATGTGGGACTCGATCCCGGTACTCCAGGATCATGACCTGAGCCGAAGGCAGTTGCTTAACCAACTGAGCCACCCAGGCACCCTAACAACAGACTTTAATGTAATAGTGGAAGCATTGAGGAAATCAAAGGCTGAACTCATGGAAATAAGTGAAGATAAAACTAAAATCAGATCTCCAAGCAAACCCCTCCCTGAAGTGACAGATGAATGTAAGAATGATGTAAAAAACAGATCTGTTTATATTAAAGGCTTCCCAACTGATGCAACCCTTGATGACATAAAAGAATGGTTAGAAGATAAAGGTCAAGTACTAAATATTCAGATGAGAAGAACATTACACAAAGCATTTAAGGGATCAATATTTGCTGTGTTTGATAGTATTGAATCTGCTAAGAAATTTGTTGCCACCCCTGGCCAGAAGTATAAAGATACAGACCTGCTAATACTTTTCAAGGAAGATTACTCTGCAAAAAAAAAAAAAAAAAAATGAAGAAAGAAAGCAAAATAAAGTGGAAGCTAAATTACGAGCTAAACAAGAGCAAGAAGAAAAACAAAAATTAGCAGAAAATGCTGAAATGAAATCTCTGGAAGAAAAGATTGGCTGCTTGCTGAAATTTTCAGGAGACTTAGATGATCAGACCTGTAGAGAAGATTTGCACATCCTTTTCTCAAGTCGTGGTGAAATAAAATGGATAGACTTTTCAGAGGAGCAAAAGAGGGATAATTCTTTTTAAAGAAAAAGCTAAGGAAGCACTGGATAAAGCCAAAGATGCAAATAGTGGTAACCTACAATTAAGGAACAAAGAAGTGACCTGGGAAGTACTAGAAGGAGATGTGGAAAAGGAAGCACTGAAAAAAATCATAGAAGATCAACAAGAATCTCTAAACAAATGGAAATCAAAAGGTGGCAGATTTAAAGGAAAAGGAAAAGGAAATAAAGCTGCCCAGACTGGGTCTGCTAAAGGAAAAGTACAGTTTCAGGGCAAGAAAACTAAATTTGATAGTGATGAGGAACATGATCAAAATGGTGCATCTGGACCAGTAAAAAGAGCAAGAGAAGAACAAGACAAAGAAGAAGAACCTACACGAAAACAACAGAAAACAGAAAATGGTGCTGGAGACCAGTAGTTTAGTGAAAAAATTTTTTTATTTATCTGAATTAGGTTTTAAGCTGCTTTTGTCTTTAGAGGCTTTTAAAAAGAAAACTGAATTAGATCCACTTCAATACCAACCTGTAAGAAAGGAATTTTTTTTGTTTAACTTGTCTTTTTTTGTTACCTAAATGAAGATTTTTTTTAAATGTATAGTTCTGTTTTGTGTTATTTCAAATGATTCAAATATCAAAAGACTCTTCCACTAAATTGCCTTTGTAATATGAAAATGTATTACTACAAACTAATAAAATATGTACTATTTAAAAAGAAAAAAAAGAGAAAATCCTTCATAATAAAAGCTGTTCTTTTAAAGCTCTATAAAATTAATAAACTTTAAGAGTGACAAAGTCAGAAAAGACACTTCACCAAGGAGGTTATACAGATGTCAAAATAAACACATCAAAATACATTTAACATAATCAAAGATTAGGGAAATACAAGTTACAGCTATGATGAGATACTACTACACAACTATTAATGTTGCTAAAAATATATAATTGGAAAATACCAAGTACTGACAAAACGCAAGGAAATTGAATCTCTCATACATTGCTGTTTGGAATGTCAAATTGTACAGCTGCTCTGGAAAAGTTTGGCAGGTTCTTTTTATGTTTAATATGTGCATACTGTGTGATTCTTCTATTACATTCCTGGGTATTTATCCTAGGTAAATGAAAACTTGTGCTGACACAAACACCTATTCACAGATGTTCATAGCAGTTTTATTTGTAATAGTCCCAAACTGGAAACAACCCAAATGCTTTTCAAAGGGTTGAATAGATAAACAAACTGTGGTGCATCCACACAACTGAATACTACTACACAACAGTAATTCTATTACTATTAATACATGCAATACTTGGATCAATCTCAAAAACATATGCTAAGTGCAAGAAACCAATCTCAAAAGATCACATACCATGTTATTCCATTTATATAACATTCTTATATGACGAAATTATAAAGATTGAAAAGATATTGGTATTTCCTAAGGTTAGGGTTGCAAGGAGAGTTTGACCATAAAAGGGTAGCAACAGGCTGTTTCTTGTGGTGATAAAAGTTTTGTATCCTGATTGTGATGATGACTATACTAATCTATATGTAATAATATTTCATAGAGATATACACCATAAAAAGTACATATAGAAACTGGTGAAATCAGAATAAGGTCTGTAATTAAGTTGATAATATAATAATCTATTGTGGATTTTCTGGTTTTGATATTGTATGTTGGTTATATTATATTTTGGGGACTCTGGGTGAAGGGTGCAGGTAAATTCTCTGTACTAATTTTGCAACTTCTTATGTCTTAAATTATTTAAGAATAATTTATATATAAGAAGGGAGGCAAGATTACAAATACTGGGTAAAATAAAACTTTATGATGTGATTCATCAAAGAGCAGATGATGTTTTTGTTAAAAATACCAGCAACAATTTGGACCAATAAAGACCTACATAAATTATTCAGTGCTGTTAATTGTGGGTAATGAAGCTCTAATTATGTTTACTCTGTTGTATGTAAAATGATTTTTGGAATGTTTTATGCCACCTGATGGAGAGAGTGAGAAAAAAAATTCTGGCCTATCCTAACCAAATTTCTTTTTGAATTTCAAATGAAAAATTATTAGCATAAATTCAGAGTGCATCTGGCTTTTACATTCTGGTTACAGGCGATGACTATCAACAAAAAGCCCCATTAAGAAGCTTAGGAAATGACAGCAACATCAGAAGCCTCTTCGAGGCTAGATGAATGCCTCACCCAGTGTGAGAGAGCTCAGTGTAATGGAAAGAGCATGAGGTATTGAGTCAGACAGGCTTAGGGTGGGAAGTAGCTCACAGCTTTATTCTCCTCCATAGACAAGACCTGTATGCAGATCTTGTGATTGTTGGGGTCCATCTGCTTGTATTTTAGGGACCATGGGAAAACTCTGTCATCTAGTTTTGTTGTAAATATTGTCAGTGGGTTTTTGTAGGGATTCAGAGATATAAAAAATCTAAGTAGCTACCACTACAATATACCCAGAATCAGCATCACCTAGATTTTAGTCTTATTAATTTAATGATATTTGCTTCATCTATTTTTATTACTTAAGTATTTTAAAGTAAATTATAGACATTCTTCTCCTTTGCCCTTAAGAATTTTGTATTCATGTCTTTAATAAAAGGAAATTATCCTCAAAAAAAAAATCAACAACCACATGGAGAAAATTAACAACAAATACCCTAAAAACATTATCTCTCACCTAGCCCATACCCAGAATTGCTGGATTGTCCCCAAAATGGGTTTTACCAGTGTTTTTTTTTTTTCACACCAGTTTACATATTGAATGAGGGTCTTTTAAATCTCTCTTAATGGAGACTCTCATCCCCACAGGCTTCATTTGGTAGCACATTTTCATCACAGCAAAGCCAAAAATTTGCATTCCAGAAAAAAAATTGAAAATCTTTCTTATAGCTTTACTCCACCCCTTGGAGGATATGCTGCTATAATTTTATTTTAAAATTTTTATTATGGTAAGTTTCAAACACATCAAAAGTAAAAAGAACTATATATAATAAAATTGGTAGCTCTATCACTAAGCTTCAACAATTATTGACTTTCTGCCATTCTTCTTCTATTTATCCACTGCACATCTTTTAATTTGCTATAATTTGAATATGACAGGTTGCCTCCTTCCAGACTAATCTAGGTAGATATAAGAATACTGATGATGATGATTTACTTACCTTTTTATTGTCTAAAAAACCTGCAGTTTTATCATCTTAAAAAAGGAATCTTGCTTGCTGCTGCTTTCCTATCACTTAAAATAATGCTTGTTTGCCACATAGTAGATATTCAGTAAATTTTTTAAATAAATACAAGAATAATGTACAGAGAGCTCATTAAGAGCAGGACCTGGCATACAGTGCCAGCCCTCAGCCTGATAGCAAAAAATAAAATAAAATAAATAAAAAGCTGTAAATAGATCATTATTTAAGTTCTTACTGTAACCACTACTGGGCTAAAGAAACTTGTAGCATTATTTCTCAAAACCCTCAACTTATTTAATATATTTAGATGAAGATATGAGCATCTTCATTTGAAGCGGAAAAAATTGGATAACAATGAGATGCCATTTTTAGTCGTTGGATTGTTTTGTGTAATCAGTGTGGAAATGGTATCTAGTGTTGATTACACTCTGGGGGGAAACTGAACAGCAATTTGGAAATTTTTTTTAGCATTTAAAATGTTATTCTACTTCTTCAGTAATCATTTTAGGACAAAAAATGAAAATACAGGGAGAGAGAAGAAGATGGTGGTAGAGTAGGAGGACCCTAGGCTCATCTCCCACTAACACAACTAGATAACTATCAAATCATTCTAAGTACCCCAGAAACTGACCTGAAGATGGACAGAACAAACTGTACAACTAAAGGGAGAGAAGAGGCCACATGGAAGAGAGAGAGCATGAGACATAAGTGGTTTTTCTAACACACCAAAGAAAGTAGAGACTTATACAAAATGTCAAGATGGAGGAATTTATGCCAAATGAAAGAACAAAATAATGCCACAGCCAGAGAGCTGAGCAAAACAGATATAAGTAACATGCTTGATGGACAATTTAATACAACAATCATAAGTATACTCACTGGGCTTCAGAAAAGAATACAAAACATTAGTGAGACCCTTACCACAGAAATAAAAGAGTTAAAAAACAATCAGAGATGAAGCATGTGATAAATGATATTACAAACACACTCGATGCAGTGAACAGCAGAATGGAAAAAGCAGAGGAACAAATTAGTGACTAGAAGACAAAATAATGGGAAATAATGAAGCAGAACAAAAGAGAAAAAGAAGAATTATGCAACATGAGAATAGACTTAGGCAACTCAGTGATGCCATCAAACATAATAACATTCATGTTATAAGTCCCAGAAGAGAGAGAAAAGGGGGCAGAAAATTTATTTGAGGAAATAATAGCTGAAAACTTCCCTAATCTGGGGAAGGAAAGAGATCCAGATCCAGGAGGCACAGAAAACACCCATCAAATTTTTTTAAAAAACAGGCCAAAACCAAGACACATTTTAATTAAATTTGCAAAATATAGCAATAAAGAAAAAAAATCTTAAAAGCAGCAAGACAAAAGAAGTCCTTAACTTACAAAGGAAGACCCATAAGGCTAGCTGCAGATTTCTCAACAGAAATGTGGCAAGCCAGCAGAGAGTGGCATGATATATTCAAAGTGCCAAATGGGAAACATCTGCAGCCAAGAATACCCTATCCAGCAAGGCTATTGTCCAGAATAGGAGAGATAAAGAGTTTCCCAGACAAACAATAACTAAAAGAGCTTGTGACACTAAACCAGCCCTGCAAGAAATATTAAAGGGAACTCTTTGAGAAGAAAGGAGAGACCAAAAGTCACAAAGACAAGGAAGGATCAGAGAAAATCTCTGACAAACAAAGACAAAACAGCTAAGAAAATGGCATGAAATATATATCTATCAATAATTACTCTGAATGTAAATGGACTAAATGCTCTAATCAAATGACATAGGGTGTCAGAATGGATAAAAAAACTAAGCCCCATCTATATGCTGCCTACAAGAGACATTTTAGACCTAATAACACCTGCAGATTGAAAGTTGGGGGGTGGATAAGCATTTATCACACAAATGGATGTCAAAAGAAAGCCAGAGTATCAACACTTACAGTAACAAACTAGACTTTAAAACAAAGACTATAACAAGAGGCAGAGAAGGGCACTATATAATCATAAAGGGGACAATCCAACAAGAAGATATAACAATTGTAAATGTTTATGCCCCCAACATGGGAGCACCCAAATATATAAAACAATTAATAACAAACATAAAGCAACTAATTGATAATAATACAATAATAGTAAGGGACTTTAACACCCCACTTACATCAAGAGACAGATCATCTAAACAGAAAATCCTTAAGGAAACAATGGCTTTGAATGTCACCCTGGGCCAGATGAACTTAACAGATATATTGAGAACACTCCATCCTAAAATAGCAGGATACACGTTCTTTTCAAGTGCACATGGGACATTCTCCAGAATAGATCACATATTAGGTCACAAATCAGTCCTCAACAGATACAAAAAGTTGAAATCATATCATGTATCTTTTCTGACCACATCACTATGAAACTAGAAGTCAACCACAAGAAAAAATTTGGAAAGACCACAAATACATGGAGGTTAAACATGGTACTAAAGAATGAATGTGTCAATCAGGAAATCAAAGAAGAAATCAAAAAGTGCATGGAAACATATGAAAATGAAAACAGAACAGTCCAAACTTTTAGAGTGCAGCAAAAGCAGTCCCAAGAGGGAAGTATATAGCAATACAAGCCTACCTCAAGAAGCAAGAACATTTTCAAATAAACAACCTAACCTTACATGTAAAGAAGCTAGAAAAAGAATAACAAAAGAAGTTTAAAGGCAGCAGAACATGGGGAATAATAAAGACTAGAGCAGAAGTAACTGATACAGAAACTAAAAAAATACCAGTAGAACAGATCAATGAAACCGGGAGCTGGTTCCTTAAAAACAACAATAAAATTAATAAATCTCTAGCAGACTTATCAAAAAGAAAAGAGGAAGGACACAGATAAATAAAATAACAAATAAGAGAAGAGAAATAACAACCAACACCACCAAAATACAATTATAAGAGAATATTATGAAAACCTATATGCCAACAAATTGGACAACCTAGAAGAAATGGATTAATTCCTAGAAAATGTAAACTACTAAAACTGAAACAGGAAGAAATAGAAAAATTTGATTAGACTGATTACCAGCAAGGAGATTGAATCAGTAATCAAAAAACTCACAACAAACAAAATATACATAAGAGTTAATACCTATTCTTCTCAAACTATTTCAAAAAATAGATGAAAGAAAACTTCCAAATCATTCTATGAGGCCATTATTACCCTGATACCAAAACCAGATAAAGACACCACTAAAAAAAGAGAACTATAGACCAATATCCTGGATGAACACAAATGCAGAAATTCTCAATAAAATACCAGCAAACCAAATTCAACAATACATTTAAAAAATCATTCACCGTAGGGGTCCCTGGGTGGCTCAGTCAGTTTAAACATTTGCCTTCAGCTCAGGTCATGATCCTGGGGTCCTGGGATTGAGCCCCACATTGGGCTCCCTGCTCAGTGGGAAGCCTGCTTCTCCCTCTTCCTCCATCCCTCCCCCCTGTTTGCACTCTCTCTCTCTCACTCTATCTCAAATAAATAAATCTTTTAAAAAACAATTCACTACAATCAAATGAGATTTATTCCTGGGCTGCACGGGCAGTTCAATATTTGCAAATCAATCAATGTGATCATTACATTTATAAAAGAAAGGATAAGAACCATATGATCATTTCGATAGATGCAGGGAAAGCATTTGACAAAGTACAAGATCCATTCATGATAAAAACCCTCAACAAAGTAAGTTTAGAAGGAATGTAATAAAGACCATATATGAGAAACCCATAGCTAATATCATCCTCAATGGGGAAAATAAACCAAGACATAAACCAGGAATGGTCATCAAGGTATTGTTGGTAATAGTGAAACATGGGCAACAATAAGGGAATGGCTAAATCCAGATGTATCCAAGAATATTGTGGAATATTGGTGGAGATTTTTTCAAATCAGGCACAAAATTAAGCAAATTATTTTTTTAATTATGTTATGTTAGTCACGATAAAGTACATCATTAGTTTTTGATGTAGTGTTCCATGATTCATTGTTTTCATATAACACCCAGTGCTCCATGCAACAGTGCCCTCCTTAATACCCATCACCAGGCTAACCCATCCTCTCACCCTCCTCCCCTCTGAAACCCTCAGTTTGTTTCCCGAAGTCCATAGTCTCTCATGGTTTGTCTCCCCCTCCAATTCCCCCCCTTCATTTTTCCCTTCCTTCTCCTAATGTCCTCCATGCTATTCCTATGTTCCACATATAAGTGAAACCATATGATAATTGTCTTTCTCTGCTTGACTTATTTCACTAAGAATAATCCCCTCCAGTTCCATCCATGTCAATGCAAAAGTTGGGTATTCATCCTTTCTGATGGCTGAGGAATATTCCATTGTATATATGGACCACATCTTTTTTATCTAAGCAGATTAATTTTAACAATGGGGCAGACCTTTATTTAATGCCATGGAATGATCTCCAAAAGAGAAAGTTTTATAAGGAAAAAAATCAAGGGGCACCTGGGTGGCTCATTCAGTTAAGCGTCTGACTCTTGATTTTGGCTCAGGTCATGATCTTGGTCATGGGATCAAGCCCTGCATCAACCTCCATGCTCTGCAGGGAGTCTGCTGGAGGTGCTCTCTTTCTCTGTCTCTGTCTCTCTCTTTCTCTCCCTCTGCCCCTTCCCCTGCTCTCCCAAGTGCTTTCTCTCCTCTCTCTCAAATAAATTAAAAAAAAATCTTTAAAAAACGGAAAAAAATCATGATAGACTACAAAGACATTATTTATTGTCCCATATGTGTGGAACATTAACTGTTAATTCTGAGGGAAATACTTAGATTTGGGCAATGGTAACAAAGTGAAGGGACATTCTTAGATTGTATTGTTTGACTTTTCTATTAGAAAAATGTATATAGTGTTAATTCCCTGAATCAAAGACCAGAAGGATCACATCTGTGGTTAAAATTTTGCGTTTATTGTTCACTATAGTGAGGGAGAATAAGACTAGGGAACCATGGAACATTTCAGTAAAATGATAAAAATATATAATGGTTTGGGTTTGTTTTGAGTGATTTCAGAGAACACTCATGGAAGGAGCTTTTAGTCTGGATTGCATACTGCAAGGAAGCAGGTAGAATTCTATAATTGAGTATCTCAATACATTTTATTTTTTCAATGAATTTTATAAAGAAGGAATGGCTGAAACTAAAACAGTGATTAATAAAGAAGCAATCACTCATATTAGCCAGTATAGAGGGATATTTTATCATTTTTGTAATTTGGATAATATTCCTAGTTTTGTCTATATTCAGGCATGTTTACTGAGTGGTGTTATTTTTGTTTTGCTCTATCATGGTCACAGCATGGTCTTGTCTGCTATTTATGTTCTAAGAAATTGTTTAATGGGAGAACACCAGGGCCTTGCTGTGAGTGCCAGGCCAGCTCCTAGCAACACCAAGACTTAGTTGATATTACTAGACACATTCCTCGATGTCAGAGCTGCTTTGTTCTTTGTCAGTCCCCTCTCCCTTTGGCCAAGGACAGTCAACATAAGACTGCAGGGTATTTATCCATAATATCCATATTTTTACCATTGTTGAGATTTTGCTCACTAGGAAGTTGTTTAGAGAATGTTGTCTATAGATGGACTAGGATTAATCTTTCCTGCTCCTTTGTTATATGATGAGTTGTTGAATCATCTGATGTGGTAATGGCTATGCAATAGTATTTAATACTCAGGAGAGAATATGCCAACCAAATGTTAACACAAGCAACTATCAGAATAATGATTATTAGTACTTGAATCAAACCTTGAATTTAGGGGCCTAGTCTATAAAATTCATTCAATAAATATAGCTGGATTTGTTTTAGAGATCTAGGTGACCTTTTATAAGGCTTAGTCACAGACTGTTTTGCTTGTTTTGTGGTATAAAAGTACAGCAAGAAGTATTTACTATAGGTAATTAAGAGAAAATCTAGGGCTATGTGATTGCCCATAACAACTCTAACTAATGAATGTAGACTAGTTTGTTGGGCTTCAGAGTAGGAGTTGCCTATTTATGACTTTTACTAGAGTCAAAGATGAGTTTTGGACTATTATTCCAGTTGTATCATTCCTAAGGTAAGAATCGCAGCTCACATGGTATGCATAAAGAAGGAACAAGTTTCTAAGAGTTCTCCAAAGGAGCTGATATATTCCTAATCTTGGGGATTCTTGGGTAATTTTGTGTGTGTTTGTGTGTGGGGGGGGAATGATCCATTGAAGGAGTGGTAGTTTTAAATATCTGGACATCTCTAATAATTATCCTGATAAAGAGGATAGGTTAGTGTATGGCAAGTATAAGCCTACTGACTATAAAAGAAGTCATACCCTAGTGGGACTGCACTGAGAGTATAGGTGTTATTTATCACAAAAAAGTGAGTCAAATGTGTGTCTCTTAAGATGGACAAATAACTCAAGTGGAATTAATTTCTGCAAAACTAGATAAAGTATGTCTGAACATAAAAAACTGAATTTAATCACCAGCATATTCCCAATATCAGTACCTACTTTAAAATATCTAGGTCTTACTGATAGGTCTTGTAATGCCCTTGGTAGAGGCATTTTGAAGATATGAAGTCAAGGGTCAGTTTTTACAAGATGGAAGGTTGGGACCTATAAAAGAAAATATATCTTCTGAAGTGATTAAAGAAATGCTATTAATTTTTTTTAGTGGAGGGGGGAAGAGGATGTCAGATTCAGCAACTAGTTAAATTCAGAGTAGTAGCTGTAGACTGGGAAAGAGAGTTATGTTCTTAAGTGTCAGAAGATGATGTGGATCAAAAATAATAGGTGAAAGATAAGAGAGATCATGTTAGTGTTCTAGAAGACATTAACGTGTAATAATAGGCAAGATTAGTAGCAGAGCAAATAGAACGGGTACTGAAGAAAAAAAGTGATTCTTTTTTCTCTTGGGTAGAAGCTATCAACTTCTAAAGATATTGACTTATTCTGTCATCTTGGATGGACGCTCTGAAGTCAGCACTCCTTCTGGAGGACACCTGTTGGATTCAATTTGCTAGTATTTTGTTGAGAATTTTTGAATCCATGTTCATCAGGGATATTGGCCGATAGTTCTTTTTAGTGGGGTCATTGTCTGGTTTTGGAATCAAGGTAATGCTGGCCTTATAGCATGAGTTTGGAAGTTTTCCTTCCATTTCTATTTTTTGGAACAGTTTCAGAAGAAGAGTTATTATCTTTTCTTTAAATGTCTGGTAGAATTCCCCTAGGAAGCCATCTGACCCTGAACTTTTGCTTGTTCTGATTTCTGATTAGTCATTCAATTTCTTTGCTGGTTATCAATCTGTTCAAATTTTCTATTTCTTCCTGTTTCAGTTTTGGTAGTTTGTATGTCTCTAGGAATTTATTAATTTCTTCATGATTGTCAAATTTGTGGGCAAATAATTTTTTATAATATTCTCTTATTATCGTATTTCTGTGATGTTGTTTGTGATCTCTCCTCTTTCATTTGTGATTTTATTTATTTGGGTCCTTTCTCTTTTCTTTTTGATAAGTCTGGATAGTGATTTATCAATTTTATTAATTCTTTCAAAGAACCAGCTCCTAGTGTCATTGATCTGTTCTACTGGGGTTTTTTTGTTTCTATATCATTTATTTCTGCTCTAATCTTTATTATTTCCCTTCTTCTGCTGGATTTAGGCTTTATTTGCTGTTTCTTTTCTAGCTCCTTTAGGCAAAAGGTTAGGTTGTGTATTTGAGACTTTTCTTTCATCTTGAGGTAGACCGCTTTCACAGGATCCCAAAGGTTTTAGACTGTCATGTTTTCATTTTCATTTGCTTCCATGTATTTTTTAATTTCTTCTTTAATTTCCTGGTTAACCCATTCATTCTTTAGTATGATGTCCTTTAACCTCCATGTATTTGTGGTCTTTCCAAATTTTTTCTTGTGGTTGTCATCCAGTTTCATAGCATTGTGGTCTGAAAATATGAATGGTATGATCTCAATGATTTGTACTTGTTGAGACCTGATAGTATGTAATCTATTCTGGAGAATGTTCCTTGTGCACTTGAAAAGAATGTGTACTCTGCTGCATTAGGATGAAATGCTCTGAATATATCTTTTAAGTTCATCTGGCCCAGTGTGTCATTCAAAGCCTTGTTTCCTTGTTGGTCTTCTGCTTAGATGATCTGTCCATTGCTGTGAATGGGGTGTTAAAGTCCCCTGCTATTATTGTATTATTATCAATGAGTTTCTTTACATTTGTTATTAATGGATTTATGTATTTGGGTGCTGCCATGTTGGGGGCATAAATATTTACAATTGTTAGATCTTCTTATTGGATAGACTTCTTTATTATGATATAGTGCCCTTCTTCATGTCTTGTTACATTCTTTGATTTAAAATCGAGTTTGTCTAAGTTTGGCTACTCCAGCTTTCTTTTGATGTCTATTAGCATGATAGATGGCTCTCTATCCCTTCACTCCTTTAATCTGCAGGTGTCTTTAGGTCTAAAATGAGTCTCCTATAGGGAGCTTATAGATGGGTCTTGTTTGTTTTTTGTTTTTTTCATTCTTATACCCTATGTCTTTTGATTGGAGCATTTAGTCCATTTACATTCAGAGTGATTATATGAATGAATTTAGAGTGATAGATATAAATTTAGTGCCATTATATTACCTGTAAATTTGGTGTTTATGGAGATATTCTCCATTCCTTTCTAGTCTTTGTTGGTTTTGGTCTTTCTTTCCCACTCAGGGAGTGGAGTCTCCTTTAATATTCCTTGCAGGGCTGGTTTAGTGGTCACGAATTCCTTTAGTTTCTGTTTGGGAAACTTTTTGCCTCTCCTTCTATTCTGAATGACAGCCTTGCTGGGTATTCTTGGCTGCATAATTTTCCCATTCAGCACACTGAATATGTCATGCCACTTTCTTCTGGTCTATGGAGAGATCTGCTGCTAACTTTATTTGTCTTCCCTTGTAGGTTAGGGATTTCTTTTCCCTTGTTCTCTCTGATCAGGGGTCCCTTCCCTCCATAGCATCTATGATTCTCTTCTCCCCCAAATCAAATCTCACACCTTCTACCTTCCTCTGTGTGGCCTCTTTTTTCCATCTAGTTGTGTTGTGGGACCTCTCAGTCCCCAGACTGATTTCCTGGGTGTTCAGAATGATTTGATATTTATCTAGCTGTGTTTGAGAGATGAGGCAACAATAGGGTCCCCCTACTACTCCACCATTTTAAATCCCCTCTTTCTGTGTTTTCTTATAGCTCACTGAGTTACCTCAAAATATCTATTTTGAATTTCTTATCAAGTAAATCACAGAATTCCAGGTATCTGATTTCTGTTACTGGAGGATCATTTTCTTTTCATGATGTCATATTTCTTGATTCTTCATTCTTGGTGTTTTTTCTTGTTGTTTTACATTTGAAGTAGCAGTCACCTCCTCTAGTCTTTACTACTTGTCCTCAATTGGGAGTTTTATTGTTGGTTCTCCTTGTATCTGTGACTTTCTCCCTTTGTATGGATACACCTGTTTCACACATTTCACTTTCTTTTGTGGCAGAATTCATAAGCTTGTATGTCTTCTCTCTAGCTTATAATACACCATACTGGCTATTGGAAACCTTTTTTGTTTTCCAGAAGGTGGCACTAAAGTTCAAGTTTGTGGTTTCTCTCTTGCCCACAGACCCTATCCTATTTTCTGAGCACACTTGCTTCATAAAGGAGCTCGCTCTTGCCACCACACTCAGGAGGACACACAGGAGCCTGGCATAGAGTGGCGATAGGTGTGGGCTTAACACTGGGAACATTAGGGGTACCCACAGGTCAGATGGGGAGATCCTTGGGTGAGGTTTTCCCAAAGGGTCTTGTTCAGACTTCCTACTGGAGTTCTGAATGCAGCCAGCAAGAACTATATCCCTTTAATCTTTAAGCAAAGAGAGAGCACAAAAGTAACGTAGACCAGAAAGGAAAACAGACAATATACAGAAACAGTGACTTCACAAGTAAGACAATTACACTAAATTCTTATCTTTCAATAATTTCTCTGAATGTAAATGGGCTAAATGCTCCAATCAAAAGACACACGGAACCAGATTAGATAAAAAAGCAAGACCCATCCATATGCTGTCTACAAGAGACTTATTTTAGACTCAAAGACATCTCCAGATTGAAAGTGAGGGGTGGAGAACCATTTATCATGCTAATGGACATCAAAAGAAAGCTGAGGTAGCAATCCTTATATCAGACAAATTAGATTTTAAACCAAAGACTGTAATAAGAGATGAAGAGGAACACTATATCATATTTATTTATTTATTTATTTTTTAACACTATATCATATTTAAAGTGTCTATCCAAAAGGAAGATATAACAATTGTAAATATTTACGCTCCTAACTTGGGAGCAGCCAATTATATAAACCAATTAATAATAATATTTAAGAAACATATTGATAATAGTACAATAATAGTAGGGGACTTTAACACCCCACTCACAACAATGGACAGATCATCTAAGCAGAATATAAACAAGGAAACAGGGCTTTGAATTACACACTGGACCAGATGGACTTAACAGATATATTCAGAGCATTCCATCCTAAAGCAACAGAATACACATTCTTTTCAAGTGCACATGGAACAATTGTTCAGAACAGATCACATACTAGGTCATAAATTAGGGCTCAACAAGTACCAAAAGATTGAGATTAGTCCCCACATATTTTCAGACCACAATACTTTGAAAACTGAACTCAGTCACAAGAGGAAATTTGGAAGGAACTCAAATACTTGGAGGTTAAAGAGCATCCTACTAAACAATGAATGGGTCAACCAGGAAATTAAAGAAGAATTTAAAAAATTCATGGAAACAAATGAAAATGAAAACAAAACCATTCAAAACCTTTGGGATACAGCAAAGGTGGTCCTAAGAGAGAAGTACATAGTAATAAAAGCCTTTCTTAAAAAATTAGAAAAGTCTCAAATACACAAGTTAACTTTCCACCTAAAGGAGTTGGAGAAAGAACAGCAAATAAATCCTAAACCAAGCAGGAGAAGAGAAATAATAAAGATTCGAGCAGAAATCAATGAAATACAAACCAGAAGAACAGTAGAACAGATCAAGGAAACTAGGAGCTGGTTCTTTGAAAGAAATAGTAAGATCAATAAACCCCTAGCCAGACTTATCAAAAAACAAAAAGATAAAGGACCCAAATAAAATAAAATAATGAATGAAAGAGGAGAGATCAGAATGAACACCAAAGAAATACAAAGAATTATAAGAACATATTATAAGCAATGATAAGCCAACAAATTAGGCAATCTGGAAGAAATGGTTGTATTCTTGGAAATTTATAAACTACCAAAACTGAAACAGGAAGAAATAGAAAACTTGAACACACCCATAACCAGCAAGGAAATTGAATAAGTAATCAAAAATCTCCCAACAAACAAGAGACCAGGGCCAGATGGCTTCCCAGGGGTTTTTACCAAACATTTAAAGAAGAACTAATACCTATTCTTTTGAGCTGTTTCAAAAAATAAAAAGGGAAGGAAAACTTCCAAACTTGTTCTATAAGGCCACATTACCTTGATCCCCAGACTGGACAAAGACCCCGCTAAAAGGGAGAATTGTAGACCAATATCCTTGATGAACATGGATGCAAAAATTCTCAACAAGATAGCGACTAAATGGATCCAACTGTACATTTAAAGGATTTCACCATAGCCACGTGGGATTTATTCCTGGGCTGCAGGGGTGGTCCAACATCTGCAAATAAATCAACATGATACACCACATTAATAAAAGAAAGGATAAGAACCACAAGATCCTCTCAATAGATGCAGAAAAGGCATTTGACAAAATACAGCATCCTTTCTTGATAAAAACCCTCAACAAAGTAGGACTAGAGGAACATACCTCAACATCATAAAGTCCATATATGAAAGACCCACAGCTAATATCATCCTCAATGTTCCTAAGGTCAAGAACACAGCAGCGATGTCCATTCTCACCACTGTTGTTCAACATAGTACTGGAAGTCCTAGCCTCAGCAATCAGACAACCAAAAGAAATAAAAGGCATCCAAATCAACAAAGAAGAAGTCAAATTTTCACCCTTCGCAGACAACATGATATTCTATGTAGAAAACATGAAAGATTCCACCAAAAAATTGCTAGAACTGATACACAAATCCAGGAGGTGGCAGGATATAAAATCAATGCACATAAGTCTCTAGCATTTCTATACACCAACAATGAAGCAGCAGAAAGATAAATCCCATTTACAATTGCACCAAAAGCCATAAGATGCCTAGGAATAAACCTAACCAAAGAGGTAAAAGATGTGTATTTTGAAAAGCATAGAACACTTATGAAAGAAATTAAAAAAGACACAGTGCAAAGGAAAAACATTCCGTTCTCATGGACTGTAAGAACAAATATTGTTAAAGTGTCTATACACTCAAAGCAATCTATACATTCAATGCAATGCCTATCAAAATACCACCAGCAATTTTCACAGAGCTGAAACAAACAATTCTAAAATTTGTATGGAACCATAAAAGTCCCCAAACAGCCAGAGGAACATTGAAAAAGAAAACCAAAGCTGGTGGCATCACAGTGCCAGACTTCAAGCTCTATTACAAAGCTGTAATCATCAAGACAGTATGATACTGGCACAAAAACAGACACATAGATCAATAGAACAGAATAGAGAACCCAGAAATGGACCCTCAACTCAATGGTCAATTAATCTTCAACAAAGCAGGAGAGACTATCCAATGGAAAAAAAGACAGTATCTTCAACAACTGGTGTTCGGAAAATTGGAAAGCCACATATTGCACAACGAAACTGGACCATTTTCTTACACCATACACAAAGATAAACTCAACATGGATGAAAGACCTAAATGTGAGGCAGGAATCCATCAAAATCCTAGAAGAGAACAAAGGCAGCAACTTTTTTGCCCCCTGCTACAACAATTTCTGGCTAGACACATCGCCAAAGGCAAAGGGAACAAAGACGAAAATGAGCTATTGGAATTTCATCAAGATAAAAAGCTTTTGCACAGCAAAGGAAACAGCCTACAAAACCAAAAGACAACCTACAGAACAGGAGTTTTTGAAAATGTTTTATCAGAGGGTTAGTATCCAAAAATCTATAAAGAACTTATCAAAATCAACACCCCCTCCAAAAAAATCCATACAAGAAATGGGCAGAAGACATGAACAGACATTTCTCCATAGAAGACACCTAAATGGCCAACAGACACAGGAAAAAGAAGTTGAGGAAGACACAAAAAGATGGAAAAACATTCCATGCTCATGGATTAGAAGAATAAACATTGTTAAAATGTCTATGCTGCCCAGAGCAATCTATACTTTCAACACCATCCTGATCAAAATACCAATGGCATTTTTAAAAGTGCTGGAACAAACAACCCTAAAATTTGTATGGAATCAGAAAAGACCCCGAATCACCAAGGAAATGTTGAAAAAGAAAAAGCGGGGGCATCATGTTGTGTGATTTCAAGCTATATTACAAAGTTGTGATCACCAAGACATCAGGGTACTGCACAAAAACAGACACATAGATCATTAGAACAGAATAGAGAGCCCACATATGGACCTCAACTCTATGGTCAACTAATCGACAAAGCAGGAAAAAATACTCAATGGAAAAAAGACAGTCCCTTCAATAAATGGTGCTGGGAAAATTGGACAGCTATATACAGAAGAAAGAAACTCGACCATTCTCTTACACCATACACAAAGATAAACTCAAAATGGATGAAAGACCTCAACGTGGGACATCAAAGTCCTAGAGGAGAACATAGGCAGTAACCTCTTTGACATCGGCCACAGAAACTTCTTTCAAGACACGTCTCCAAAGGCAAGGGAAACAAAAGTGAAAATGAACTTTTGGGACTTCATCAAGATAACAAGCTTCTGCACAGCAAAGGAAACAGTCAACAAAACAAAGAAGTAACCCACGGAAGGGGAGAAGATATTTGCAAATGACACTACAGACAAAGGGCTGATATCCAAGATCTATAAAGAACTTCTCAAACTCAACACCCCCAAAACAAATGATCAAGTCAAAAAATGTGCAGAAGACATGAACAGACACTTTTCCAAAGCAGACATACAAATGGCTTCCAGACACATGAAAAAAATGTTCATCATCATTAGCCATCAGGGAAATTAAAATCAAAACCACATTGAGATACCATTTTATACCAGTTAGAATGGCAAAAATTGACAAGGCAAGAAACAACAAATATTGGAGAGATTGTGGAGAAATGGGAACCCTCTTACACTGTTGGTGGGAATGCAAGCTGGTACAGCCACTTTGGAAAACACTGTGGAGGTTCCCCAAAAAATTAAAAATAGAGTTATCCTATGACCCAGCAATTGCCCTATTAGGTATTTACCCCAAAGATACAGATGTAGTGAAAAGAAGGGCCACATGCACCCCAATGTTCATAGCAGCAATGTCCACAACAGCCAAACGATGGAAAGAGCCAAGATGCCCTTCAATAGATAAATGGATAAAGAAGTTGTGGTCCATATATACAATGGAATATTACTCAGCCATCAGAAAGGATAAATATCCAACTTTTGCATCGACATGGATGGGACTCAAGAAGGTTATGCTAAGTGAAATAAGTCAAGCAGAGAATGTCAATTATCATATGGTTTCACTTATTTGTGGAACATAAGGAATAGCATGGAGGACATTAGGAGAAGGAAGGGAAAAATGAAGGGGGGGAAATCGGAGGGAGAGATGAACCATGAGACTACGGACTCCGGGAAACAAACAGGGTTTCAGAGGGGAGGGGGGTGGGGGGATGGGTTAGCCTGGTGATGGGCACATATTACATGGAGCACTGGGTGTTATATGCAAACAATGAATCATGGAACACTTCATCAAAAACTAATGATGTACCTTATGGTGACTAACATAATAAAAAAATAAATAAAAACAAAAAAATAAATTAAATAAATTAAAAAATTAAAAATAAGATAAAAAATTTTTAAAAAGGAATGAATCTTCTCTAGCTTCCAAACCAGAATATCCAGCTCAGTTTCCCTGTTTAAAAAAACGCTCAACGTCACTTGGCATCAGGGAAGTTCACATCAAAACCACAATGAGATACCACCTCACACCAGTCAGAATGGCTAAAATTAACAAGTCAAGAAACAACAGATGTTGGTGAGGATGTGGAGGAAGGTGAACTCTCTTACAGTGTTGGTGGAAATGCAAGCTGGTGCAGCCACTCTGGAAAAAAGTATGGAGGTTCCTCAAAAAGTTGAAAATAGAGATATTCCTTTGCCCCAGGAATCTCACTACTGGGTATTTACACCAAAGATACAAATGTAGTGATTTGAAGGGGCACCTGCACCCCAATGTTCATAGCAGCAATGTCCACAATAGCTAAACTATGGAAAGAGCCCAGATGGCCATTGACAGTTGAATGGGTAAAAAAGATGTGGTGTATATATATATATATATATATATATATATATATATAGTGGAATATTACTCAGCTACCAAAAAAATGAAATCTTGCCATTTGCAACAACATGGATGGAACTAGAGGGTATTATGCTAAGCAAAATAAGTCAGAGAAAGAGAATTACATGATTTCATTCATATGTGGAATTTAAGAAACAAAACAGAAGAACATAGAGGAAGAGAGGAAAAAATAAAACAAGACATAATCAGAGAGGGAGACAAACCATAAGAGACTCTTAACCATAGGAAACAAACTGAGAGTGGCAGGAGGGGAGAAGGGTGAGGGATGGGGTAACAGGATGATAGGCATTAAGGAGGGCACGTGATGTAATGAGCACTGGGTATTATATACAACTGATGAATCACTGACCTGTACTTCTGAAAATAATAATATACTATATGTTAATTAATTGAATTTAAATTTTTAAAAAATGCTCTAATTTTCTTATCTGCCTCTTTCTCATTCTCCTCCCTCCCCCCAGGCATGAGTGCCTAAAAACCCTGGGTGGAAGCCAGGCACTCACTCACTGCACTCTTTCCCAGTGGTAGAGGCCATTGGGTCTCCTTCCTAAGCCACCTTGGGGGAGGGGCGGCACTCGCAATTTCATTTTACTTCTCCAGTGAATCCAAACTTGTATTATTTTTTCTCTGACAAAGTGCTGAAAGCTCTCCTCAGGAAGCCTGGACTTCTCCAAAGTCTCATCTATTCACAGGTATCTGCTTAAGTCAGCAGTCTCCAGGAATTCCCTAACTTTAGCCAAGAAGGAATGGGGACTGTTCAAACGCTCCTGCTGGTTCCACAGGCCCTACCAAAGTCTGTCTGCCTAATTACACAGGTGGGTGAGACTGATCCTGGGTCCCTTAGCCTATCGGGCTAGATCCCACAACTCCCACAGGAACAGTTTTGCTTTTGAATGAATGACAAATTTTAGTTATTAAAAGGGAGACAAATGAGGGATGTCTTATACCACCATGATGCTTGACCTCCAATCCCTTTACTTTTAATCTATCTTTGCTTTTACTTTTTCTACCTTCTCTGATTTTAATTGAGCATTTTATATGATTTCACTTTTTTTATCTTTCTCTTTTAGCATATCAATTATACTTCTTTTTTTCACTTTTTTTAGTGGCTGCCCTTGAGTTTTCAATATACATTTTCAACTAACCCAAGTCCTTTTTCAAAGAACACTATCCCACTTCATGTTAAAACAGAATATTCCCAATTCTTCCCTCCCATCCTTTATAACATTGCTTTCATTCCTTTCACCTATGGATAAACCACAATCACTGAATACATTGTTATTATTGTCAACAAACTGTTATATGTTTGATCAGTTTAGATAAGAAAAATAAAAGATTTAATTTTACTTTCAGTTATTCCTTCTTCAACACTCTGTTTCTTTATGTACATTTGAGTTTCTGACCTATATCATTAAGAATTTGACATTTCTTGCAAGGCAGGTCTATTGTTGAAAAACTCTTTTTTGTTTGTCTGAAAAAGTATTTATTTATTCCTCACTTTTGAATAATAATTTTACTGTATACAGAACTATAGGCTGGTGTTTTGTTTCTTCAACACATTAAATATTTCATTCTACTCTCTTGCTTGCATAGGTTCTGAAATAGAGACTGATATAATTCTTATCCTTGCTTCTCTGTAGGTAAGGCTTTTTTCCCCTCCCTCTAGCTACTTTCAAGATTTCTCTGCCTTTGATTCTGCATTTTGAATATGATATACCTAGATTTTATGCATAGATGTTTTGGTTTTAACCTTCTTGGTATCTCTGAACTCCTTGAATCTATGGTTTGGTGTATATCATTAATTTTTGGAAATTCTTAGTTATTATTGCTTCAGATGCTTCTTCTGTTTCTCTTTCTTCTCCTGGCATTCTCATTATGCATATGGTAAGCCTTTTTAATTGTCCCATAGTTCTTGGATATTCTATTCTGTCTTTTTCATTCTTTTTTTTTAAATTTTATTCTATTATGTTATGTTAACCACCATACATTACATCATTAGTTTTTGATGTAGTGTTCCATGATTCATTGTTTGCATATAACACCCAGTGCTCCATTCAGTATGTGCCCTCTTTAATACCCATCACCAGGCTAACCCATCCCCCCACACCCCTCCCCTCTAGAACCCTCAGTTTGTTTCTCAGAGTCTGTAGTCTCCCATGGTTCGTCTTCCCCTCTGATTCCCCCCCTTCATTTTTCCCTTCCTACTATCTTTTTTTTTTTAAACATATAACGTATTATTTGTTTCAGAGGTACAGGTCTGTGATTCAACAGTCTTATACAATTCACAGTGCTCACCATAGCACATACCCTCCCCAATGTCCATCACCCAGCCACCTCATCCCTTCCACCTCCCCTTTCCATTTCAGTTTTGGAAGTTTTCATTGACATTTCTACAGGCTTGCTAGTTCTTTCCTTACTGATTTCCAAATCTATTGATAAGCTCATCAGAGTTATTCTTCATTTCTTATATGTCTTTGATTTCTAGCTTTTTCTTTTCATTCTTTCATAGCTTTATCTCACTGCTTACATTATTTATTTGCTTTTGCATGTTGTCCAATATCTTCGTTAAAACCAATAGCATACTAATTATAATTGTTTTAAATTTCTGGTCTGATAATTCTAACATGCTGTGGTATCTGAGTCTGGTTCTGATGCTTGTTCTGTCCCTTCAAATAGTATTTTTTTCTTTTATGGCTTATAATTTATGGAAGGCTGGACATGACATGTTGAGCCAAAGGAGCTGAAATAAATAGTCCTTTAATGCGAGATTTTATGTTTCTCTGGCTAGCAGTTAAGCTATGGTTATTTTTTGATGTAAATGTAGATGTCAGAAGCTAAAATTTCTGCTGGTTTCCTTGTTTTTCTCTCTTCTATTGTTTTTGGGTTTCCCTAGACACCTCTTAAATAAGGTCTATCTGAGATGTGCAGTCTTTTAGTTATACTCTCCTATTATTATATAGAAGCCATATTGATGTGATGGTAAGGTGTGTGTGTGGTAGAAGTCCTATTACTAGTTATATTTTAATGAGCCTCTGTCTCTGAGCTGTTACCTTCACAAGCACTTCTCAGTTTTATTTCCCCCTGTCTTATGTGAGACAGAAAAGCTAGAGGGGTCTGGAATTGGGTATTTCCCTTCCCTAGGTCATTTAGACTCTGGTAAAATCCTAGTCAGTTAGGCCATGTGAAACGGTTTCTCCTGAGGGTAAGCCTTGTTAATAAGTGGATTACTTTGGGTATATTTCACAATGGCCATTTTTCCTCTTCTCCCTATCAAAAGCACAAGGAAGTTTTCTCTGAAATTCACTGTGAGAATCTGGTAGAGCTCATGGAAGTAAAACTCACAACAATGTGGGTTCCCCCTTATTCTGGGCCCCTAAACTTGTCTACACTGAGCCTTTGGTAATTCATCAATTACAGTTTAGGTTTTCCTACCCCAGTACTGGTTCCCATGAAGGTTTCTTCTCTTGGGTTTCTACTCCAGTAAGTTGCAATTCTTTATATCTGTCTGCCTGTCTGTTCTTTATAATTTTCAGGGCAGAAGTTTGCCCTATGACCTCAATTCTCTGAAGATTCTAAGAAGAGTTGTTGATTTTTAGTTTTTTAATCTTTTTTTTCTTATTGTGAGGATAAGAGTGACAACTTCCAAGCTCCTTGCATGCTGGACCAAAGACCAGAAGTCATCATTAGTATTATTTTTAATCAGTACAGTTTTTTGAAATTATGTGTTGGTAGAGTTCCTTGCCATTTTAATTAAGCAGATCTTCTGTATTTATGTATTTACACTCAGCATCATTTATCACCACATAATCCTAAAGTGGTGACTCATTTCTCTTAGTACTCACATGATAGTCCTCAGATCTAGGTAGAACCTGCTTTCTGATGTGAAGTTCATGAAGAAGGATCCTGTGGTAAGCAAGAAGGCTTCTTGATGTTTGCCTTTCACACTAATATGCCCTCATTCGTTTTCTTGGTTTTGGATAGCCCTCACAAGGACACTTGTGAACGCTCTGGGTATATTTGAAAATAGCTACTTTCCCCCTTTTCTGTTCCTCCCTTCCAAAGTCCAAATGGAAGAATTTTCTAGGGTGTGCAGGAAGATGTTCTCCTCTGGACAAGAGGGACATAATACCGCCAGGGACATATCCTAAAATATAATTTTAAGTGAATTTTTAAATGTATAAAATATGCAGAAAAATGTGAAAATGGTCCAAATGTTAAAATATGGATAAAAACTTGAAACAAAAGTGTCCTTAAACAGGAAATCATGTTTCAATAGTAACATCATTGAGAAAAATTTCCCATCAAAGAACTAAGTAGTGACTTGAAATAGTATTTATTAATCAGTTTTTAACTGTAAGGTTTTAAAATGTAAAAATGTTTTAAAAATGTAAGGTTTTATCTACATGAGGATGCACCCAAGAGTCTCTAGAGGCTCTGGCAAGACTGATCCAAATAAAGGTCTATCTGATGACGAATAAAATGCTACCTACTTGGTGGTATTGGTGCAACACAGATGAAGCCCAGGTGTTCATCTGGGACCGCTTCTGTGGGAGAAGCTCCTGGGAGCTTGTGGGCTCTACCTAAAACACATGTTCATTATAAGGGAATCTAGGGGACTGATCTGTGCCTCTTTGCTTGTACCAAATCATTAGGAACATATATTGGCTGTTCTGAAGATTTCAAAGGGGAGATGAGTTTCACGGTTTACTCATTTAAAATAGGTTTGTCTCCATTAGGTGTATATATACTCTCAAATCACCTGTTTCCTCCTCTAGCTTCTTACGTTTCCTCTCCTTACTCTCCAACTGAACAATCTCTTAATCCCACTGGCTTCTATTTTTCCCTCTGAGAGCTTTTCTTGGATATTTCAATCTCTTACAATTTTTATGCAGATAAAGTGTTTATTCCTAGCTTCTTCCTGCAGGATCATGCACCCAATCAATTTTTTAAAGCCTTTATTTATTTATTTGGAAGAGAGAGAGCAGGAGAGCACAAGCAATGGGAGTGGCAGAGAGAGAGGGAGAAGCAGGCCCCCTGTCAAGCAGGCAGCCTGATGTGGTGCTTGATCCCAGGACACTGGGATCATGACCTGAGCCGAAGGCAGCCACCTAACCAACTGAGCCACCCAGGTGCCACCCAATCGATTTTTAACACTAGATTCATGTAAGTGATAAACCATTAGGCTTAGAGATCTGGCTTCGTGATCAGAAAACAAAAGAACCTCAATTCCTGGTACTGCTTTCCTTACAAGGTAGTGAGAATTATTAGAGGTAGATAAAACCTCATCTATGACTTTAATACAAATAAGCAGGTACTTTTAAGAGAGGTATGGTTTGGAGTCATTTCATATTTAGTATCCTGTCAACTAGGCCTTGGCAAATGTACACTTAAGCAATTAATAGCTATATACAAGCAAGAATCATACAACATAAGACCACTGCAAGGGAATTAATGCAACATGAACTTTTGTGAGGCTGCACCACTGACTAGAATTTGGATACATGAGACTGATCCCAAAGAAAATTCAGCCTGTTTCAATTCAGTACTTACTTGGTCATTAACTAGTCACTCAAATACACACAAACTAAGTACATACATTCCTGGTAGTGAGTTATAGCAAATAATACTAATGGTAGCACTATCAAAGTGGCCAGAGTAAAGAAAAGTTAAATCCTAACAGTTGGTGATTAACACTGAAATAAGTTTATCCCATTTCAAAAATGTAAATGAGCAGGAAAAATAGCAAAAGGGCAGACTCCCATTTTCCATAGCACTAACAAAATTAAATTCTCATGGAGAGTAAACATCAAATATTGGAAGGACAATCATTTTATATTTTTGAATGCAGAAGAATTAAGTAACATAGACAAAGGCCAATCAATGCAGGTAAAGACAGAACTTTGACTACATTAAAATTATTAACCTATGCTTTACCAAAGGTAATCAAAATATGATAGCTAATACCTATTGAATTTTTTTCTACATAGGGCAATTTCTATGAGCTTTACAGGGATTGTGCTTTTGAATTCTTTAGGAAAAGCCAGACTATAGGTATTGTAATTAATATCATTTTTTATATGTGTAGAGTTATGGAGAAGATACATAACTTCCCTAAGAACATGCAGCTAATAAAAGTTTGAGTAAATATATAATTTCCAGTAACCTGAGCTCAGAGGATGTATTTCCCAACTACTGTATGCCACTGCGCCTGTAATGCCAGGTGTAATTTAAGCCAAAGGCAAGAAGATATTTGCATATAATCAAATGACACTAGGTACTCTGTATATATAATAAACTACTATACATAAATTAGGCAAAAGAGTTCCCTACGACCCAGCGATTGCACTACTAGGTATTTACCCCAAAGATAAAGATGTAGTGAAAAGAGGCACATGCACCCCAATGTTCATAGCAGCTCCTGTGGAAGGAGCCGAGATGCCCTTCAACAGATGAATGGATAAAGAAGATGTGGTCCATATATACAATGGAATATTACTCAGCCATCAGAAAGGATGAATACCCACCATTTGCATTGACATGGCTGGAACTGGAAGGGATTATTCTAAGTGAAATATGTCAAGCAAAGAAAGACAATTATCATATAGTTTCACTCATATGTGGAACATAAGGAAAAGCTCAGAGGACCACAGGGGAAGGGAGGGAAAACTGAATGGGAAAAAATCAGAGAGGGAGACAAACCATGAGAGAAGAAATCAGAGAAGGAGACAAACCATGAGAGACTCTGGACTCCGGGAAACAAATTGAGGATTACAGAAGGGAGAATGGGGGGATGGGGATATTAAGGAGGGCATGTGTTGTGATGAGCACTGGGTGTTATATGCAACTAATGAATCATTGAACACTACATCAAAAACTAATGACATACTATATGTTGGCTAATTGAACATAAAAAAAGAACATATGAAAAATTGTTCAATGTCCCTAGTTACAAATCATGGAATTGCTAAATAAAACCACCCTTGGATTCCATATTTTATACACACATGACAGGAAAAATATTGAAAGTCTGATAATTCATGTGATGGTGAGCATGATGAGCAATGAGAATACTTTCAGTTGGTGAGAATGAGAAATAGAAAAGATACACTGGAGAATGGCAGTATTGAATGAAGTAAAAAAATGAAAGTGGAGGAGGAGAAGCAAGATGGTGGAGTAGGAGACCTAAATTTCATCTGGTCCCAGGAATTCAGCTAGAACAAACTCAATAGGAGATTGAAAAGAAGAATAGCAGCAACTTTATGAACAGAAGAGTGACCACTTTCTGGAAGGTAGGATGTGTGGAGAAGTGAATCCGAGGTGATATTTAGGAAGATAGACCACGGGAGGAGAGGGCCTCTGTAAGCCACTACTGGCAAGTGATAGAGCAGTGGAGCACAGAATCAGAACTTTTAGAAGTCTGCTCCATTGAGGGACTTCGCTCCAGTGGCTAAGCGGGGGTGGAACCCTCACTGGGACAGTGTGGTCTCAGGACCCTCAGGGGCACAGAAAGACCGGGGTGCCTGAGCGCGGCAGAGCTCCCAGGTATTGGAGAGGGGAAGCCGGCTGCAGAGACGGAGCTGAGGAGTGGGCTCTCAGCTCGGGGTTGCCATAAACTGTGATCTGCGATACAGTCGGGCCACCGCTCTTCCAGCTGGGACCCAACAAGCAGCAGACCCGGGGAGACTCCCCTTCCTCCCCAGGGAGGAGTGGTGCAGGAGCACACTGCAGGGATCTCATGGGTTTGGAGACTCCACACGGGGTCGTGTGCAAGAGATAGAAATGCTCGGTCACAGGCCGGGTGAGCACGGAGTGCAGCCGGAGACCAGGGAGACAGGAGTGACTGACTGCTTTTCTCTGGGGGCTCACTGAGGAGTGGGGCCCGGAGTTCTTGGCTCCTCTGGGGTGGAGATTGGGAGGCCGCCATTTTCACTCTTGTCCTCCAAAGCTCTACGGAAAGCTTACAGGGAACAAAAGCTCCAGAGAGCAAACCTGAGATTACTTAGCGCGGCCCTGGACCCGGCAAGGGCGGGGCAATTCCGCCTCTGGAAAAGACATTTGAGAACCAAGGCAACAGGCCCCTCCCCCAGAAGATCAGCAAGAACAGCCAGCCAAGACCAAGTTTACCGATCAATGAGAATGGCAGAACACCAGCACTAGGGGAATACGGCACATAGAATTCATGGCTTTTTTTCCCATGATGCTTTAGTCTTTCAAAGTTAATTTTTAAAAATTTTATTTTTTTCTTTTTCTAATTTATTTAAATTTTTCTTTTTCTCTTTTTCAACCATCTTATCAATCCATTTTTAAAATCTTTTTTAATTTTCATTTTTAGTCATATTCTAACCTTTGATTGTAGTTAACCTTATTTTTGTATATATATGTTTTTCTCTCCTTAAAATTTTGGGATAGTTTCTTCTAACAGACCAAAATATACCCTAAATCTCTAGTGTATGTCTATGTTCTAGTCTCCTGCCTGATCACATTCTCTCCTTTTTCTTTTTTAATTTTGCTTCTTTCTTTTTTCAACCAACTTCATATCTTATCAATTCCTTTTATAAAATCTTTTATAATTTTCATCTATACAGTCATATTCCATCCCTTCATCATATTTACCCTTATATTTATACATATATATGTTTTCCTTTCTTTAAAATTTGGGAGGCAGTTTCTTCTAACAGACCAAAATATGCCCAAAATCTAGTGTGTGGCACCGATCTATGCACCAGCCTGATCATATTCTTTTTTTTTCGTCTTTCCCTTTCTTTTCCCCCTGTTTTTGGGTCTCTTCTGATTTGTTTAGTGTATATTTTTCTGGGGTCAGTTTTACCCTTTTAGCATTTTGTTCTCTCAATCATCTATTCTCCTCTGGACAAAATGACAAGACGGAAAAAATCACCTCAAAAAAAAGAACAAGAGGCAGTACCGACTGCCAGGGACCTAATCAATATGGACATTAGTAAAATGTAGGAACTGAGTTCAGAATGACGATTATAAAGAAACTAACTGGGCTTGAAAAAAACATGGAAGATACTACAGAATCCCTTTCTGGAGAAATAAAAGAACTAAAATCTAACCAAGTAGAAATCAAAAAGGCTATTAAAGAGGTGCAATCAAAAATGGAGGCCCTAACTGCTAGGATAAATGAGGCAGAAGAGAGAATAAGTGATACAGAAGACCAAATGATGGAAAATAAACAACTACTGGATCACGTGGGCAGAATTTGAGAGATAAGTGATACCACAAGACAAAACAATATTAGAATAATTGGGATCCCAGAAGAAAAAGAAAGAGAGAGAGGGGCAGAAGGTATATTGGAGCAAATTATAGCCAAGAACTTTCCTAATTTGGGGAAGGAAACAAGCATCAAAATCCAGGAGGCACAGAGAACCCCCCTCAAAATCAATAAAAATAGGTCAACACCCCGCCATCTAATAGTAAAACTGACAAGTCTCAGAGACAAAGAGAAAATCCTGAGAGCAGCTCGGGACAAGAGGTCTGTAACCTACAATAATAGAAATATTAGATTGGCAACAGACCTATCCACAGAGACCTGGGAGGCCAGAAAAAACTGGCATGATATATTCAAGCGCTAAACGAGAAAAATATGCAGCCAAGAATACTATAACCAGCTAGGCTGTCATTGAAAATAGAAGGAGAGATAAAAAGCTTCCAGGACAAGCAAAAACTAAAGGAATTTGCAAACACCAAACCAGCCCTCCAAGAAATATTGAAAGGGGTCCTCTAAGCAAAGAGAGAGCCTAAAGTAACATAGACCAGAAAGGAATAGAGACAATATACAGTAACAGGCACCTTACAGGCAATACAATGGCACTAAATTCATACCTTTCAATAGTTACCCTGAATGTAAATGGGCTAAATGCCCCAATCAAAAGACACAGGCTATCAGATTGGATAAAAAAACAAGACCCATCCATATGCTGTCTGCAAGAGACTCATTTTAGTATATGTGCTGCCGAAGCGAGCACTGCAAGAGACTCATTTTAGACCCAAGGACACCCCCACATTGAAAGTGAGGGGGTGGAAAACCATTTACCCTGCTAATGGACATCAAAAGAAAGCTGGGGTGGCAATCCTTATATCAGACAAATTAGATTTTAAACCAAAGACTATAATAAGAGATGAGGAAGGACCCTATATCCTACTTAAAGGGTCTATCCAACAAGAAGATCTAACAATTGTAAATATCTATGCCCCTAACATGGGAGCAGCCAATTATATAAGCCAATTAATAACAAATGCAAAGAAACACATCAACAACAATACAATAATAGTGGGGGACTTTAACACCCCCCTGACTGAAATGGACAGATCATTTAAGCAAAAGATCAACAAGGAAATAAAGACTTTAAATGACACACTGGACCAAATGGGCTTCACAGATATATTCAGAACATTCCATCCCAAAGCAACAGAATATACATTCTTCTGTAGTGCCCATAGAACATTCTCCAGAATAGATCACATCCTAGGTCACAAATCAGGTCTCAAACGGTACCAATAGATTGGGATCATTCCCTGCATATTTTCGGACCACAATGCTTTGAAACTAGAACACAATCACAAGAGGAAAGTTGGAAAGAACTCAAATACATGAAGGCTTAAAGAGCATCCTACTAAAGAATATTGGGTCAACCAGGAAATTAAAGAAGAATTTAAAAAATTCATGGAAACAAATGAAAATGAAAACACAACTGTTCAAAATCTTTGGGAGGCAGCAAAATCAGACCTAAGAGGAGGGTATATAGCAATACAAGCCTTTCTCAAGAAACAAGAGAGGTCTGAAATGCACAACCTAACCCTACACCTACAGGAGCTGGAGAAAGAACAGCAAATAAAGCCTAAACCCAGCAGGAGAAGAGAAATAATAAACATCAGAGCAGAAATCAATGAAATAGAAACCAAAAGAACAGTAGAACAGATCAACGAAACTAGGAGCTAGTTCTTTGAAAGAATTAATAAGATAGATAAACCCCTGGCCAGACTTATCAAAAATAAAAGAGGAAGGACCCAAATAAATAAAATCATGAATGAAAAAGGAGAGATCACAACCAACACCAAAGAAATGCGAACAATTATAAGAACATACTATGAGCAACTCTATGCCAGCAAATTAGACAATCTGGAAGAAATGGATGCATTCCTAGAGAGGTATCAACTACCAAAACAGAACCAGGAAGAAATAGAAAACCTGAACAGACCCATAACCAGTAAGGAAATAGAAGCGTAATCAAAAATCTCCTAACAAACAAAAGCCCAGGGCCAGATGGCTTCCCAGGGGAATTCTATGAAACATTTAAACAAGAATTAATACCTATTCTTCTGAAACTGTTCCAAAAAATTGAAATGGAAGGAAAACTTCTAAACTCATTTTATGAAGCCACCGTTACCTTGATCCCAAAACCAAAGACCCCATCAAAAAGGATAATTACAGACCAATATCCTTGATGAACATGGATGCAAAAATTCTCACCAAAATACTAGCCAATAGGATCCAACAGTACATTGAAAGGATTATTCACCATGACCAAGTGGATTTATTCCTGCGCTGCAAGGTTCGTTCAACATCTGCAAATCAATCAATGTGATACATTAATAAAAGAAAGAAGAAGAACCATATGAGCCTCTCAATAGATGCAGAAAAAGCATTTGACAAAGTACAGCATCCATTCTTGATTAAAATTCTTCAGAGTGAAGGGATAGAGGGTGCATACTTCAATATCATAAAAGCCATCTATGAAAAACCCACAGCAAATATCATTCTCAATGGGGAAAAACAGAGATTCTCCCCTAAGGTCAGGAACATGGCAGGGATGTTCTCTATCACCACCGCTATTCAACATAGTACTAGAAGTCCTAGCCTCAGCAATCAGACAACAAAAAGAAATAAAACACACCCGAATCAGCAAAGAAGTCAAACTCTCACTCTTTGCAGATGATATGATACTTTACGTGGAAAACCCAAAAGACTCCACCCCAAAACTGCTAGAACTTATACAGGAATTCAGTAAAGTGGCAAGATACAAAATCAATGCACAGAAATCAGTGGCATTCCTACACACCAACAACAAGACAGAAGAGAGACAAACTAAGGAGTCAATCCCATTTACAACTGCACCCAAAACCATAAGGTACCTAAGAATAAATCTAACCAAAGTGGTAAAGAATCTGTACTGAGTAAACTATAGAATACTCATGAAAGAAATTGAGGAACACACAAAGAAATGGAAAAACATTCCATGCTCATGGATTGGAAGAACAAATATTGTGAAGATGTCAATGCTAACTAGAGCAATCTACACATTTAATGCAATCCCTATCAAAATACCACTCACTTTTTTAAAGAAATGGAACAAATAATCTTAAAATATGTATGGAACCAGAAAAGACCCCAAATAGCCAAAAGAATGTTCAAAAAGAGAACCAAAGCTGGTGGCATCACAATTCGGGACTTCCAGCTCTATTACAAAGCTGTCATCATCAAGACAGTATGGTACTGGCACAAAACAGACACATAGATTAATGGGACAGAATAGAGAGCCCAGAAATGGACCCTCAACTCTATGGTCAAATCATCTTTGACAAAACAGGAAAGAATGTCCAGTGGAAAAAAGACAGTCTCTTCAACAAATGGTGTTGGGAAAATTGGACAGTCACATGCAGAATAGTGAAACTGGACCATTTCCTTACACCACACACAAAAATAGACTCAAAATGGATGAAAGGCCTAAATGTGAGACAGGAATCCATCAAAATCCTAGAGACCACATGCAGCAACCTCTTCAACCTCAGCTGCATCAACTTCTTCCTAGACACATCACCAAAGGCAAGCAAAGCAAGGGCAAAAATGAACTATTGGGATTTCATCAAGATAAAAAGCTTTTGCACAGCAAAGGAAACAGTCAACAAAACCAAGAGTCAACCGACAGAATGGGAGAAGATATTTGCAAATGACATATCTGATAAAGGGCTAATATCCAAAATTTATAAAGAACTTATCAAACACAACACCCGAAGAACAAATAATCGAATCAAGAAATGAGAAGAAAACATGAACAGACGTTTTTCCAAAGAAGACATTCTAATGGCCAACAGACACATGAAAAAGTGTTCAGCATCACTCGGCATCAGGGAAATACAAATCAAAACTTCAATGAGATACCACCTCACGCCAGTCAGAATGGCTAAAATTAATAAGTCAGGAAACAACAGATGTTGGTGAGGATGCAGAAAAAGGGGAACCCTCCTACACTGTTGGTGGGAATGCAAGCTGGTGCAGCCACTCTGGAAAACAGTATGGAGGTTCCTCAAAAAGTTGAAAATAGAGCTACCCTACGACCCAGAAATTGCACTATTGGGTATTTACCCCAAAGATACAAATGTAGTAATCTGAAGGGGTATGTGCACCCCAATGTTTATAGCAGGAATGTCCACAATAGCCAAACTATGGAAAGAGCCAAGATGTCCTTCAACAGATGAATGGATAAAGAAGATGTGGTGTATATATACAATGGAATATTATGTAGCCATCAAAAAATGAAATCTTGCCTTTTGCAACGATGTGGATGGAACTAGAGGGTATTATGCTAAGTGAAATAAGTCAATCAGAGAAAGGCATGTATCATATGATCTCACTGATATGAGGAATTCTTAATCTCAGGAAACAAACTGAGGGTTGCTGGAGGGGTGAGGGCTGGTAGGAATGGGGTGGCTGGGTGATGGACACTGAGGAGGGTATGTGCTATGGTGAGCACTGTGAATTGTGTAAGACTGCTGAATCACAGACCTGTACCTCTGAAACAAATAATACATTATATGTTAAAAAAAGAAGAAGAAAATAGTAGGAAGGGAAAAATGAAGGGGGGGAAATTGGAGGGGGAGACAAACCATGAGAGACTATGGACTTTGAGAAACAAACTGAGGGTTCTAGAGGGGAGGGGGTGGGGGGATCTATTAGCCTGGTGATGTGTATTAAGGAGGGCACGTACTGAATGGAGCACAGGGTGCTATACGCAAACAATGAATCATGGAACACTACATCAAAAACTAACAATGTAATGTATGGTGACTAACATAATAAAATAAAAAAAATAAAGTTATGAAATATATGGAAAAAAGTGAAAGTGGAATTAAAAATGCAAATGCCCATTTGGTGCTGGAATTCCATTTCTGGATATGTGTTCTCATTTGTCCCCCATTCTTTTTCCTCATAATTACTTCTGAAATAAACTCCTGCTGCTCCTGCTACTACTACTGCTACACACACACACACACACACATACACAGACTCTCTTGTTTCAGGCTCTGCTTTTAATGGTAACCTAGTTTAAAATAAGCCTTCAGAAGAAATGTGGATAAATTAATTTTTCCATGTATATTTTACTAAATGAAAATTATACAGTAATTAAATGGAATGGACCATATCATCAAGTATCTCTATAGTTAAATCTAAAAACTATGATATTAATAGAAAAAGCACACTTTTGAATGGTAGTCTATTGTTCCAAGTAGAATGGAAAGGGAAGGTCAAGTTCAGAAACCACTCTAGAGCTCACAGGATTTTATTAATAGGAGAAGATCCAAAAGGTAGATTATTAAGAAAAAAAGTTGTTTTTAAGTATGGTATCATTTCTGTCAAATAAGAATGTTTTAAAGGAATTTGTGTTTGTAAATCCTTGCAAATGCTTGAAATATCAGGAAAAGGAAGTACAAAAATGGATTAACCAAAGATGCCAAGGGATAGGTTTTGATAAGGGATAAGGTAGAAAACAAAGTCTTATATTCACTTATTCTTTTCACAATTTGAGTTTGTGGTCATGTTTGTGTTGCACACATTTAAAATGAATAGTTATTTTTAAAATAGCATTTATACTTTGATGTTAATTTAATAAATTTTTTTCTTCATTCTTCTGTAGGTCAGTATGCAGAGATAGATATGGAAATGGAAATGCAAATTACAAAATGTTATTACCGGCTACTTCTCATTGGGAGGCTTTGGAGTAATTGTTGTGTTCTTTTTACTTCTCTATATTGCTTGAATTTTACATAATGAATCTCCCAAATTTTCAAAATAACAAAAATTATTATCAATAAATGAAATAATGTTGGATTCTTTTTAAAAAGATTTTATTCATTTATTTGATAGAGAGAGCACAAGTAGGCAGAGCTGGAGACAGAGGGAGAGGAGAAGCAGGCTCCCCACTGAGCAGAGAGCCTGATGTGGGGCTCGATCCCAGGACCCTGGGATCATGACCTGAGCTGAAGGCAAATGCTTAACTGAGCCACTCAGATGCCCCAATCTGTAGGATTCTTGAGCCATCACCATTCTTTTTGTTGAGGATGTGGACTGAAAATAAACAGTATCAGGGACCTGTGGGATGATAACAAAATATCTAACATTCTTATCATTGGAAATTATAGAAGAAGAGAAACAGTAGGCCTGAAGAAGTATTTGAAGAAATAATGGCTGAAGACATTCTAAATTTAGTGAATACATAAACCTACAGATCCGAGAAGTTGAGTGAACCCCAAATAAGATAAACTAAAAAAATTCACACCAAGAAACACCATAAGTACTCTTCTGAAAACTAGACAAAAATATTAAAAATAGCAATAGGTAGCACATTATCTATGAAGTAACAATTCAAATGATGGTGGATTTCTCATAGGAAACCATGGAGGCCAGAAGAAAGGGGCATAACATTTTCAAATACTGAGAGAAAAGAATAGTTAATCCATTGAAACTACCCATCAGGAATGATGAAGAAATGAAGAAATTCTCAGACAAAGGAAAATTAAGAAACTTTTTTTCCTTACCAGACCTACCTTTGAACAATAGCTAAAGGAACCTCTCCAAACAGAAAGAAAATAATTAACAACAAGAAGCCAGGATTTTTATTTACCCAACAATAGAATGGGTAAAAGTAGAAGTAAGCATAATAGACCACACTTTATTTCATGAATTTCTTTAATCATATTTTATGGTTGAAGCAAAAGTTGTAACACCATCTAATGTGATGCTCAATGTATGTACACAAATACTTAGCACAATTATATTTAAAAAGTGGGGAGGGTTGGGGCACCTGGTTGGCTCAGTCGGTTAAGTGACTGCCTTCGGCTCAGGTCATGATCCTGGAGTCCCAAGATCGAGTCCCGCATCGGGCTCCCTGCTCTGCGGGGAGTCTGCTTCTCCCTCTGACCCTCCCCCATCTCATGCTCTTTCTCTCTCTCGTTCTCTCTAATAAATAAAATAAAATCTTTTTTTAAAAAAGTGGGGAGAGTTAAAACAACATAATTAGGTAGGTTTCTACACTTCTCTTGAAGTAAAATATCAATACTAGTAGGCTATGGTAAGTTATGTGTGCATATAGCAATAAGAAACAGTAAGAAAATTATGAAAAGCAACATACTCAAAAATATTATAAATAATATAGAGCTTTATAAAATGTACATGAAACCCATAGGAAGACAAGATAGAAGAACTGAAAAAATAGAAACAAAGGGAATAAACAGGAAACAAGTAATAACATGGAACTTTTAAGCCCTAATGTTGAATGTAACTGTAAATGGTCAAGTATAGCCAATATAAGACAGAGATTGGCAGAATAGCTAAAACAATACAGCCCAACTATAGGTTGTTTATAAGACATTGATATCAAATATAACAAATTAGGTAAACTGAAAGTTAAAAAAGAAAAATACATATATCATAAAAGCATTAACCAAAAATACAATAAGGTTATACTAATATCAGACAAAGTAGATTTCTCAGTGGAACTTCCACCAAGATAGATCATATCTTGAGTCATCAAACAAATCTCAAAACATTTTTTTAAAAAATTGAATAATAGTGAGTCTGTTTTGTTATCATAATGGAATCAAACTAGAAGTCAATAACTGAAATACAATAGAAAAATCGCCAAACACTTGGAAACTGAACAACTCATCTCAAAATACTCCATGAATCAAGGAAGAAATCTCAAAGAAAATAAAAACAATATACAGAACTGAATGAACATGAAAAATGATAAATCTAAATTTGTGGAATGCAGTTAAAACAATGCTGAGAATAAAATTTAAAGCTCTACATGCTTGCATTAGGAATAAAAAAGGAAAGAGTTCAAGTCAGTAATTTGTTTCTATCTCAAAAAAAGAAGTACAAAATAAGCTGAAAGCAAGCAGAAGGCAAGGAATAACAAAGATATGATCAGAAATCAATGCAATGAAAATAAGAAACACATAGAAAAAAGATGTTTCTTCAGAAAAAACAATAAAATTAGTAGCAAGACTGACAAGGATAAAAAGAGAGAAGACAAAACCCATCAATATCTGAAAGAAGTAAGGGGAATCACAACAGATCCTGCAACTATTAAAATGATAATAAGGGAAGACTGACAATTTTAAACTCATAAATTCACCAAGTTAGAAGAAATTGACCAATTCTTCAAAAATCAAAAACTACCAAAATTCAGCCAAAGGAAAGAGATAAACTGAATAGGTCTAAACCATTAAATAAATTGAATTTGTAACTTAAAACTCACACACACACAAAAGAAATCTCCAGGCCTGAATGGTTTCACTGAAGAATTTAGCAAACATCCAGAAAATAGCACCAATTTTACACAAAACTTTCCAGAAAAAAGGAGGGAACACTTCTTTTTTCCCTTTTTTTAAACACTTATTTTGAGGCTAGTATTGCCCTGCTATTTCTCTTAAAGTATCATTATCTTATACATATTTATTTATTTGGTATTATACACATATTTTGGACAAGGAAAACTGGGGTATGTAAATCTGTTAGAACCAGCCTATTTACATACAGTAATTGCTGTACAAATACCCAGTGGGTGAAGACACAGAAGTAGTGGCTCTTTACCTCCCCACCTGGCTTCTGCAGAAGAGACTCACCATAATGACTTAAAACTGAAGACTTAAAAAAAATATTTTTATTAATTTGTCAGAGAGAGAGAGCACACAAGCAGCAGGAGCTGCAGGCAGAGGGAGAAGCAGGCTCCCCACTGAGCAAGGAGCCCGATATGGGACTCAATCCTAGGATCCTGGGATCATGACCAGAGCCGAAGGTAGACGCTTAACTGACTCCCGACACTATTGGGAGGAAGAAGAGGAAGACTGCTGGAGAAGCCTGTGGCTGGACCCTCTATGCTCGGGGGGGGGGGGCAGCTTCTGAAGGTCCACACAAAATGGGGGAAAGGACTAAGCCTGATTGCAAGCCACCTGAGGTGCCAGATGCCCCCTGAGAGAATCCCCTCTGCCTTTGGGAAACCTTTGCTTCCACTTCCTCCAACACCACCACCCCACCTCAACTGATGTTCCAGGCTCTGCGAGGGGCTGTACCTATTCTCTTGGACATCCTACTCTCAGACCCTGCATCAGAGATCTGCCTCCTGAACAGATTACTGGACTGGACTGTTTATGGTCTCACAGGCAGTCAGTTGGCAGGTCTGAATGAAAGGGGCATTCTTTTTAGGACAGTGCCTGCACAGGGGGCTGTGATGCTCAGACGTGAAAAAGGCCATTGCACATAGCCTGCCTGAGGCCGTTTTAAAAGAGAACCTTGTGCTTAAGCGGTTCCAAACCAGACATCTACTCCTGGTACTCTCCTCCTCAAGCCAGATACACTGCTTTTGTCTAGACCACCAACTCATTGTTCTTGCTCCCGGGCTTCTGGTATTTGAAAATGGCCCGGAGGTATACTGCGCAGGCTCAGGCTGAAGAGCACTCCGCCCCTTGCATGGTTGTGGTCCAGTCACTACCAGAATGGAAGAAAAGGTTCGAGAATAGCTTCAAAAAGACCCTTGGATAATGGCCAGAATGTCAGGAATGTCCAAATTGGGTACTCCAGGAATAATGGCTTGACTGAACAGGTTGAAGGTAAGGAGGTTAGGTGGCCATGGAGCGCCTCCCTCTGGTACCAAGTTTGGGAGGGGAGCAAAGAAAAATGGTCTGGACCTCATGCTGAGCAGATAGAGGCTTGGGCTTGATGGATGTAATTAGAGCACGTAGCTTTCTCCATATAAAATACTACTGTAATACTATGAATAATGAATTTTAAAATAACATGTTAAGCTTTTTATTATGAAAATTGGAGAAAATAATCAAAACTCAAATAACCACTATGTAGGTTATTTTAAACCGCTTTATGGAAGGATAGTTGACATACAATCAGGTTTGTTTAAAGCTTATGATTTGATAAATTTTGATATATGTATGCTCCTGAAAAACCAGCACAATCAAAACAAGGAATACACTTACATTGTTCGGTTTTGTAATCCTCTCTCCTGCCTCTCCTCCATCTGCAACTACTTATCTGCTTTCTATCACTATAGATCAGTTTGCCATTTTTACTATTTGTTAATAACTGGAACTATGTGATATGCGTTCTTTGGTCTGGTTTTTCAGCAGTATGATGATTTTGAGATGCATCTATGATCTTGTATCAATAGCACATTGCTCTTTTTTACTCCTAAGTAGTAAGCTATTGTGTAATATACCACAATTTGCTCAGGTGTTTGTATTTGGATCATTTTCAGATTTTTCTATTCAAATAGTGCTGCTGAGAATATTTGGCTAAAAGTCTTTATAAACATACAGTTTTACTTGTGGGTAATTTCCTAGGATGGGAATGGCCAGGTAACAGGATGAATGTATGATTAACTTAAGAATCTGTCGAACAGTTTTTCAAAGTGGTCGTACTATTTTAATTTTTACATTTTATATTTCCACCAGTAGTGTGTATGTTCGAATTTTTCCACAACCTCGCCTACACTTAGTATAGCAGGTATTATGAATTTCAGCCACTTTAATAGGTGTGTGTAATTCTATTTCCTGTTTTTAATTTGCACTTCCCTAGTAATTAATGATATTGAACATCTTTTCATGTGTTTATTTGCTGTCGGTACATCTTTTATGGTAAAGTGTTTGCTCAAACCTTTTGTCTATTTTATATTGGGTTGTTTGTTTGCTTGTTACTGAGTTTTGAAAATTTGTTATGTATTGTGAATAGAAGTCCTTTATCGGATAAATGTTTTGCAAAGTTTTTAATCCCAGTCTTCAGTTTGTCTTCTCATTCTGTAAAGTATCTTTTTCAGAGCAGAAGTTTTAAAAGTTTGAAGTACTGTTTATCAAATTGTTCTTTTACAGATACTGCTTTGCTTTTTTTTTTAATCTAAGAAATCTTTACCTAACCCAAGTTCACAGAGGTTTTCTCCTCTGTTTAGCTGGGTGTTTTAGAAATTTTATAGTTTTATGTTCTAATTTTAGGTGTATGATTCTCTTTGAGTCACTTTTTCTATATGTTATAAGCTGTGATTCCAAGTTTTGGGTGGTTTTGTTTGAGGTTTAAAAAAATTTTTTTCAGGATAGGGTATCCAAATGTTCCAGAACCATTTGTTGAAAAGACTGTCTTTTCACATTTGCTAAAAACAAGTTGTCCATATATATGTCTATTTTTGGATCTATTCTGCTCCATTGATCTATTTGTCCATCTTCATGCTAATACCTCACTGTCTTGGTACTGTAGCTCTATAATAAGTTTTGGAGTAAGGCACTGTAAGACTCCAACTTTTTTTTTCAAAGTTTATTGGCTATTCTAGGTCCCCTCAATTCCCATATGCATTTTAAACCAATTTGTCAATGTCTAGAATATCATCTGCTGAATTTTTATTGTGATAACACTAAGTATATAGATCAATTTGTGGAGTTTTGTTATCTCAGCAAAACTGCATATTCTAACTCACAAATATGGTATATGCCTATATTTTAGTTTTTTTTTAATTTCTCTCATTAATATTTTGTGTTTTTCATAGTACATCTTTTTCTTTTAAAATTTGTTTTGTTTTTGTAATTTGTTAATTATGCATTATATTAATTCATATTTAACTATGCTTGATCATGATATATTTTTCTTTTAGACTTGTTAAATGTTTTTGTAGAATTTCTGCATTTATGTTTGTGAGAGATATTACTCTTAGTTTTCTTTTCTTGTATTATCTCTGTCTTTGGTTTCAGAGTAAGGCTTTCCTTATTGAATGAACTAGGAAGTTTTCATATCTCTTCAATTTTCTGGAAATTTTGCATGGAATTGACATTATTTTATCCTTAAATGTTTAGAATTCAGATGAAGCCATCAGGGCTTCGTGTTTTTTTTTTTTATGCAGGAAGGTTTACAATTATAAATACAGTCTTCTTCAATAATTACAAGGCCATCCAAATTACCTATTTCTTCTTGAGTGAGCTTTGGTAGTTTCTTTCAAGTCATTTATTCATTCCTCTGAGTTGTAAGATTTATTGCAATGAAGTTGTTATAATATTTCCTTCTTATGACTTTAATATCTGTAAAATATATCACTATGTCCTCTTTACATTCCTAATAATGGTAATTAGTGTTTTTTCTTTTTTTCTTGATCACTTTGGCTAGTGGTTTGTCTCCCCTTCTTTAAAAAAACAGCTTTATTGAGGTATAATTGATATACAAAGAGCTGCACATGCTTATTGTGTAAAATTTGATGAGTTTAAACTTTGATTTCTCCTCAAATGTTTTTGGCTTCATTAATTTTCTTCATTAGTTTTTTTGTTTTCCTTTCTTCTTTCTGCTTACATTCTGATTTGGGTTTAATTTGTTCTTCCTCTTATATTTTTTAAAGTGGAAGCTCTGTCTTTATTTTGAGACCTTTTTTATTTTCTAATATAAGTATTCAGAGCCATAACTTCCTTTTAAGCACTGTCTTAGAAGTATCCCACAAATGTTGATAGATTGCATTTTTATTTTAACTTAGTTCACAACACTTGTTTCAGTGTCCTTTTTTTCCTTTGACCAATGGGTTATGTAGAACTATATTATTTAGTTACCAAATATTTGCATGCTTTCCTGATTTTTTCCCTTATTAATTTCTACTTTATTTCTATTGTGACCCTAGAACATACTTTGTATTATTGAATATGTTTTAATTTATTTGGACTTTTCTGGGGCCAAATATGGTTAATGTTCTGTGAGCACTTAAAAAGAATATGGATTCTGTTGTGGATAGAATGTTCTATAATTTCAATTAGCTTATGTTGGTTAATAGTTCTATAAGTTTCATTTGGCTTAGTATGCTCAAGAATTTTCTGCCCAGTTGTTTTACTGTCAGGCAGTTGTTGAAATCTCTAAGTATAAATTAGATTTTTCTATTACTCTTTTTAGTTTTATCAGTTCTTGCATCATGTATTTTGAAACTACATTACCAAGGCATATAAAAATTTAGATTTGTATTTCATTACATTTTATATTATATTCTTGGGATTATTCATGCCTATTGTGTTTGTATGATAGAGATATTTTATTATAGAGTTCTATTTCATTTTTTCTCCAGTCTGATTTCAGTGACATCACATTGGCAACTTGAAATTAGCCATGGTGGGAGAAATTGGCAAATACTACAGTCAAGCCTTTTTTTTCTTTAGATAGCTAAGGACACCACAGACATAGGGTTTAAATTGCTCCATCAGTCTTTACCTTGGGCCCTTACACTCACCCAGTATTGCAGAGGGCAAAACCACCACCATTTGCAGCTGCTGTTCTCAAACTGGCCTTCTGTGTTTTCTGCTGAATTTATGCTATTTTGTTGTTCTCCTGTCAGGTCCATCAGATGCTGTGCCATTACTCTCTCCTTTTACTATCACACAGATGCCAACAGGTCCTGTGGGTGTTGATGGTTTGTCTCCACCCATGTGTATTTTAAAGTCTATGAGAAGAGTCTGTCATCACATTTTATTATAAATGTTGATGGTCGTATTTGATTTTGCTATCTAGTTGTTCTGTCTGTTTTTAAGTGACGAAGACAGACTGATAAGCTGTGTTACTGTTATCACCATTTTCTGACTCTGTTACTTACATTTCAGTCTTATTAATTTGACCATATTTGCTATAACTACTTTTTAGTATTTAAAAGTAAATAATTCTAAATATCCTTTCAATTTCCTCTGAAATATTTTAGTATGTTTCTCTTTAATAAAAGAACATTTTCCTTAGCAAAAATCATCATACTACTACAATTGGAAAAATGAACAATTCCCTAATATCATCTCACACTCAGTCAGCTCCTATATAGCTTCCTCTTTTACCCTCACAATCACTTTTAAAAGTGGTATTTTTTTAAACCAGTGTCCACATATCACATTCTTTTAAGAATCTCTTAATAATGTCCTCTATCACAAACACATTTTCCCTTTACTTTTAGAATATGATATTTCCCCCTATGGAATTAAAAACCAGTACATTTTATTTTAGAGAACTTCTGAAAATCATATCCACAAAAGATAAGAACATTGAAAAATTATCCTTTAATTGTCTCCCATAACTGTACTCCATACCTCAGAGGATACACCATTTTAATTTTTTATTAAAACATTAAAAGAGAAGTAGAGAATAATATATAATAAAAGCCCTTGTACCTTGGGGTGCCTGGGTGGCTCAGTCGGTTAAGCTACCAACTCTTGTTTTCTTTTGGCTCAGGTCATGATCTTAAGGTCATGGGATGGAGACCTGAGTCAGGCTCTGTGCTCAGCCCAGAGTCTGCTTGAGATTCTCTCCTCTTCCCTCTGCTCCTCACAGTCCCCCACTTGCACTCTCTCCCTCTCCCTCTCTCTCAAATAAATTAATAAATCTTTAAAAAAATACTTCATAAAAAAAAGCCCTTATACCTCAACAATCATTGACTTCTGGCCCTTCTTGTGTTCAACTCCTCTACACTCCCTTTAAACCACTATAAATAAAAATTTTGGATTACATCTTTTCTACTGTCTTAGGTGGATGGCACATAATAATGATGACACCATCCTAAGGGAACACATGAGAATACATCAAGCCATGCCTTGTGACAAGCACTAAAAATACAGTGGAGGGTAAAAGAAGAGGTGGAGGTCACATCTGTTGCCAACATTACACCAAGAAATGGTTGTACCTACCAACTGTAAAAAGACATTTTGGGGACAATCACAAACATTAGTATAGGTTTAGGTTTGGGATGATAGTAGAGTATTTTGTTGGCCATTATAATAGAGTTGTGGATTTCTAAGAAAATACTTTTAATTTTTATTTAATTTTTATTTTTTCTTTATTCTTAAACTAGTTTAAAATTTTTCTATATTTATTTATTAGAGAGAGAAAGAGCACCCACAAGAGCAGTGGGAAGGGCAAAAGGAGAGGAAGAGAATCCCATGCCGACTCTGTGTTGAACCCAACGGGCCTCCTCAGGACCCTGAGCTGAAACCAAGAGTTGGACACTTAACCGACTGAGCTACCCAGGTGCCCCTACCTTTAATTTTTAGATATGCATTCTGAACTAGTTGGATGTGAAATATCAGGAAGCCCAGGCTTGTTTTTAAAAGTCCATTAGGGGTCCCATCTCTCTACTTCCAGATCAATTTGGCCCTTTACTTCCTTCTCACTCTCAGAAAATACTGTTATTCCAGTTTTTGCCTCCACAGGGCATTTCAACTCAAAGAAGATAGAAGAGTTTCTGGAGATGGTGGAAGAGCTGCAGCAAGGTCATGTATCCCCTTGTGTCTGAGTCTGGGTTTGAGGACATGGTTCAGAGCCCTCACAATGAAAACCTCAGGAAATTATACCATTTTGCTTTTTATTTTAAAATTTAACTATCTGAACCAATAATACCACATCATCATTCAGAATTAAGAAGTTAAATAGGATAGATGGCAAATGGCTTCCATAAACTCGTCTTTCATTTGCCTTCCCCACAGGCAGGTAAGTAACAACTGTTATTCAAAAATGTATGTATCCTCCCAGAGATAATTTACATATACACGACTATATATATATATATATATATATATATACACACATACACACACACACATATATATATATATCTCTCCACTTTCCCCATTTTTTAATATACAAGTAGCCAAAGACAGTGTAGATGGCTTTGCATCTTCTTTTTGTTGTGCTGTATCATAGAGATGACATGAGCCCAGAGCCCACAGCAGAACTGGGACAAAGGGGTTCTGCTGAGCCCACTCTCACTTTAAAATGCTGTGGTTAATCAAAACCAGATGTAGGATCTTTGGCTTTCCTTCCTAAGATGGAACATCCGGCCTGCTGCTTAGGCAAAACTTATTTTTTAAAAAACTTTTAAGACCTAAAGTATTTTTTAAAGAGATGGATAGAATGTTTTGCCTTATATTTCCATGTTTTATTTTGTTTTGTTTTTTAAATCCCATCCTAGAGGTAGAATTGTAACATCTGTGTCCCACAGCCAGAACCCTGGTTTACAGAAGGACCTGGATACCTGGGGTCCAGAAGTTCTTAGGGAATTGGTGGAGGGCCCAGGGACATTTGGAACAGTTTTCCTCAAACTTGGTTCCCCAGCTTTGTGCTGATGATCTTGGAGCCAGAGAGGCAAAAAGAAGAATGCTTCTCAATTCAGGTCATTGAAATCGGGAAACTTGTGAGGAAACTAAGTTAAATTAGATTGTAGCCAAAGTTCTCCAAGAGGCAGTGTGCTCCCTTTCACTGGAGGGCTTGCAAGCTGCCAGCTGGCATGTAAGAGAGCAGCATTTTTTTTTCCTTTTGTCTAATTAGACTAATCCCTTAGTCACAGATTTGTCATGTTCTTCCCTAACCATTAACCCTTGATTTTAATAGGATGAAACTGTAGGGAGATCTCTATTAGCTTCTCACAGCATTCGGAGTAAAATCCAGAAGCCCTTATCTCGGTTCACAAGACATTACAGAATCTCCCTTATCCTTTCACTCCACCTCATATCCTGCTACTCTCTACTTGCTTACTGGGTATCCTCCCCATACCCTAGAACATGTGCTTTTTGCCTTGCCAGCTCAAGGTGTTTGTATTTGCTATTCCCTCTGCCTGGAAATGTCTGCAACCCTCCCCTCCTTGAGAGCTATAAAGCTTGCTTAACTTGGGGCCCAGGAAGTTCTCCCTGTACTTAAAGAAACACCATCCATCCCTTCACTCTCTATCTCCCTATGCCTTGTGTGATTATTTTTTTTTTTTTTACAATTCAGTGACCAACATGATGCTAAATATTGTGATCTGTTTTTCTGTTCACTCTTTTTCTGCCACTTATAACAGAAGCTCACAAGGGTCATGCACATCTTTTGTGATGCAGCACTCAATAAATTCATGTTGAATGAAAGCAGAATAGACACCATACCAGCACCTCATCTCCACCTGCTTCAGATGGCTGGCCCTCTCCAGCTCAATCTACCTTTTCCTCTACAGCAGAAAGCCTGGATCCAGGATTGAAGACCTCGTTAACCAGGTTAAGGAGTTTAAAAAATGCGAGCTCAGGGACCTTTGCTGGCTGGCTTAACTCAAAGAGAAGGGCCTGGGCTTTGAAGCTTCTGTTTCTTCATCTACATAATCTGGGAATGCTTGTTGAGCAATTTGAAATGCAACATTTTAAGAGGGAGCAGAGCCAAGGACTTTGCTTACTCAACATCTATCTTCTGTTCTCTGGCCTAGTGAAACAGAAAGCCAGTGAGGAGGTGAGAGAGGCCTGTGCCCCGTGGGAGACCAAACAGAAGGAATTAGATTCATGTAAGTGGTGCAAGAAGAACACAGTGAAGTCCCATGATATCTCTAAATCACAAATCCGCCTGTCCTCCCTAAATACTTGGTTCCAGACACAGAGATTTTGCACTGTAGTCCCCAAGACCCACTTAGGTATCCTGTCACCTCTTTGGCTTCAACTTCTCTCACTCCCCTTACACTCTAATGACAATGAAACACTCACAAGTTATACTCTCACCTTAAAGGCTTCACGATCTGTTCCCTCTGCCTGTAATGTTCTTCACCCTTGATAATCTAGATGTCCTCCTATTGCCTCTAATAATTCAGCCCTCAGCTCAAACCTCAGCTCCTTATAGAGGTCTTAATTTATCTTCCAATCTAGTAACATCTGTCTCCAACCTGATCATTCCCCATTCCCCTTACATTGCTTTTTTTCTCCATAGCCCTTATCCCCACCTAACCTGATATATTTACATCTTTATCATATCTCTCCAATGAGATGTAAGGTTTGTGTAAAACCATGTTCATTCTGTACCATACTTACATGGCCATTTGTAAATGCCATGGCCTTTTAACACTCACAAAGAATATGGGCACACACAGGGGAGAAGACTGGTTTTAGAGTGATCTTCACTAGGCAAAGGAGATGGGATAGAAGGAAGACACTCAGGTATCTCCTGGGTCTGTACAAGACCTTTCATGTTATATCAAGCAAGTCCCCTCCCTGAAGTTGGAGTTGTTGGGGGCAGGGCAGGTTGTAGTCTCTGGGGTCTGAAAGTGTCACTCTTTTTTTCCAGCGAATCTAGAACAACTTCGCCTAGAAGAGGTCTTGAGGAAAAAGCAAGGTATTTAATAGCTGCTCTTTCTCTCAATCCCTGTGTGCGTGTGTGTGTGTATGTGTGTGTGTGTATGCCTGTGTGTACATGCTTCTGGCCAAGTCATGCCACAAAAGTTACTTTTCCCATAGTAGACAGATGAATCCTGTTGAAACATAAATCAAGTCACATCCCTCCTATAATGAAACGCCTTCCAACCTACAATCTCACTCGTAGTAAACAGAGATATCTTGCCAATGAGCTGCAAATTAGATGTTATCTGGGCCCTTTACCTCTCCATTTCACCTTTTACCACTTCCCTTGGATGAGTTCACTCCAGTCATGCTAGCCTCTTTACTACCCAGACACTCACAACGTACATTCCAAAATCTCGAGTCTTTGAATTTGCCATTCCTTTTGCATGAAACACTCTACTCACTGATAATAATTTTCATTAGTAATGACAGAGTTATTTGTATGCTAGTGAACTTAATACCTGCCTCCCATTAGTGTGTTGATTCCTTAATGGCAATTAATCACCCCCTTTTTTTTGTTCACTGAATTTTTACCAACCCGAGCCCAAAGTCTGACACATATATAGGTATCAAATAAATGTTTATGGAAATGAATTTGAATCAGTTCCTAGGAGGATGAAGGATTATTATTGTTTTAACCCAGCCTATCTGGAAGAAACAGCAAGAGGAAACCAGGGTAAGAAAGAGAGAAAAATACATAGGGAGCCAGACAGGCCAAAACCATGCAGGAACTTAAAAGCAGCAGTATCCAATTCAGCTAACCATCCCTCCATCCATTTAATAATCCAGTCAACCTACCAGCCATCTATTCACTCAATCTTCCATCTATACATTTATCTATCTATCCAAATTATCCAGTATATCCACTCTTCCATTTAGTCACTCTTTGCAACTAACCATCTATTCAACTATTTACCCATCCATATTTTCATCTAACCAACAATTGACCCAACCATCTATTCATCCACCCATCCATTCATCTATTTCATTATCCATCCGTCTACCTACCGTGTATCAATTTAGTCATCCACACAGCTGTTTGTCCACCCATTCAAACGTACATATATATAACCATCATCCAATTATCCATCCATCTAGTTATACATACATATGTACAAAAATTCATACCATCATCCAACCAGCCATCTCCTCTTCCTTTCAACCATTCATTTATCCAATCATTAATTTGCTCTTCCACTAATCCATTTTTATATCTATCTATTCAACTGACATTTCGTCCATCCATCCAACCATGTATTCATCCATCTGTGCATTCATAAATCCATCCAACAACCATTTGCCATTTCCAAGAGGAAATAAGAATCTTCCAGAAGTAGAGGCAAAGGTCATAGGAACCCCAGACTTTTCTCAGAAGATCACCTTTCCTCTGTGTGTGTGTGTGTGTGTGTGTGTGTGTGTGTGTGTGTGGTGTGTAAAACCTGATGCCTCAGTGGCCAGGGTAAATGACTGCAGAACAAACTGCCCATTTCTGATAGACACTTATGAACTTCCTGCTCTATACCAGCTTGTGGAAGAGAGCAACACCTGCAGGTACACACAGACTATTCTGGCACCTGATGATGCTGTTCCGTTCTTGCAAATGTGTGGCAGTTGTACCAGGCCCTTTACCATGTGCCAAGGCCAATAGGATGAATGAATAATATACAGGTTTGTTCTCTAGGGCCCCAATCTGAGAAATAGGGACTCTGGATGAGAGATACAGAGGCAGAGGGCTGGGATTCCTTTAAATTAGTTTGGCATCTTCCACCTACTAATATCCTCAAGCCCGGTTCCTTCTGTGAGCCCTCACAGGGCCTCCTCAGTTCCTCTTCCCATAGACGTGCTGAGGATCTTCCTGATGCAATGCAAAGGAAAGGAAAGTGAGGCCCAAAGGTAAGAGGTGTCCACCCTGCCTTGCTTACTTCCACAGGGAATCTGATACAGGTAAAGTAAGAGGACTTGCAGCATCAGCTGAGCCAGCTATTTTATGAGAAGTGCTATTCTGCACTCAGTGAAAGGCTCTTCTTCCACAGCAGAATGTAGGGAAGCTGGAGGGGGAAGTTGGAGAATGGACTGATAACCCCCAACCCTTGTGGCTGACCTTCTAGGAAGCTGTTCGAAGAGGAGAACAGGAAGGCAAAGGCATTCCTGGAGGCAGCTTCCAAACAACACCAGCAACTGCAGCACAAGCACAAGAGGTGGGCAGGGAGTACCCTTGTAAAGGGCTATCTGTGGCGGAAGCAGGGAAGAGTCAGACTCAGGCCTCTCCTGGGAAAGGTGTCTTTGGGGAGCATGGACTGAAGTCCTTAGACATACAACCCCCCCCACACCTTCATCCAACCCTCTTCCTTCTCTCTTTTTTCTTCCTTTCCTCCTCTCTTATCCTTTTCACCCCCACCCCAAGCTCCTTTTTCTCCTTCCCACTCCTTCTTCCCCTCCTCCTCAATACAGCATCCTTCCTTTCCTCTTCCTCCTCTTCCATCACCTGCTCCTCCTTCTCCTCTACCTCCTAATGCTCTCCCTTCACCCCTAATCATCCTCTGTGATATTTTCTCTCCCACATCCCCTCACTCCTCTCCTCCTTTTCTCTCTTCTCCTCACCCCCATCCTCTCCTTTTTCTCTCTTCTTTCCTTCTCTTCTTTGCATAACCTTTATCTCCCTCTTCCTCCTCCTCTATCTCACCATGTGTCCAGGATTGGGGTGAAGATGAAGAAGCTGTGTATGCAGTTCCTCTCAGAAACTTGTATTGCCTCAGAAGAAGGAGCCAACAAAGAGGTAGGGAGGCCAGGGAAGGAGGAGGAAGGCAAAGACAGAAACAGGGAAATGGCAAGAATAGGGTTTTGTGCCCCTAAGTGCATGGATCCCTGTAAAGGGGCAAGCCGGCAAGCATGGAGCTGCTACATAGGAGCAGAGGAGCTCATGAAAGCCTATCTGACCACTTTGTCCAGAAAGGGCATTCCTGCAAGGGGGCATAGCTGGTGCACAGGTACTGACGTGGAATCACTTAGGCAGTGGAAATGCAGAGAGGGGCTAATTAAAGAGTGTGAGTGCCGGGATTCTAGGAGACCAGCACACCCCACAGCTCAAGGTCCCTACCCCACAACCCTCTCATTCCTTAGGTACAGCACCTTCGGCAGACCACCCAGAAACTCCCTGCAGGACCCAAAGAGACCAACTCAGAACTGATCCCAGGAAGGGCCACTTACTTTCCTAGGAAGGGAGTAAAATAACCTTGCTTAAGTGTAGTCAGGAAATTAATGACCTTTAAGCTGAACTGTAATGTAAACTTATGGCATTTTTTCATGTTAATGACAATACATTAATAAACAATCTTTTCCTTGCATATTTGTACACATGTCCATTTATTTCCTTTAGAATAAATTGTTGAAAGGACATTGTTGATTCAGTGATTCTGCATATTTAATCTTTGAAGAACCTTGACTTCCATAAAGATTGAATCACTTCACAATACAATCAGCAGTTTATGAGTGACCATTTCACCAAATTTACATCATCTTAAAATCTTCATACAGGTACCATCATCAGCTCCTTTCTACAGGTGAAGAAAGTATGGCTTCCAGAGGTTTGGTAGCAATCACCAGATCACTCACTGGTTAGTGGTGAAGTCATACTTTTCACCATTGAAATGCTTGTGTCCAGAGCCTGTGAACTTCATTGAAATCCTGGGTATCATTAATCATTGCTACTCTGAAGACCTAGACTCACTCGCTCTTTATTTCAAAACCTTATCTCCTTTTTATGATTATCTAGGTTTGGAATTAAAAGAGCAAAAGGAAAACATAACTAAAAGTTTAAGCAGTTTTTAGCCTCTGTGCAAGGGTTTTTCTGTACTGATAGTAATTCTTCCCTTGTTACAATGACCAAAACAAGAAAACCAAGGCCATCTTTCTGATGAGAGATGAGTCCTTTTTATAAGTTGGTTTGATGAATCAGGTTTGCTAGAGGTAGTTCTGCTGCTGCTTTCCCCGTGACGTGAAAAAGTTCCCTGGAGTCTTCCCATCTACTCTGGACTTCTTGCCCTGCTGTCATACCATGCTACTTCCACCATTTCTGACCCTCATGATGTTCTTCCACAGGGCATTTTGGTTCCAGTCTGGTGAACCTCAGCCATCAGCACTCAGGCCTCAGTGGAGGGGATCCTGCTCTCTTACCTCCACTTCTTTACTCCAGGAATGGACTTGGGACTTCCCCAGATTTCCCACTTCACAGCACATACCAGGCTGTGTTATTTAATGAGATGTTATCCACACTTCTTGCACTGTGGGAGAGAAGTGTAACACAAATACTAGGACTTAAAACCAACTGTTCATAGACCTCATGTCAATGGACCTGTTCAAACAGGTCCATTCTGGGATCTCTCACTATGCCAGTTTCTTGCCTGGATGCCAGCTTGCCTCCAAATGGCCAGGGGCAGTTCACTACCCCCACCCAAGATGTTCTATGAGACTTATGCCTGGGAATCATGGCCAAGTTTGCTACCAGCCCAAAAGAGAATGTTGGAAAACTTCCCTCATCTCAGTATAAGAAGGGGGAATTTATAGTACCCTCATTTTAGGCTTCAGGACCCACCTTCATCTAAAATGTGTAACAACAGACCATTCTTCTTCAGAAGAAACCCCATCCAGACACCTAGGGGGTGGTCTGAGAAGTCATTTACAAAATAATCTGACAGTCTATTTCCCATAGTTAGGTTATTACCGCTCCCTCTTAACACAAATTAGGTTGTTTCCTTCTTTTGTCTTTTTTCTGTATATCCTATTTATCATTCACTGGGCTTCTATATAAATGCTAGTTGAAGCATGGTATTTTCTCTTTTTCATTCTCAGAGAAAATCAGAAGGCACATTATTATTAACATTCTCCATGCCCTTTGCACCGGGTCACACTAACCTCCCCAAAATAATAAAAGAATGTGAGCATCTCTCCTGTTCTAGCCATTGGAGTGAAAGCAGTGTGCCACAGTGGTTACAAGATTGGGCTTTGAAGGGAGGTGAAAATCCTGCTTCAACTATTTGTGTGCTGAATGACTATCAGCATGTCACTGAACCTCTCAATCAGTATCTTTATTGATAAAATTGGGTAATGCCTATATCTAAACTAATAGGGACCTTGCTTTGATCATTAATTCATATAATTAAATATAATTAATATAATTAAAGAATTTAGAAGTGTTTGCCTCATGGTTAAACATTAGCTATCACTGTACCACTGGTAAGCATGTCTCAAATCTGTTATATTTCAGAGAATTCAACATTGCAGCACCATCTCCATGCCTCTTGGAATTTATGTGATCATGACCACTAGTTTATTCAGTCCTTACACTTGTAATGTGAAGCCAGAATTACCTCATGTGAAAAAGCTCCTTACATGAACATGTGCAGATGTGGAAACCTGAGAGAAAACCCCAGAAAGTAAAATCTTTCCAATGGGTGTTCATAGGGAGGTGGCAACACTGAGACCTCAGGTAAATACATTTTTTTCTCTAAGTTTGAACTACAAACCCAGGGAAGATATTTTCAAAGACTCTTTAAAACAAGAATAAAACTATTAAAATATTATAATAATTACAGAAAAAAAATTATCAATCCCAAAGGTAAATATTTGGTCAACCATGGAAACAATTATCATCAGTATCAGTACCCATTCCAGCACTGTCCAGGGTAGCAAAAGTCTTACCAATGGGATTATGCATATGCCAGATCCCATTTGCAAGGCTTTAAACAATTGCTAGATAAATACAATGGGCTATTTTATCCTGATGCCATCAAAAAGGTAAATTATATGCAAATTTCATGTCAGCTGTCCCCTGTTCCTTGAAATCTGAACTATGGGACCATTTTCACTCTTCATCATCTTGATGCACCCAGGAATCAGCCATTTGTTAGACATGGGCACATACATATGCACACACAGCTGAATTTCCCTTGCCCCCACACACCCACATATACACCTACCTCCTTTCTCATAAGATCTTCTTTGGCTTTGACTGATTTAGGATTGGGCATGTGGCCCAGTGCTGCGCAATGCACACTGAAGAGAAGTCTGCTGAGGTGATTTTTGGATATATTTCTCTACTTTTAAAAAAGAAATGCTATAAGAGACCAAATCTTTCAGCTTTTGTATATTGCCCTGTCTGGATTTAGGACCAGAAATGCTGCAATCAAGCCCTAGCCTCATGTATCTCAACAGCACAAATGAAAATCATCACGGAAAGAGAGTTCACATGCAGCAACATTTTACTTTGTGCATAACAGAGATCAATATCAACATTGGCACATGAAGGTAGTTTTTTTTTAAAGATTTTTTTTATTCATTTGCAAGAGAGACAGAGAACAAGCAGGGGGAGAGGCAGAGGGAGAGGGAGAAGCAGACTCCCTGCTGAGCAAGGAGCCCGATGCGGGACTTGATCCCAGGACCCTGGGATCATGACCTAAGCCGAAGGCAGATGCTTAACCATCTGAGGCACCCAGGCACCCAGCATATGAAGGTAGTTTATACAGAACTATAAAAGATCAGAATTGAAAAGCTCATTCGTTTTTCAGATGAAAAACAAAAAAAAGCCTGGTCAGCTGTGCTCCAAAACCTTCACTGACACTTTATTTTAAATACTCCGCTAGGAGTATAAAGGACACAGAGATGATATATGATATGGAAAACAAAGGCAACAAAAAATTAAATTTCCTTACTACTTACAGCCCATTGACAAGTCCTTCAAACAGACAGTGTGACATTCCTCTAGGAACTCAGCTGCCTTGACGTTAATACTTTGCTAAGGGCAAAAGGCAATCTTAGCCCAAACCCCAGGATCCTGTAGGTCTTCTTTAACATATAAAAATTCCTTTGGAAACTTCCTTTATCTCTACTCCCCAAGATACATGTTGGTAATCATCCCCCAAGCATATGACCCACCGATATATATCTGAAGGGTCTCATGACTCAGGTTTTATTAGACAGTAATAAGTAACCTTTCCCTAACAACAGCTAGCCCCCTCAAGGTCCTGGAAACCTTGCTTCCAAAATTCCTTAGAGACTTAGGCTATCCCTAACCCCCTCCCACCTTGAAAGTATATAATTAGCTACTTTTCATGACCCCAGTGCTGCTCTTTCTGCCCACAGGTCCTATCCCCATGCTATAATAAAACCACCTTTTTACACCAAAGATGTCTCAGGAATTCTTTCTTGGTTGTTGGCTCCAAACCCTAACATCTTTCCTACATCAATGCACATAGGGTATGTGCCTTGGGGAGATCAACAATATGGAAGAATAATATAAACATCATTTTTATGATAACTTATATTGAATATCAACTGCGTGTTCAACTCTTTACATTTGTTATTTCCCAAAGACCTCAGAGAAACATGTTATTATTCCCCTTCTACAATTGAAGAAATAGGCTGAAATGAGTTAGGTAAATTAGGTAGTTAAGTGGTAGAACTTGGATTCACATTCAGGCCTGTTGAACTCCAAAGGGGGGACTTTTATCCACTCACCAGGGAAACACTGCTTATGTTACAGTTGTTGAGATGTAGATGTCATTTCTGATGACAGAGTCATCTTCCTACCAACATAGGAGGACACTTGAAAAGTTGTGGTATCCCTCAAAAGACTAGGTCAGAGTCCAGAGAATCTATGCTGAAACCAACCAGCTTGAGGTCCAGCTACCTGACATTTTTATACATAAGTAAGGGTTAGGTAACTTGGACAATGGCAGAAGTGTCAGAGGCCCCTTCTGAGGATAAGAGAAGTTTTCCCTAGTTTGAAAAGCTTGGGAGCATTTTGTCATTACTCCTTAAATTGGGTCAATGTCTAAGAGAAAGCAGTTCTTCTGGTCTAGCTACTAGCTGGGAAAGGGAAGATGAAAGGCCTGCCTTAGATCCCTATACCACTCACAGATAAGCAGAGCTTTACTTCCAGAATTATTCTTTGAGGGAACACCAGGAAAATATAGAGGCTTCCAGCAATCTTTCCCCAGAAGCTGCCCCCGATCCAAGTTTATTAACTTGTGCATATTTTAATAATTCATGGTCAAACAGAGGCAGGGGAGGTGAGATAAATTAAAATGGAGAAAATCAAAAGAGAAAACTTGGGTTAAAACAATTGCATGGGATTTCAGACTAGTAGAACTACAGTGGACAATTTATTACTACCATTGTTGTGTGACCTTGAAATAAGTAACCTAGCCTCTAGGACCTATATGCTTATATGATTGCTTCCTTCCCTGAGATAGTCAGTCTTTGAAAGGTAGGGCCTTGAGTGACTGGCTTTTGCATATCCAATTTTCAGAACACTTCTTGAGATCTAGCAGGCATCAATGGATATTGAACTGAATAACTTATTTATGATGATAATACTGGTTAGAGAAATAGCCTTCTTTCCAATTGGAGTGAGTATAGTAGATCCTGTCTGTGCAGACAACAATATGTGAAATCTTTGTGTATCAAGCAATATGGTATTCTCATATATTTTTCTCCATCAACCTATACACACAACTAGCAAAATTACCCATATACATCATGACTTGAGCAACACTTTTTATACCTTATTCTTTCTTATATTACCTGAAAGCGTTTTGTCAGAGCTACACAGCTAATTCTATTATACACCTAATATTATATATGATTACTTGCCATAAAGATAAAAATAATTACAATTAAAACATTTTGAAAATTTATATTAAAAAGAAATGCAGGGAATCGGAAATCTAATTGTGTCTTAAGTAAGTTATTTCAATTGATCTTCACAGTTTCCTCAAAGCATGTATTATTATTCTCTTATATATATGTGGCAAAGCCAGATTTCAACCCTTGACTATTTTATTCTGAAGTCCCAGAGTCATGTAATGTAGGAAGTACCCAACTTACTCATTCTCCATCAAAGTCCTACTCTTTCCTTTTTCTTTCCTCTCTGTCATAGCTCTTCACAATTTTCATTTTATCTTCTAACAAGTCAAGGTACTTCCTCATTCTTGAGACTTCCTTCATGAACCAGTAGTTAAATGCTGTGTATATCCAACACTGATGTCATTTTCACCCCATGTGATATATTACAATACTGTACAATGGATTTTCTAACTGTTGAGAAAAGAAGTCAACCAAGGGTCCTGAGTGTCCACACTGTGGTGCCTAATTGTCCCTTGATATTCAGCAGTTTATGTAGCTGGTCACATAGGTAATTCAGTAGGTCAAAGTGACCTTAGCTTAATTATTATGTAACTGCTTACTCCCTGGGAAAGGGAACTAACCTGTTTGCTGCTTGCTACAAAAGGTGCAGAGCTCTTGATTTTTGGTTCCTCAGCTGTAGTGCAATTCCCTTTGTGTGAAGCCACCATCTGGGCCCTGTGGGACTTGAGGACAGGTAAACTCATGCTACCATACTAATGCTCCTGCTGTTTCCTTTGCAGTGCATAATAAACATTTTGCTCTGATTCATTAAGTCTGATTATTTACTTTTGGCACTTACCAACTTCTGGTGATCCAATGTGATTTCTTGCTTGGCTATCTCCCTTGGAATTTTGTTACTCCATGCCACTTCCTATAGGGTTAAGTATATTCCCTGAAACTAACCCTCTGTAAAAACAAAACAAAACAAAACAAAAAAACAAAAAAAAACAACTTTGCTTTCAAGTATTTTTGAGGTAAAGAGATAATTGCTATAATCTCATACTATTTACTAAAAATTATGGCTTCTGAGGAGAGTTTTTGGTTCAAAGCTGGTAACTTAGCGAGAGAATATAAATAGGAGCTAAGAAACCAGATTGTCATCTTCATAAAACAATGTGAGGGATAATGGCTAGAAGCAGGATATTGGAGAGGCAACTGGAGTTAGAGGTGGTCTACAGACAAATGGAAGCTTTGGACTCAAATATGGGGTGGTGGACATCCAAGGGAAGATCCTTATGAAAAAGATTGATTTGTCTGTTGGAGTATCTCAAGCACTATTCAAAGGACCTTAAGTCATTTAGACCTAATTACAATCCAATGTGTTAGCTCCTACTATTATGTTCATTGTATAGATGAGGAAACTGAGAAAGAGAGAGGTTAGTAAAATGAAAAATACACATTTAGTAATTGATGGGAAGAGAGGAGAGACTCAGGGATGGTGTGTGGAGGTGCGGAATGTCAGAGCATAGAGGATTTTGACTGGACAGCTGTTGCTCCAAGAGGAACACTAGAAAGAGCATTATCATGTTTAGAGGGGATTTTATGGAGGTTCCCCCTTGGGTTATTTTCTGGAAATGCTCTTGTTCATTTCCCCATAAAGGCCTACATGTGGATTAAATCTTATTTTTAAAATATAAGCAAATATATTAGTATTAAACAACAAACAACAATTTTGTCCATGTACTAGTAATGACCTATTGGGCACCAATCATGGACTGCATGCTACACTTTAAGCAGCGCTGACTTTGTGAAAAGATGACAGCCTTTGATTTTAGGCAGAGCTGGGCTGGAATTTCAAGTCTGGACCTAATGCATCCAATTTTGTCATATCTATAAAAATGCTCACTTGGGCTAATGAAAATTTAATGAAGGAAATCCATATAAATCTATTAGCATATTGCCCAACATGCATTAAGTGTTTGTACTTCTTACTGTCTCTCTCAATCCACTCTCCCTTATTTCCCATCTCACCTCAAACTATTCCTTTTTCTCCCTTCAGCTATATTAACTACCCTGTAGGATTCCTGAATCGGATGCACTCTCTTATATCTCTGCATTTTTGCACATGCTGTTCCCCTTCCAAGAACTCCTTCCTGCTATCCGCCACTTCTTCAATATCTGTCAATATTCCATTTTCATTTTGCAAAACCTAATTTTTTCTCCATTGAAGCTTTCCCTGATTCCCTCAAGCAGTGTGAGATGACTCTCATCTGTGTACTCATCCCTGTGTTTCTCATAAATGTCTCTTCCTTGGGTATGAACCCCAATTCTAGTTATTTTATCCACCACCAACCCTGTCCAAACTCCCTTTCTAGGCATGTGAAACTGTAACTGGGCTAGGGTATCTGAAACCAAAGCTGAGTCTGGGAAAAATTAGACAGATTTTGGAGATTTTACTACTAGTTGCAGAGCATGAATACTGGAAGAATCTTAGGTGCACTGTTCAACAGCAATGTTGTGTTGATGCCAAATAATTCTGTCAAAGATCAGTTTAAAGGGTCAGGACATAGAGGTGGCAGGGTTAAGACTGAGGGCTTTGGTAGGCTAAATAATGGGTTCCCAAAGATATCCATGTCCTAACCCCCAAAAAGAAGTATATTTCCTTACATGACAACAGGGACACTGCAGGTATGGTTTAGTTATGGATCTTGAGATGGGGAGATTATCCTGAATTATCCAGGTAGGCCAAATGTGATCATATGAGTCCTTTTGAGAGGGAGGCAAGAGGCTCAGAGCCAGATTCAGAGAAGAAGACCACAGAAGCAGAGGTCAGAGAAGAGACAGAATTGAAGATGCTACACTACTGGCTTCGAATATGGAGAAAAGGACCAAGAGCCAAGGAATGTATAAGGTTCCTGGAAGATGAGAAAGGGAAAGGAACAGGTTGCCTCTCAGAGCCTCCAGAAAGAACATGTCCCTACTGACACTTTGATTTTTAGCCCAATAAGAGTATTTCTGAGTTCTGACCTCCAAAAATGTAGTAGAATACATCTGTGGATTTTTTAAGTCATTAAGTTTGTGGAAGTTCACCACAGCAGCAATAGAAAACTAATTCAGGAATAATTGAGCACAGAATACAGAGTCTAAGACTTAAAGGTAGAGTCTGGGATGGGTCTCTGGAACCCTGTAGGTAGTAAAGTAGCTGTAGCAGTTTGTATACTGCAACTTGGACAACTGATCCAGTCCATCCAAGGTCACTTGAATGTGGAAAATAAGGGCACACACACAGACACACAGACTATATGAAAACCATGGAAAAGGCCAAAATGTAATAACTGCCTCTATATGGAGAATGTATATTCTACATACAATTATAGGTTCCACACACATGGAATTTTTGTTATATAAGTATCTGTGGAATCCCTATGTATGACAGAGGAGTAATATAATAAAACTTAAGTAAAAAAAGAAACATACCTATAATAGAGATTAATGATGGAATTGAACCACGACACTGCATGTGGTGGTGTTGGAGAGTTAGGTGTGGGCAAGAATGGCTAGAGGCCCATCTACATTAAAAAGAACCTCCATGGTAGAAGTAAGAACATGGAGAGTATCCTGCCTAATGTGATAAGAAGACCCCAGCATGGGCAGGGCTGAGTAGAAGTCTGTCTAAATGGAGAAAAGGATTTTATTATTTGGTTATATGGGTGAGTGCTGGTGGTGGGCATTGGGTAAGGTGGTGCATAAATAGTGGCTTCAATTAACCACCATTTTATTACCTCTTAGATTATGTGCTGGTTGTTTCCTCTGCTCCACTTGATATTGGCTGAGTCATCAGTCATCCAAGGGCTTGGCCAATATGGAAATCTACCAGAGTTTATGTACACATCTGGGTCATTGGAAGGGCAGAATTGGAAATCCAGACTCAGTTGAGACTGCTAGGCCTCTCTCTCTTTGTGCAGTCTCAGAGCCTCTCCTTCACTACTCTGGCTCTCCAGTTTTATCTACAATAGGGTAGCAGAACTTCAAGGCTCACAATAGTGTGAAATTGGAAGCTTCCAGGCTTTCCTAAAGCTTAGACCTAGAAATGGCACATCATCACTTCTTTATTCTTTGGTAATAAAGCTAGCCCATATTCAGTGTGAAAAATGACTACACAAAGCTGTAAAAACTGAGTCATCATTCATCAGAGACTATCTCTGTAAAGCAGTTAGCACAAATAGGGGAGTGAGAACTAAGAGAAAGAAATATATGAAAGAAAATGAGTTCATTTATACCCTCACTGAATTTGAGGTGCATCAAAGATATTCCAGTGGAAAAGTGTAGCAGTCAATTGGATATATGGGGTTAGAGTTGGTGGGAAGGGTTTGGCTGATTAGTCTTTATCAAGGAATACCAAAGAATAGTAACCAGAAAGGAATTAAAAGAAGGGTGTGAAGAGTGTCACCAAGTGTCAATGACTGCAGAGATTTTAACTAGAATGAGATGAGGACTGATAAACATCCCCTAGGATTTTCACGTTGGAGGTCAGTGGCAGTGAGCAAAGATGTATTGGTAACATGGTAGGTCAGAAATCATCTGATTGGGAAGGGGCTAAGGAAGCAGGTAGGGTAACCTGATATCTCAATCTTGAAGGAAATATAGAATAGCAGCTAGGGTGGGATGTGTAGGGCAAGAGAGGATTCTTATACTGGATTATGTATTTTTCTTATTGTCTGTCCTTACTATTTAAATATCAGCTCCATGGCCAGCATTACTCTGATACCAAAACCAGATAAAGACACCAGTGAAAAAGAGAACTATAGGCCAATACCCCTAATGAACATAGGTGAAAAAATCAGGTTACCCTACCTGCTTCCATTCACATTTCTGGTAGTCATTCCATACCCCCTTCCCAATCAGATGATTTCTGCCATACCATGTTACCAATACACCTCAATACATCTCAATAAAATACTAGCCAACTGAATTCACCAGTACATTAAAAAAATCATTCACCACATTCAAGTGGGATTTACTCCTGGTTTGCAAGGGTGGTTTAATATTCACAAATCAATCAATGTGATACATCACATCAAATGGAGAAAGGAGAAGAACCATATGATCATAGCAATAGATGCAGAAAAAGCATTTGACAAAGTACAATATTCATTTATGATAAAAACCCTCAACAAAGTAGGTTCAATCTTTTTTTAATTTTTTTAAGTTTTTATTTAAATTGCAGTTAACACAGTGTAATATTAATTTCAGGTGTACATTTTAGCAATTCAACACTTACATACAACACCCCTGTGCTCATCACAAGTGCACTCCTTAACTCTCACCCACTCCCCCCCCCACCTCCCCTCTGGTAACTATCAGTTTGTTCTCTATAGTTAAGAGTCTGTTTCTTTGTTTTCCTCTCTTTCTTAAATTCCACATATGAGTGAAATCATATGGTATTTGTCTTTCTCTGTCTGACTTATTTTGCTGAATATAATACTCTCTAGCTCCATCCATGTCGTTGCAAATGGCAAGATTTCATTCTTTTTATGTCTGAGTAATATTCCATTACACACACACACACACACACACACACACACACACACATACACACCCTACATCTTCTTTACTCATTCATTAGTCGATGGAGACTTTGGCTGTTTCCATAATTTGGTTATTGTAGATAATGCTGCTATAAACATCAGGGTGCAAGCATCCTTTTGAATTAGTGTTTCTGTACTCTTTGAGTAAATATCCAGTAGTGTAATTGCTAGATGGAAAGGTAGTTAGTTCTATTTTAACTTTTTGAGATAACTCCACACTGTTTTTCACAGTGGCTGCACCAGTTTACATTCCCACCAAAAAGTCCTCAACAAAGTAGGTTTAGAGGTAACATACCTCAACATAATAAAGGCCACATTAGCTACACCTAACATCATCCTTAATGGGGAAAAAATGAGCTTTTCCCCCAAAGACAGGAACAAGACAGGGATGTCCACTCTCACCACTTTTATTGAACACAAAAGACAACAAAAAGAAATAAAAGGAATCCAAATCAGTAAGGAAGAAGTAAAACTTGCACTATTTGCAAATGACATGATACTGTATATAGAAAACCTGAAAGACCACCAAAAAACTGTTAGAACTGATAAATGAATTCAGTAAAGTCACAGGATACAAAATCAGTGCACAGAAATCTGTTGCATTTCTATACACCAATAATGAAGCAGCAGAAAGAGAAATTAATAAAGCAATCCCATTTACAATTGCACCCAAAATAATAAGATACCTAGGAATAAACCTAACCAAAGGGGTGAAAGACCTACAGGTCTTTTCAGAGTACACTCTAAAAATTATTTTAAGATGATGAAAGAAATGAAAATGACACAAAGAAATAGAAAGACATTCCATGCTCATGGAATGGAAGAACAAATATTGTTAAAAGGTCTATACTACCCAAAGCAATGTACATATTTAATGCAATCCTTATCAAAATACCACCAGCATTTTTCATGGAACTAGAACAGAAAATTCTAAAATTTGTATGGAATCATAAAAGACCCCGAATAACCAAAGCAATATTGAAAAAGCAAAGCTGAAGGCACAATCACAATTTTGGACTTCAAGTTATATTTCAAAGCTGTAGAGATCAAAACAGTATGGTAGTGGCACAAAAACAGACACACAGATGAACAGAACAGAATAGAAAACCCAGTAATGAACCCACAACTATATGGTCAATTAATCTTCGATAAAGCAAGAAGACTATCCAATGGGGAAAAGACAGTCTTGTCAACAAATGGTGTTGTGAAAACTGAACAACAACATGCAAAAGAATGAACCTGGACCACTTCCTTTCACCATACACAAAAATTCAAAATGGATTAAAGATCTAAATGTTAGACCTTGATTCCATAAAAATCCTAGAAGGGAACACAGACAGTAATTTGACTGACACTGGACATAGGAACATTTTTCTAGATATGTCTCCTGAGGCAAGCAAAAACAAACTATTGGGACTATATCAAAATAAAAAGCTGCACAGCAAAGGAAACAATCAACAAAACTAAAAGATAACCTATGGAATGGGAGAAGATATTTGCAAATGACATATCCGATTAAGGGCTAGTATCCAAAATATATAAAGAACTTACAAAACTCAACACCTAAAAACAAATAACCCCATTAAAAAATGGGCAGAAGACATGAGCAGACATTTCTCCAAAGAAGACATCCAGATGGCCAACAGACGCATGAAAAGATGCTCATCATCACTTATCATCAGGGAAATAAAACTGCAATGAGATATCATCTCACATGATGAGTCAGTATGGCTAAGATAAAAAAAAATAGGAAACAACAGACATTGGTGAGGATGTGGAGAAAAAGAAATCCTCATGCACTGTCAGCCATAAAAAAGAATGAAATCTTGCCATTTGCAGTGACATGGATGGAGCTAGAAAGTATTATGTTAAGTAAAATAAGTCAGACAAAGACAAATACCATATGATTTCACTTGTGGAATTTGAGAAACAGAATAAACAAGCAAAGGGAGAAAAATGAGAGAGATTCAAACCAAGAAACGGACCCTTAACTATAGAGAACAAACTGATGGTTACTAGAGGGGAGGTGGGGGTGGGTGGGTAAAATAGGTGATGGGGATTAAGGAGTGCACCTGTCATGATGAGCACTGGATGATGTATGGAATTATGAATCACTACATTGTACACCACAAACTAATATAACACTATGTGTTAACTACCTGGAATTAAAATAAAAACTTTACAAAATTTTTGAAAATCAGCTCCATGAGCAGAGAAGTTACTTTTTCTTTATTTTCTAAGGTATCATGTGGTGACTGACACATAGTAGGTGCTTAATAGATACGTGCTGAATCAATGAATACCCCAAAAGCAAAGTGGTTTGTTAACTATGGCACACTATGGAATGCTCTACTATACAGGGAGTAAACAGAATGAGGTAGTTCTATTTGTATTTGAGAGTAATAAAGCCCCAAACTTTACTGTTGAGAAAACAAAATCAAACTGCAGAATCATAAGTGTAATTTCTGAAGGAAAAACATTCATCTTCTGCCCCTAAATTTTTAAGAGTTATATGTATATATTGGGGATTTTGACCTTTTGTCTATTATTTGTGTTGCAAATAAGTTCTCCCAATTTGCCAATTAAATTTTATTTATGAGTTATTTTTAGCCATGCAGAAATTAGGTTTTAAATTTTTTATGTAGTTACATTTTTCAATCTTTTCTTCCATTGCATCCAGATTTTGAGCCATAGCTTAAAAACTTTTCCCTATATCCACGTTAAAGAGGAATTCGCCTATATTTGCCTCTAGTACAGCATGGTATTTTTTACATTTAGACTGCTAATCTATTTGAAGTTTATTCTTCTATATGGTGTGAAGTATCTAATTTTATCTTTTTTCCCCACATGGCTCTCCAGTTGTCCAAGCACCATTTATTTATTTATTTTTTGAATGGTTTGCTTCCAGTTTATTCATAATTCCTTATTCATTTTTTTATTATGTTATGTTAGTCACCATACATCATTAGTTTTTGATGTAGTGTTCCATGATTCATTTTTTTATTATTATGTTATGTTAATCACCATACATTACATCATTTGTTTTTGATGTAGTGTTCCATGATTCATTGTTTGCGTATAACACCCAGTGCTCCACGCAGAACGTGCAAGCACGATTTATTTTAAAAAGTCACTTTTGTCCCAGTGTATTGAGATCCCACCTTTATCATATTCCAAATTCTATTCCATTTTTATCTAGGCCTATCTCAGGATATTCTATTCTATTCCACTGGTGTGCCTTTTCATAAGCCAGTTCCACATTGTTTTAATTATAGAGGGTCTATAGTGTGTTTAAATGTATGGTACGGCTGCCCCCTCACCGTAGCTTTCCTTTTTTAGTGTTTTCTTGGAGATTCTTGAATGTTTATTTTTCCATATGAACTTTAGGATCAATTTGTCTAATTCCATAAAGTATGTTGGTATTTTTATTGAGATGGCATTAAATTTAAAAATTAATTTAGGGAGAACTGACATCTTTATGATGAGTGTTCCTATCAAAAACAAGGGCTGTCTTTCCATTTGTTAGAGTCTCCGTGTGTGCCTATTGGGAGGGTTTGAAAGCTAATCTCATATAAGTTTTGCACATTTCTTTGTTAAATGTATTCGTAAGTATTTTATCTTCTTTCCTACTATTGTTAATGAGGTTTTCTCTACCATGGTATATCTTCTAATTGATTATTTGTGTAAATTAAGGCTATTGACTTATATATGGCAATTTTATAGTCTGCTTCTCTAATTAAATATGTTTTATTTGAGCTATTTTTACCACTGATTCTCTAGAGTATTCCAGGTATTTTTTTTCAGGTACACTTTCATATTATCTGCAAATAGAAATAGTATTACAACATCTTTTCTAATCCCTATGCCATTAATAAATTTCTCTTTTCATTGCATTTGCTAATACTTCTGGTAAAATGATGAATAATAGAGGAGAGAGTGAACAACCTTAACTGGTTACTAATATTAGTGGAAGTGCTTCGAGATTTTATTCTATTGAAAAGCTATTCTATTGAAAAATACTAATAGACCAGATTGTTCTATTGAGAAAGTTTGGTAGAATTCCCCTGTGAAGCCATCTTGGCCTTGAGCTCTTTTTGACGGAATAATTGATAATTCTGTATCTTCTAGGAAAATTGGTCTGTTTAGGCTTTATTTCACTAATAGTTTCAATTTTTGTAACAAGTATTTCCCTAGGAAATTATTCATCTCATTCGGTTTTAAATGTACTTTCACAGAAGTCTGCAAAGTAAATTGCATGATTTTTTTAACATTCTAATTCAGTAGTTATTTACCCCCCTCGTAATTTCTTATTTTGTATGTCTTTGCTTTCTCCTTTTTTTCTTGATTGTGTTAGCTATGGTGTACCTATTAGTATTTTTCAAGAAACCAGGAAAAACAATGTTTTTCTCTTTTATACATCATTACTACATTCTACTTCCTTATTTTATATTTATTATGTTCTTCCTAATAGTTTTTAATTTTACCTTATTGGGTTTCTTTTTTACTTTTTGAGCTTTAAACTTAATTCATTTTTTATTATTCTTTAATTGTTATTGATACAAGAGTAAGCTTTGAATTTTCCTCTGACCACGCTTTTCATGTACGACAAAGATACTGATATATACTAATTTCACTGTATCTTTTTTCAAAATCCATAATTATCATTGTAGTTATCCTCTCACCCTAGTGTTGTTTAGTAGGTAGTCAATTGATTCTCAGGGAGGAATGTCATTTAAAAGTAAACAGAGATTTGGAGGAATGCCTGGGTGGCTCAGTTGATTAAGCATTCCACTCGTGATTTCAGCTCAGGTCATGATCTCATGGGTGGTGAGATCGAGATCTGCATCAGACTCCATGCTCAGTGGGGAGTCTGCTTGAGATTTTCTCTCTCCCTCTTTCTCTGCCCCTAACCCCCCTCTACAATGATAATACAATAAATACAATAAATAAATAAATCTTTAAAAAAAGTAAACAGAGACTTGGAGACATATCAAAGGCCTAGTATTCATGTCATCTGAGTCTCAGAAATAGAGGAAAGAGTACAGTGTTGAAAGATTATTAGATCAACTAATGGCTGAAAGCTTCTCCAAAATGGTAACAATAAAAAATGAACTAATTTAAGGGGACCAGGGAACACCAGACAAGGTAACTCCAAAGGAATACATGCCCATTCCCACAATAATTAAACTGCTGAAAAATAACACATAAAAAATATTAAAGCAGACAATAAAAATGACATATTACCTATGACAGAACAACAATTTGAGTTACTGTGGATTTCTTATCATAAACCATAGTGGCTGAAAGAAAGCTAAATTTTTTTCAAGTGTTTAAGAAAGTAATTGTCAACTCAGAATTCTATAACCAAAAAATACTTCAATAAATGAATGATAAAGATATTCCATAAAGAAGGAAAATTAAGAGGATTAATTGCCAACAGACATTCTTTAAAAGAAATATTGAAGGAATTTTTTTCACTTAGACTGAAGAGAAATAAAACCAGAAGGAAACTTGGAACATCGAGAATGAGTGAAGAACAAGATAAATGGTAAATATCTTGGTAAGTAAAACTAATCTTCTCATTTACTAATTCTTTAAAATATGTTTGATGGCTGAAAGGAAAAAAATTCTAACATTGTTTTAAGGGATTTTCAGTGTGGACACATGTAATACATGCAATAAATACAACATAAAATGGGGATGGGGTAAATGTATTTATAAGGTGTTAAAAATTCTATACTCCATTCTATAGTCCACTCCATAAAATACTGATTCTAAGTAGAATGTGAAAAGTTAGGTATTTATATGAAAGTCCCTAGGACAATCACTAAAATACAAAGAGACAAAGTAGAATACATAACAGGTAAATTAAAATGAAATATTAAATGTCCAAATAATGCAAAAGAAGGCAGGAAGGAGAAACAGAGGAATACAGATCAGGGGAACAAAGAGAAAACAAGTTTAGACCTAAATCCAAGCATATCAATAATTTCTTTAAATACAAATGGTCCACACATATCAATTAAAAGGCAAAGATCATCAGGAAAAATAAAAGTATGATCTAAATATATGCTGTCTACAAAATACTTATTTCACATATAATGATATAGGTAGGATAGACGCAATATGATAGAAAAATATATCCCATGCAAAAAAAAAATTGCCAGAAGAAACCTGTGGCAACTATATCAATATCAGACAAAGTAGACTTCTAAGCAAATTACCAGCAATAATGAGGTACATTACTATCATGATAATGATAAAATGATCAATTCACCAAGAGAACATAACAATCTTAAATATATATTCACTGAACAACAGAGCTTTACAATATATGAAGAAAAAACTGGCAGAATTGAGAAGAGAAATAGACAAGTACACAAATACAGTTGGAAATTTCAGCACTTATCCATCAGTAACAGACAGAATTAACAAAGAGAAAATCAACAAGAATAAGAAGAAAGCAACAATATCATTACCCAGCTAGATTTAATTAACAACTTTGAACAATACACCTAATAATAACAGAATACACATTCTTTTAAAGTGAATACGGAACATGAAATAAGATAGACCATATTCTGGGTCATAAAATAAGTCTTAACTAATTAAAACTAATTGAAATCATATGCAGAATTTTCTTTGACCATAATAGAATTAAACTAGAGATCAAAAACAGAAGGATGAGTAAAAATCTCATATAATGGGAAATTAAACAATATATTTCCAATTAATTCATTAGTTAAAAGAGAAATCTCAAGGGAAATTAGTAAATTTTTTAACTGAATGAAAGATACAAAATATCAAACTTTGTGGGACACAGTTAAAACAGTACTTACAGGGAGAATTCATAGCAGCACATGACTACTTTAAAAGAAGAAAAGTGTCAAATCAATATTCCACGTTTCTAGTTTGGGAAGTGAAAGAATGAAGAGTAAAACAAAACCAAATTAAGCAGAAAGAAGAAAACAATACACATAAGAACAAAAAATAAAGAAAGTAATAATAGAAAAGAAATAGGATCAATAAAACAAAAAAGATTTCTTGGAAATATGAATAGAATTGAAAACTTCTAGCAAAAGTGACAAAGAGAAAATAAGACACAATTTAGCAATTTTAGGAAATTAAAGAGAGGATCTCATTACAGACCCTTCAGACATTAAAAGGATAATAAGGGAATGCTATGAATAATTCTAACTACATAAATTAATCAATGTAGATAAAATGGACAAGTTTAGTGAAAAACACAAACTACTAAAACTCACCAAGATAAAATGAATATTCTTATAGTTCTAAAAGACAACTAATGATGTACTATATGTTGACTAATAGAACATAGAATATTCCTATAGTTCTGAAAGACAACTAATGATGTACTATATGTTGACTAATTGAACATAATAAAAAATAAAATTAATTAATTAAAAGACATTAAATTCATAGTTTACAACTACTCAAAAAAATTAGTTTCCAGGCCCAGATCATTTCACTGGTGAATACTACCAAATATTTAAGAAAGAAATAATACCAGTTTCACACAGTACCCTATAAAAAATAGAACCAGAGGAAAACTTTCTCACTCATTTTACAAGGCCAAAATTACTTTGATACCAAAATCAGTCAAAGACAATTGAAAAAAACAAGAAGCTCAATCTCTCTCATAAACATAGACACAAAAAATGCTCAATACAGTTCTTTAAATCCAGCAATAACATAAAAATAATAATATGAGAAATACAAATTAAAACTAGAATGAGATATAACCTCACACCAGTCAGAATGGCTAAAATCAACAACACAAGAAACAACAGGTGTGGTGAGGATGTGGAGAAAGGGGAACCCTCTTGCACTGTTTATGACAATGCAAACTGATTCAGTCATTCTGGAAAACAGTATGGAGGTTCCCCAAAAAGTTAAAAACAGAGCTACCCTATGATCCAGCAATTACAATACTAGATATTTACCCAAAGAATACAAAAACACTAATTCAAAGGGATACATGCATCCTGATATTTATAGCAGCATTATCCAAATATCCATAGCCAAATTATGGAATGAGTCCAAATGTCCATTCATATATGAATAAAGAAGATGTGATATATATATATATATATGCAAATATATATATATATATGTATATAGGAATATTATTCAGCCATAGAAAAGAGTGAAATATTGCCATTTGCAACAACATGGATGGAGCTAGAGGATATAATGTTAAGCAAAATAAGTCAGTTCAGAGAAAGACAAACGCCATATGGTTTCACTCCTATGTGGAATTTAAGAAACAAAAATAAATTTAAAATGAATGAAAGACCTAAATGTGAGACAGGAATCCATCAAAATCCTAGAGGAGAACACAGGCAGCAACCTCTTTGACCTCAGCTGCAGCAATTTCTTGCTAGACATGTCTCCAGAGGAAAGGGAAACAAAAGCAAAAATGAACTATTGGGACTTCATCAAGATAAAAAGCTTTTGCACAGCAAAGGAAACAGTCAACAAAACTAAAAGGCAACCTATAGAATGGGAGAAGATATTCACAAATGACATATCAGATAAAGGGCTAGTATCCAAAAATCTATAAAGAACGTATCAAACTCAACACCCAAGAAACAAATAATCCAGTCAAGAAATGGGCAGAAGACATGAGCAGACATTTCTCCAAAGAAGACATAAAAATGGCCAAAAGACACATGAAAAAATGCTCAACATCACTCGGCATCAGGGAAATACAAATCAAAACCACAATGAGATACCACCTCACACTGGTCAGAATCGCTAAATTTAACAATACAAGAAACAACATGTTGGTGAGGATGTGGAGAAAGGGGAACCCTCTTACACTGTTGGTGGGAATGCAAACTGGTACAGCCACTCGGTAAAACAGTATGGAGGTTCCTCAGAAAATTAAAAATAGAACTACCCTACAACCCAGCAATTGTACTACTAGGTATTTATCCAAAGGATACAAAAATATATATTTGAAGGGACATCTTCACCCCAATGTTTATAGCAGCAATGTCCACAATAGCTAAACTATGGAAAGAGCCCAGATGTCTCTCAACAGATGAATGGATAAAGATGATGTGGTATACACACACACACACACACACACACAGTGGAATATGACTCAGCCATTAAAACGAATGATATATTGCCATTTGCAATGATGTGGATGGAAATAGAGGGTATTATGCTAAGTGAAATAAGCCAGTCAGAGAAAGACAAATACCATGATTTCACTCATATGTGGAATTTAAGAAACAAAACAGATGAATATATGGGAATGGAAGAAAAAATAAAGTAAGATGAAAATAGAGAGGAAGGCAAAACATAAGAGACGCTGAACTCTAGGAAATAAACAGGGTTGCTGGAGGAGAGGTGGGTGGGGGGAAGGGATAATTAAGTGATGGGCGTTAAGGAGAGCACCTGATATAATGAGCACTGATATGCAACTGATAAATCACTAAATTCTACCCCTGAAACTAATAATACACTATATGTTAACTAAATTGAATTTAAAGAAAAAATTTTAAAAATTATGTATGGTGATTAACATAACAATAAAATAAAATTTAAATTTTTTAAAAAATTAATTAATTAAAAAAGAAACAAAACAAATGAGCACAAGGAAAAAAAGAGAGACAGACAAACCAAGAAACAGACTCTTAACTATAGAGAACAAACTGACGGTTACCATAGGGGAGTGGAGGGGGGTATGGATTAAATAGGTGAGGGCATTAAGGAGTTCACTTGTGATGAGCACCGGGTGTTGTATGGAAGTGCTGAATCACTATATTGTACACCTGAAACTAATATCACACTGTTTGTTAACTTACTAGAATTTAAATAAAAACAAAGAAATGGACCTTGACCTATCTGTAAAAAAAAAAACTATAAAACTCTTAGAAGATAACATAGGAGACAATCTAGGTGACCTGGAGTATAATGATAACTTTTTAGATACAACACCAAAGGCATAATCTATAAAATAAATAATTGGACTTAATTAAAACAAAAATGAAAAACTTCTGCTCTTCAAGAGACAATGCCAAGAGAGTAAGACAAGCCAAAGACTGGGAGAAAATATTTTCAAAAAACACATCTGCTAAAGAACTGTTATCCTAAACACACAAAGAATCTTTAAAACTCAACAATGAGATCCATTGTACAATGTATTACTTAGAGTTAACAATACAGTATTGTGCATTTTAAAATATAAGAGGATACATCTCATGTTAAATGTTCTTATCACTTCCCCCCCGACACACACAGACAAACCTACTAAAGAGTGCAAGGATAGTTTTGGTTATGATGGATATATTTAGTACTTTGACTGTGGTAATGATATTGTGGGTATACACATGTGCCTAAACTCATCAAAATGTATAAATTAAGTATGTAAATTTGTGTATATCAATTATGCCTCAATAAAGCTTAAAAAACAAAGCCCAACTTAAAAAGGGGAAAAGGTCTGAATAGACACCTCACCAAAGAAGATATACAGATGGCAAATAAGCATATGAAGACATTAAACAACGAGATATAATTCCACACCTATTAGAATGGCCAAATCCAAAACACAGGCAACACCAAATGCTAGCAAGAATGTGGAGCAACAGGAACTCACATTCATTACTGGTGAGAATAAAAAATGGCCCAGTTTGAAAGACAGTTTGGCAGTTACTTACAAAACTTTCTTACCATATGATCTAGTAATCATGCTCCTTGGTATTTGCCCAAATAAACTGAAAACATAACCACATAAAAATCTGCACACAAATGTTTGTAACAGCTTAATTCACAATTGCCAAAACTTAGAAGCAATCAAGATGTTCTGCAGTGGGTGAATGGATAAATAAATTGTGGTACATTCAGACAATGAAACATTATTCAGCACTAAAAGGAAAGAAACTGTCAACCAATAGAAAGACATGAAATAACTTTAAATGCATATTACTTCATGAAATAAGCCAAACTGAAATGGCTACATACTGGATGATTCCAGCTACATGACATTCTGGAAAAGGTAGAACTATGGAGACAGTATAAGGATCAGTGGTTGCCAGGGGAAAGAAGGAGGGATAAACAGGCAGAGCAGAGAGCATTTTTAGGGCAATGAAACTATTCTGTATGATACTACAATAATGGATACATATCATTATGCATTTGTAGGTTGACTGATGGTAAAAAAAAAACATAAATTTTGTGTTATGTATATGTTGCCTCAATTTTATAAATTACTGGGAAATTTTTTTCAATACATTAGATTCTTATTCAGGTAATAGGCTAAATATGCATAAAAACACTGCTAGATCCATTCATCTATTGAAGGGCATCTCGGCTCCTTCCACAGTTTGGCAATTGTGGACATTGCTGCTATGAACATTGAGGTGCATATGGCCCTTCTTTTTACTACATCTGTATCCATATATACAATGGAATATTACTCAGCCATCAGAAAGGGTGAATACCCAACTTTTGCATCGACATGGATGGGACTGGAGGAGATTATGCTAAGTGAAATAAGTCAAGCAGAGAAAGGCAATTATCATATGGTTTCACTCATATGTAGAACATAAGGAATAGCAGGAAGGACATGAGGAGAAGGAAGAGAAAACTGAAAGGGCGGAACCAGAGGGGGAGACGAACCATGAGAGACTATGGACTCTGAGAAACAAACTGAGGGTGTTAGAGGGGAGGGGGTGGGGGGATGGGTTAGCCCGGTGATGGGTATTAAGGAAGGCACGTACTGCATGGAGCACTGGGTGTTATACACAAACAATGAATCATGGAACACTACATCAAAAACTAATGAAGTACTGTATGGTGACTAACATAATAAAAAAATGCCCTCTTAACTACTTGAACTGTGAAAAAAAAAACACTGCTAGAGGAGTTGAATTTTTGAGGCAGCAATGTTCTTAAGAGTGAGTACACTTATTTCTGAAATCAGAATGTATGACAGATAGTGAGCATTTAATATATGCCTTTGAATATGTGAGTAATGCATAACTAATTCATTCAACAGATCTCTGTTGAATACACACTATGCTCACCCAGTGTGGTAAAAACAATGTTAGCTTTTATAAATGCAATTATATATTTAATTAGAAATAAGATAAATTGAAAAAATAAGAATCTCCTGCCCATGGTAAGAAATTCAGAATATAACAATATATATTAGAAAGAGGGGAAAAAAAACTAAAGTGTCTCTGCTCAGAGGTGACCACTGTCAATATTTTATAGTGTAGCCTTCCATACTTTTATCTGTGTATAACACACACAGACACATTCACAAATATCTTCACAAAAATATGTAGAAATACCATATACTCTGTAAATTGTTCTTTATGCTTGACATTAGGTAGTACATATAATTTCATTTCAAATAATATGCCTACATCATCATCAAAACATTTAACCGAGGGGCACCTGGGTGGCTCAGTCGGTTAAGCATCCACCTTCCTCTCAGGTCATGATCTCAGGGTCCTGGGATTGAGCCCCGCATCGGGCTCCCTGCTCAGCGGGGCGTCTGCTTCTTCCTCTGCCCCTCCCCTTGCTCTTGTGCACTCTCTCTCTAATAAAATAAAATCTTAAAAAAAGTCATCAAAAAATGGCATCTATGAGAAAAAGCATGCAAATCATAATACATTTCAACAAATTCCCACAAATTGAACAGACATGTATAATTATTGGCCAGATCAAGAAACAGTACTTTTATCACTACCCTTCCAGTCATTATTCCCTGAACGGTAGCCACTATCCTGACTTCTAGCATATTAGATTTCCCTGTTTTTAAAGTTATATAAGTTGAATCTGGCCAAGTTAGAGTAGCTCTTTTCTTCCTAGGTCCTCCCTCTTACAACTAAAAACCCTGGATATAACAATAAGTAGACATTGAAAGACTCAGAAAAGTGGAAAGAAAGAAGACATCAGAGGGACTTTGGAACTTGAAGAACAACACAGAAATGAGTTCTCAGGGTTTCCTTACTGCCTTACATATATCCAGAACAGAATGCTGCATAAGTCTCCAACCTAAACTACAAACAGCTACAAAGCTCTAAGGAAAGCCCGTTTCCCCAAGGCAAAAGGCCAGGAAGCGGGTGGCCTACTAGCATAAAATTTTTCTGGCAATTCCCACCCTACTACAGACAAACACTAAAGGAAAAAACTATACCTCACCAACTCACCACCTCCCATGTGGTTTCACTGGAGCCAAGGAAGGAGGTGATCTATTCCATCCTAATTTCAGCCCACAGAAGTAAATCCAATTCCCCACTCATCGGTTGTGACAGAGCCACGCAGGGAGCAAATATCCCAATCCCTGGATATTTCAATGATATAAATTCCTCCAATCCCAAAACATGGTATATCTTTCCATTTATTTGGAACTTCTTCAATTTCTTCCATCAGTGTGTTACAGGTCTTTCTCTTGCTTGGTTAAATTCATTCCTAAGTATTTTATTGTTTTTGATGGTACTGTAAAAGGCATTATTTTCTTTATTTCTCTTTCAGTTATTTTATTGTTAGTGTATAGAAATGCAATCGATTTTTGCATGTTGATCTTGCATCCTGCAGTTTCACTGAATTTGCTGATTAGTTCTAACAGTTTTTGAGAAATGATCTACAGATTCAATGCAGTCTCTATCAAAATTTCAATGGCATTTTTTCACAGAAACAGAAAAACCAGTCCTAAAATTCATGGGAACTACAAAAGACCTTGAATAGTCAAATCAGTCTTGAGAGGAGACATCACATTTAATTTGAAACTGTATCACAAAGCTAGAGTTATCAAACTAGAATGTTACTGGCATAAAAACAGACATATAGATCAATGGAACAGAATAGAGAGCCCAGAAATAAGCCCCCACACATTTGATCAACTGATCTTTGACAAAGGTGCCAAGAATGCACAATGGGGACAGTCTCTTCAATAAATACTGATAGGAAAACTGGATGTACACATGTAAAAGAATGAAACTGGACCCCTATCTTATACCACTCACAAAAATTAAAACAAAATTGATTAAAGACTTAAATCTAAGACAAGAAATTATAAAACTCCTAGAAGAAACATAAGGAGAAGGTTCTTTGACATCTGTCTTGACAACATTTTTTTTTGAATCTGAGAACAAAACCACAAGCACAAAAGCAAAAATAAACAAATGTGACTACATCAAACTAAAAAGTTTCTGCTCAGAAAAGGAAACCATCCACAAAATGAAAAGGCAACCTATGGAATGGGAGAAGATATTTGCAAACCATATATCTGATAAGGGTTTAATATCCAAAATATATAAGAAATTCATGCTACTCAATAAAAAAAAAAAACAAATAAATGGGTAAAGGACCTAAGCAGTCATTTTTCCAGAGAAGTAATACAAATGGCCAACAGGTACATGAGAAGGTGCTCAATATCACTAATCATCAGGGAAATGCAAATCAAAACCACAATGAGATATCATTTCACACCTGTAAGAGTAGCTATTACCAACAATACAAGCGATAACAAATGTAAACAAGGCTGTGGAGAAAAGGGAATCATTGCATACTGGTGGTGGGAATGTAAATTGGTACTGCTATTATGGAAAACCATATGAAGATTCTGTAAAAAATTAAAAATAGAACTACCACATGATCCAATAATCCCACTTGTGGATATATATCCAAAGGAAAAAAAATCACTATCTCAAAGAGATATCTGCACTCCCATGTTCATTGTAGCATTATTCACAAATGCCAAGATATGGAAACAACTTAAGTAGCCATCAATAGATGAATAGACAAAGAAAATGTTACATATATTTATATTCAGCCATAAAAAAGAAGGACATAGAGCCGTTTATGACAACACAGGTGAAGCTGGAGGGCATTATGCTAAGTGAAATAAGCCAGACAAAGACAAACACTGTATGGTATCACTTATCCTACAATTTGGGATAGTTCTCTGTTCATTTCTATGGTTTACTGATCTATGTCCCTGCCTTGGATTCCCATGGTAACCTGTACAGATTTTTATTTCAGAGTCTAGAGTTCCTTTATTTTTTCATTTATGTATCTGTCCGCAACACAAGATTGTGAGATCCATGATTGCAATAGACCATGTCTCATTGGTTTTGCATATCCAGGGAAAAACTTCTGGAAATATGGTGGCAATAACTGAATTTTGCTATTATAACAAATTAATAGTTTATAGAGACCACACATGGTAAAAGTACCCACTTTTGTAGGCACCATTTGTATGGCTTTAGAGATCAGATTCCAAGAAAATTCCTATGCAACTGTGAGGCTTTCTGGGAGAATTTCATTAACAGAAAATTTTTAGCAGCTCTACCTTGTACCTAACAAAGTTCTCTTTTTTTAATTTTTTTTGAAGATTTTATTTATTTATTTATTTGACAGAGACACAGCGAGAGAGGGAACACAAGCAGGGGGAGCAGGAGAGGGAGAAGCAGGTTTCTAGCAGAGCAGGGAGCCCAATGTGGGGCTCGATCCCAGGACCCTGGGATCATGACCTGAGCCGAAGGCAGACGCTTAACGACTGAGCCACCCAGGCACCCCCAAAGTTCTCTTTTTAAAGCCTGACTTTGCACAGCATTTTCAACAGCACCTCAGTCATTCATCTGATATAACAATAGGGTTGACATGACACATGCAAAATCCATACTAGTAGTTCATAACAATTTAATTTAATCACCTTTTTCTCAAATAAGGTCATTTCAAATGGAATCATATAAAATTACTGAAAAAATACGGCATGCTGCTATGGTGTTTCTAAAAATTAATTCAAGAAAATATAAAAGTTTAAAAACTAAGACTGAAATATAATAAACTTAATTGATTTCCCTTTTACTAAACACTCTGAAAACATTATGTCATTTAATCTTTGTAACTGCCCTTTTAAACTTTTTGTGCTATTCAGTTCATCTTGGTTGTCACCCTTTGCCTGAGTGTCACTCTGGAAAGCACAAACAGACAAAAAAATAAGCTCTCTGAAATTAGACAGATTGGGATTTAATCCTAATACTTGCCATCTACTGCTACCCAACATTGCAAACTATAAAAATCCCCACTACTCTTCATTATAGAGGAATAAATAAACATGTAAAGCAACTAGCACAGTGCCTAATAAATAGCAAACTCAAAAACACCAGCTATAATTGTCATTATTGTTCAGTAACAGAAAAGAACATTAATGTTTCTAGATTTGAGCTTTAGACATTTGCCACACATTTTCTCAGATGTTTACATCCCTCTTTTTTTGTCAAAAACACTTAGTCCCAGAGAAGTTACGTGACTCATCTTGTGGATCCTACTTTCTAATTTCCTACTGAACCCCCAGCATATATTCCACTCTACCTCCAGCTAATATAAACTACTCCAAGTTCCCTGAACCCAGCAAGCTCTCTTAACCTCCACATTCACTCTTCCTTCTGAACACACACATGCTGGATGATTCTCCATTTGTTAATCAAGCTTTGATTTCCCCACCATTTAAAATTTTATGAGTCCCTTTGTTCATTGTATAGCTCTACACACTAGAACGAAATATTAACAGGAGCAGGGAATCTGACTGTTGTGCTCTCAGCTGTATCCCCAAAGCCTGAAAGACCTATAGTAAGTGATCCATGAATATTTACTGAAATAATTACTTGACCCTTGAACCAGCCTAGGATACACAGTCTGGTCCATACGGGGCTTCCACTTGAACTCTGGGAAATGTGGAAATTGGGCAGACTTATCTTTCTGGAAAGGCCCATCACCCAAGGAAGCAATACAGCTAGGGCTTAAGGCTTCTAGAGTCAGAACAGGATGGAATTCTACCTCTATCTCTTAAAAGTGTATGGCTTTGAGGATGCTTCTCTACTTTTGTCAGCCTTAATTTCCTCCTCTTGTTAGTTATGCTAATTGGCTATTTGAAACTGCTCAACACTTTCCTTCCTTCCTTCAGCACACACTTATGAATGTCTCCTATACTGACCAGCACTGCTTTGAGTGTCAAGGGTAAGTCATAAACAAGTTACATCTGTCAGTTCACAGTCTAATGAATGAGCAGACAAATAACTGTCTGTTTATAGCATAGTGGTATTAGGGCCATGATAAGGAAAGTACTGGGTTCTAGTAGCAGGGGTTGTAGAGGTGGTTGATATTCTTCACTTCTTGTTTTTTGTCTCTAATACTGAAGTCTGTCAGTCAACAAGTCCTGAAGTCTGCTTCTGGAATCATTCTTCATGTTTCTATTCTTGCAGGCTCTGCAATGCTTGCACTGGCCTTGACTTGACAAGACAAATACTGTAATCCTGAGGTTTTCCCCAGAGGTGGATCTTATCGACACCCAGAAGTATTTGATAGTAAAAAAATAATGATAAAAATAGTTACCACTTGTTTTCAAATGTACCTATAGATTCTTATTTTGTTCACTGGGTCATAATCCATTATTATTATTATTATTATTATTACTATGATGCTCAAATTATCCCATTTTAAAATATTACCTGTGTGCCAAGCACTCTACTAAATGCTTTCTTTACTATGTCTAAACCTTGCAACATACCTATGACAAAAGTCCTATTTTTGTTCCAATTCTACATATTGGGTAACTGAAATTAAGGGAAATGTAGGGAATTGTCAAGTAATAGTGCCAGTAGAAAATGGTGGTTAAAAGTGCAGACTCAATTCTACATACCATTCAATACTGTAAGAAACCAGGGCTCCTTGGGAAAATGGCTGATTCCAGGGCTGGAACAGCCAAAGTACAAAAAGAGCCTGGAACATCTTGCTGCACCAAAAAAGTTTTCTAAGAAAAATGGACACATATCCAAGAGACACAGGAACAGGAATCAAGGGGGTTTCAGTGACCAAATCTAGGCAAAATCAAGCATCAAAATGAATCATGATGGTCATGGGTTATTACCTAGTGAATAAATTATATATCCATGAACCCATACTGAAACGAATGAAGACATGAATAACAAAAGAGGGTGAGAGAAAAGCTCTTCATTGCAGAAGAATCCTCACCAGGAAATGGGGAAAATAATGGAATTAGAAACACATAATTTTTGATTGGAGGAGCAAGATGGTGGAGGAGTAGGAGACCTAAATTTCGTCTGGTCCCAGAAATTAAGCTGGGGATAGGTATCAAACCATTCTGAACACCTACGAACTCAAAGGAGATCAAAGAAAAGAATACCAACAACTCTCTGAACAAAAAAGCGACCACTTTCTGGAAGGTAGGACGTGCAGAGAAGTGAATCCGAGGCAATATTCGGGAGGATAGATGGTGGTGGAGGGAGCCTCCGTCAGCCGCTACCAGCAAGTGCTAGAGCCCCGGAGCACAAAATCGGAACTTTTAAAAGTCGGCTCTGCTGAGAGACGTTGCTCCAGTGGCTAAGCGGAGAGTGGAACCCTCACTGGCACAGTGTGGTCTCAGGACCCTCGGGGTCACAGAAAGACCGGGGGTGCCTGAGTGCACCAGAGCTCCCAGGTATTGGAGTGGGGAAGCCGACTTCAGAGACGGAGCCAAGGCGCAGGCTCTCAGCTCGGGGTTGCCATAAACCGTGATCCACGGCACAGTCGGGCCACCGATCTTCTAGCAGGGACCCAACAAGTGGCAGATCCGGGGAGACTCCCCTTCCTCCCCCGGGAGGAGAGGTGCGGGAGCGCACCGCAGGGATCTGCTGGGTTTAGAGACTCCACACGGGGTTGGGGGCCAGAGATAGAAACGCTTGGTCACAGGCTGAGTGAGCACAGAGTGTGGGGGAGACCAGGGAGATGGGAGTGACTGACTGCTTTTCTCCGGGGGCTCACTGAGGAGTGGGGCCCCAAGGTCTCGACTCCTCCAGGGCGGATGATGGGAGGCTGCCATTTTCACTCTCGTCCTCCAAAGCTGTACCAAAAGCTTGCAGGGAACAAAAGCTCCCGAGAGCAAACCCGAGCAGATTACATAGCCCAGACTGGCAAGGGCGGGGCAATTCCACCTCTGGCAAAGACATTTGGGAACCACGGCAACAGGCCCCTCCCCCAGAAGATCAGCAAGAACAGCCCACCAAGACCAAGTTTACCGATCAATGAGAACGGCAGAACACCAGCGCTAGGGGAATACTGCACATAGAATTCATGGCTTTTTTCCCCCCTCATTCTTTAGTCTTTCAAAGTTAATTTTTTTTTAAATTCTGTTTTTCTTTTCCTTTTTTTTAAATTTTTTTCCCTTTTTCAACCAACATCTTATCGATCCCTTTTTAAAAAAATCTTTTTATTTTTCGAGTCATATTCTATCCCTTCATAGTAGTTGACCTTATTTTTGGTGTGTGTGTATATATATGTGTATATATATGTATATATATACACATATATATGGTTCTCTCTTTAAAATTTTGGGATACAGTTTCTTCTAACAGACCACAATATACCCTAAATCTCTAGTGTATGGCTTTGTTCTAGTCTCCTGCCTGATCATATTCTCTCCCTTTCTTTTTTAATTCCTCTTCTTTTTTTTAACCAACGTCTTATATTATCAATTCCTTTTATAAAATCTTTTATACTTTTCATCTTTACACTCATATTTCATCCCTTCATCATATTTACCCTTATTTTTCTACATAAATAATTTTTTCTTTCTTTAAAATTTTGGGAGGCACTTTCTTCTAACAGACCAAAATATGCCCAAAATCTAGTGTGTGGCACTGATCTATGCACCAGCCTGATCATGTTTTTTTTTCCCTTCTTTCCCTTTTTCCCCAGATTCAGGTCTCTTCTGATTTGTTTAGTGTATATTTTTCTGGGGTCGTTGTTACCCTGTTAGCATTTTGTTCTCTCATTCATCTATTCTCCTCTGGACAAAATGACAAGACGGAAAAAATCACCTCAAAAAAAAGAACAAGAGGCAGTACTGACTGCCAGGGACCTAATCAATACGGACATTAGTAAGATGTTGGAACTAGAGTTCAGAATGACGATTTTAAAGATACTAGCTAGGCTTGAAAAAAACATGGAAGATACTACAGAATCCCTTTCCAGAGAAATAAAAGAACTAAAATCTAACCAAGTCAAAATCAAAAAGGCTATTAATGAGGTGCAATAAAAAATGGAGGCTCTAACTGCTATGATAAATGAGACAGAAGAGAGAATTAGTGATATAGAAGACTAAATGATGGAAAATGAAGAAGCTGAGAAAAAGAGAGATAAACAACTACTGGATCATGAGGGCAGAATGCGAGAGATAAGTGACACCATAAGACAAAACAATATTAGAACAATTGAGATCCCAGAAGAAGAAGAAAGAGAGAGGGGGAAGAAGGTATATTGGAGCAAATTATAGCAGAAAATGTCCCTAATTTGGGGAAGGAAACAGGCATCAAAATCCAGGAGGCACAGAGAACCCCCCTCAAAATCAATAAAAATAGGTCAACACCCCGCCATCTAATAGTAAAACTGACAAGTCTCAGAGACAAAGAGAAAATCCTGAAAGCAGCTCGGGACAAGAGATCTGTAACCTACAATGGCAGAAACATTAGATTGGCAATAGACCTATCCACAGAGACCTGGCAGGCCAGAAAGGACTGGCATGATAGATTCAGAGCACTAAATGAGAAATATATGGAGCCAAATACTATATCCAGCTAGGCTGTCACTGAAAATAGAAGGAGAGATAAAAAGCTTCCAGCACAAGCAAAAACTAAAAGAATTTGCAAACACCAAACCAGCCCTACAAAAAATATTGAAAGGGGTCCTCTAAGCAAATAGAGCCTAAAGTAACATATACCAGAAAGGAACACAGACAATATACAGTAACAGTCACCTTACAGGCAATACAATGGCACTAAATTCATATCTTTCAATACTTACCCTGAATGTAAATGGGCTAAATGCCCCAATCAAAAGACACAGGCTATCAGATTGGATAAAAAAACAAGACCCATCCATATGCTGTCTGCAAGAGACTCATTTTAGACCCAAAGACACCCCCAGATTGAAAGTGAGGGGGTGGAAAACCATTTACCATCCTAATGGACATCAAAAATAAGCTGGGGTGGCAATCCTTATATCAGACAAATTAGATTTTAAACCCAAGACTATACTAAGAGATGAGGAAGGATGCTATATCATACCTAAAGGGTCTATCCAACAAGAAGATCTAACAATTGTAAATATCTATGCCCCTAACATGGGAGCAGCCAATTATATAAGCCAATTAATAACAAAAGCAAAGAAACACATTGACAACAATACAATAATAGTGGGGGACTTTAACACCCCCCTCACTGAAATGGACAGATCATCTAAGCAAAAGATCAGCAAGGAAACAAAGACTTTAAATGACACACTGGACCACATGGACTTCACAGATATATTCAGAACATTCTATCCCAAAGCAACAAAATACACATTCCTCTCTAGTGCCCGTGGAACATTCTCCAGAATAGATCACATCCTAGGTCACAAATCAGGTCTCAACCAGTGCCAAAAGACTGGGATCATTCCCTGCATATTTTCAGACACAATGCTTTGAAACTAGAACTCAATCACAAGAGGAAAGTTGGAGAGAACTCAAATACATGGAGGATAAAGAGCATCCTACTAAAGAATGAATGGGTCAACCAGGAAATTAAAGAAGAATTAAAAAAATTCATCGAGGGTGCCTGGGTAGATCAGTTGGTTAAGCAACTGCCTTTGGCTCAGGTCATGATCCTGGAGTCTCGGGATCGAGTCCCACATCAGGCTCTGTGCTCAGCAGGGAGTCTGCTTCTCCCTCTGACCCTCTTCCCTCTCATGCTCTCTATCTCTCATTCTCTCTCTCTCATATAAATAAATAAAATCTTTAAAATAAAATAAAAAAATTCATGGAAACAAATGAAAATGAAAACACAACTGTTCAAAATCTTTGCGATGCAGCAAAGGCAGTCCTAAGAGGAAAGTATATAGCAATACATGCCTTTCTCAAGAAACAAGAAAGGTCTCAAATACACAACCTAACCCTACACCTAAAGGAGCTGGAGAAAGAACAGCAAATAAAGCCTAAACCCAGCAGGAGAAGAGAAATAAGAAAGATCAGAGCAGAAATCAATGAAATAGAAACCAAAAGAACAGTAGAACCCATCAACAAAACTACGAACTGGTTCTTTGAAAGAATTAACAAGATTGATAAACCCCTGGCCAGACTTATCAAAACGAAAAGAGAAAAGACCCAAATAAATAAAATCATGAATGAAAGAGGAGAGATCACAACCAACACCAAAGAAATACAATTATAAGAACATATTATGAGCAACTCTATGCCAGCAAATTAGATAATCTGGAAGAAATGGATGCATTCCTAGAGAGGTATCAACTACCAAAACAGAACCAGGAAGAAATAGAAAACCTGAACAGACCTATAACCACTAAGGAAATTGAAGCAGTAATGAAAAATCTCCCAACAAACAAAAGCCCAGGGCCAGATGGCTTCCCAGGGGAATTCTACCAAACATTTATAATTTTTTAAGATTTTATTTATTTATTTTGATAGAAAAAAAGACAGTGAGAGAGGGAACACAAGCGGTGGGGGGGTGGGAAAGGGAGAAGCAGGCTTCCTGCAGAGCAGGGAGCCTGATGTGGGACTCAATCTGAGGACGCTGGGATCATGACCTGAGCTGAAGGCAGACATTTAATGACTGAGCCACCCAGGAACCCCTCTACCAATCTTTAAAGAAGAATTAATACCTATTCTTCTGAAACTGTTCCAAAAAATAGAAATGGAAGGAAAACTTATAAACAAGTTTTATGAGGCCACCACTACCTTGATTCCAAAACCAGACAAAGACCCCATCAAAAAGGAGAATTACAGACCAATATACGTGATGAACATGGATGCAAAAATTCTCACCAAAATACTAGCCAATAGGATTCAACGGTACATTAAAAGGATTATTCACCACACGACCAAGTGGAATTTATCCCTCGGCTGCAAGGTTGGTTCAACATCTGCAAATCAATCCATGTGATACAATACATTAATAAAAGAAAGAACAAGAACCATATGATCCTCTCAATAGATGCAGAAAAAGCATTTGACAAAGTACAGCATCCTTTCTTGATCAAAACTCTTCAGAGTATAGAGATAGAGGGTACATACCTCAATATCATAAAAGCCATCTATGAAAAGCCCACAGCGAATATCATTCTCAATGGGGAAAAACTGAGAGCTTTCCCCCTAAGGTCAGGAACGCGGCAGGGATGTCCACTATCACCACTGCTATTCAACATAGTATTAGAAGTCCTAGCCACAGCAATCAGACAACAAAAAGAAATAAAAGGCATCTGAATCGGCAAAGAAGAAGTCAAACTCTCACTCTTTGCAGATGATATGATACTGTATGTGGAAAACCCAAAAGACTCCACCCCAAAACTGCTAGAACTCATACAGGAATTCAGTAAAGTGGCAGGATATAAAATCAATGCACAGAAATCAGTGGCATTCCTATACACCAACAACAAGACAGAAGAAAGAGAAATTAAGGAGTTGATCCCATTTACAATTGCACCCCAAACCATGAGACACCTAGGAATAAATCTAACCAAAGAGGCAAAGAATCTGTACTCAGAAAATTATAAAATACTCACGAAAGAAATTGAGGAAGACACAAAGAAATGGAAAAACGTTCCATGCTCATGGATTGGAAGAACAATTACTGTGAAGATGTCAATGCTACGTAGAGCAATCTACACATTTAATACAATCCCTATCAAAATACCATCAACTTTTTTCAAAGAAATGAAACAAATAATCCTAAAGTTTGTATCGAACCAGAAAAGACCCCGAATAGCCAGAGGAATGTTGAAAAAGAAAAGCAAAGCTGGTGGTATCACAATTCTGGACTTCAAGCTCTATTACAAAGCTGTCATCATCAAGACAGTATGGTACTGGCACATAAACAGACACATAGATCAATGGGACAGAATAGAGAGCCCAGAAAAGGACCCTCAACTCTACGGTCAACTAATCTTCGATAAAGCAGGAAAGAATATCCAATGGAAAAAAGACAATTGGTGTTGGGAAAATTGGACAGCCATATGCAAAAGAAGGAAACTGGACCATTTCCTTACACCACACACAAAAACAGACTCAAAATGGGTGAAAGACCTAAACGTGAGACAGGAGTCCATCAAACTCCTAAAGGAGAACACAGGCAACAACCTCTTTGATCTCAGCCGCAGCAGCTTCCTAGAAACTTCACCAAAGGCAAGGGAAGCAAGGGCAAAAATGAACTACTGGGACTTCATCAAGAGAAAAAGCTTTTGCACAGCAAAAGAAACAGTCAACAAAACCAAAAGACAACCAACAGAATGGGAGAAGATATTTGCAAATGACATATCAGATAAAGGGCTAGTATTCAAAATCTATAAAGAACTTACCAAACTCAACACCCAAAGAACAAATGATCCAATCAAGAAATGGGCAGAAGACATGAACAGACATTTCTGCAAAGAAGACATCCAAATGGCCAACAGACACATGAAAAAGTGCTCAGCATCACTCGGCATCAGGGAAATCCAAATCAAAACCTCAATGAGATACCACCTCACACCAATCAGAATGGCTAAAATTAACAAGTCAGGAAACGACAGATGTTGGCGGGGATGTGGAGAAAGGGGAACCCTCCCTACACTGTTGGTGGGAATGCAAGCTGGTGCAGCCACTCTGGAAAACAGTATGGAGGTTCCTCAAAAAGTTGAAAATAGAGCTACCATATGACCCAGGAATTGCACTACTGGGTGTTTACCCCAAAGATACAAATGTTGGGATCTGAAGGGGTACGTGCACCCCGATGTTTATAGGAGCAATGTCCACAATAGCCAAACTACGGAAAGAGCCAAGATGTCCATCAACAGATGAATGCATAAAGAAGATGTGGTATATATATACAATGGAATATTATGCAGCCATCCAAACTAATGAAATCTTGCCATTTGCAATGATGTGGATGGAACCGGAGGGTATTATGCTGAGCGAAATAAGTCAATCAGAGAAAGACATGTATCATATGATCTCACTGCTATGAGGAATTCTTAATCTCAGGAAACAAACTGAGAGTTGCTGGAGTAGTGGGGGGTGGGAGGGATGGGGTGGCTGGGTGATAGACATTGGGGAGGGTATGTGCCATGGTGAGTGCTGTGAATTGTGTAAGACTGTTGAATCACCGACCTGTACCTCTGAAACAAATAATACATTACATGTTAAATAAAAAAAGAAGAAGATATTAGGAAGGGAAAAATGAAGAGGGGGAAATCGGAAGGGGAGATGAACCATGAGAGACTATGGACTCTGAGAAACAAACTGAGGGTTGTAGAGGGAAGGGGGGTGAGGGGATGGGTTAGCCTGGCGATGGGTGTTAAAGGGGGCACGTACTGCATGGAGCACTGGGTGTTATACACAAACAATGAATCATGGAACAGTACATCAAAAACTAATGATGTAATGTATGGTGATTAACATAACAAAAATTTTAAAAAATGAACACAAAAGTTAAACATAGAACAACCATGTAACTGAGTGATTCTACACCTAGATATAAAACCAAAAGAATTGAAAACAGGTGTTCAACAGATACTTATACATGAATGTTTATAGCAACATTATTCACACTAGCCAAAATATAGAAATAATCAAAATGTAATCAAGGGATTAATGTATATACAAATTGTAGTATGTACATAAAATGGACTCTTATTCAGCTGTAACAAGTACTGATAGATGCCATAATATGGATGAGCATGGAAACGTTGCTGAGTGAAAGGAACCTGACAAAAGATCATATTTTGTATGATTTCATTTACATGAAATATATAGTATAGGTAAATCCAAAGAAACAGAAAGCAGATTGAAGGTTTCCAGGGACTGGGGAGAGAGAGGAATGGGAAATAACTGTTTAATGGATACAGAATTTTATTTTGGCATGATGAAAATGCTTTGGAATTAAACAGATATCGTGGTTGCATAAAACGGTGAATGTATTTAGTGCCACTAAGTTGTGAATATGTGAATCGCCCCCATAAAAGTAAATCAAGTTGTATATGTGGTAAAAGAATAAAAAAAGAAACACATAATTTTTAAACCGTTATGTGTTAATGGATTCAGTCAAGAAACATCAATGGATGATTAGAACAGGGTATTTCCATAGCCTCCAGGTATCTCCACACAAAATATTTAAGTGCACAAAGAGAAAACATTAACTTTACATTCAGTAATCTGATGAATACAACCTTACCCAAGAGATCAAATTTAGTATCACCAATGAGGGAATAAACGGATATCATGTGCTAATTGATATAATGCACTGAGAAGGATATATATATATATTTTTTTTAAAGATTTATTTATTTGAGAGAGCGAGAATGGGAGAGAGAGTACATGAGAGGGGAGAGGGTCAGAGGGAGAAGCAGGCTCCTCGCCGAGCAGGGAGCCCGATGCGGGACTCGATCCCGGGACTCCAGGATCATGACCTGAGCCGAAGGCAGTCGCTTAACCAACTGAGCCACCCAGGCGCCCCTGAGAAGGATATATTAATACTTTGTGGTCTTCCTTGCAGAAATGCATAAGCTGAATCTAATCACAAAAATGGAAAATCAGGTAAACTCAAGTTGAGGGACACTCTAATAAATGGTTCATACTTCTCAAAACCATTATGGTTGTACAAGACAATACGTTTGAGGACTCGTTTCAGACTGAAGAAGAATAAAGTGAAATAACAACTAAATACAATGTGTGATACTAGATTGGAGAGAACAATTATAAAATTTAAAAAATTTTTATAAATGACATTATTGAGATAATTGGCCACATTTGAATAAGGTCTATAAATGAGATATACAATAGTATAGTATCAATGTTAATGCATTGATTTTGGTAATTGTAGTGTGTTTATGCAAAAGTTACACTAAAGTGATTAGGGGAGGGGCGCCTGGGTGGCTCAGTCGTTAAGTGTCTGCCTTCGGCTCAGGTCATGATCCCGGGGTCCTGGGATTGAGCCCCGCATCAGTCTCCCTGCTTGGCTGGAAGCCTGCTTCTCCCTCTCCCACTCCCCCTGCTTGTGTTCCCTCTCTCGCGGTGTCTCTCTCTGTCAAATAAATAAATCTTAAAAAAAATAGAATAAAGTGCTTAGGGGTAAAAGGACATGTCTGCAGCTCTCAAATAGTTTAGAAAAATTTGTATGTATGTGTATCTGTGTGTGGTGTAAGCAGAAAAAGAAAAAGGGAGTAAGAGAGAGCAACAGAGATGGAGAGAAGGAAATCGGGAGACAGAGAGAGGGGAAAAGAAAGAGAATAAATTGCAAAATGTTAACAATTAAGCTACTTGGGTCAAGTATAAACAAGAGTTCCATGTACTACTGTTTTTTCAACCTTTTTGTAAGCTTGAAATTATTTCAAAATAGATGGCGGTTAGGAAGATAGTGAGGCAGGAGGATCCTAAGTTCGTCTCCTACCAAAGGCACACCTGGATAACAGCCACATCAGTGCACCCAACCCAGAAAATGACCCAAAGACTGGCAGAACAGACTTTCCACAGTAAAACATAGAGAGGAGGTCATATTGAAAACATGGTAGGTGTGGCAGAGATGCAGTCAAGAACCAAACTCCCTGGGAGGCAAACTACAAACAAGAGGGACACAACAAACATGGAGAAGGGAGAGCAGATCCCACACCAGGCACCTCAGGCACAGGGGACCTGTGCTGGTAAGACAAGCCCCCATAACATTTGGCTTTGAAAACCAGCGGGGCTTAACCGTGAGTTTTTACAACCAATGGGGCTTAACTCCGGGTACTTTAAAAATCAGCGGGCGGGCGCCTGGGTGGCTCAGTTGGTTGAGCGACTGCCTTCGGCTCAGGTCATGATCCTGGAGTCCCGGGATCGAGTCCCACATCGGGCTCCCTGCTCAGCGGGGAGTCTGCTTCTCCCTCTGACCCTCTTCCCTCTCATGCTCTCTATCTCTCATTCTCTCTCTCTCAAATAAATAAATAAAATCTTTAAAAAAAATAAAAAAAAATAAAAATCAGCGGGCTTGGGGTGCCTGGGTGGCTCAGTTGGTTAAGTGTCTGCCTGTAGCTCAGGTCATGATCCCAGGGTCCTGGGATTGAGCCCTGTGTTGGGCTCTCTGCTCAGTGGGGAGCCTACTTCTCCCTCTCCCTCTGACTGCTGCTCCCCCTGCTTGTGCTCTGTGTGTGTGTGTGTGTGTGTGTGTGTGTCCAATAAGTAAATACAATCTTTTTAAAAAATCCAGCAGGCTTGGCTCTGGGAGATCAGAGGGCAATAGGAAACTGAGTCTCCACCCTTAAAGAGACAGCACAACAAACAACCCCACAGAGATACAGCATAGAAGCAGCAGTTTGAAAAGTGCCTGGGATATACCAAAGGAGAATTATTTACTAACCTCAGAAAACATGCTGGAGGGGCAGGGATCTTTAGGAGACTTCAAAAACAAAAGAGCTGGAAGGCACCATTTCTCCATTCCTTTCCGCACCCTAGACAGACAACTTCTGGAACGAGCGTGAACATTCAGTCCCAGTAGGGATTGGTGCAACTCCAAAGTAACTCCTGCCCTGAGGAGAGTGGAAGGAAACCTTTATGTGTTTCCACCAGTCTCAGCAGCTGAACCTTATAACTGGCATTGTGGAGAGAGTGCCTGCTGATCAATGCCTTTTGCAGCCCCAGTAGACAGATAAGGGCAGGCATCTATTCTGACAGCCAGCCCCACCCACCAACAAGAACCTCTCTGCGCACAGCACAGGGAGAGAGCCCTGAAGTTCAGGGTTACTGTAATCCCTGCAGAAGAACTGGGGGCAGGCATATGGTTTCCTTGCAGGTCCCGCCCATCAACAAAAGCCTCTTAGGGGACAATGCAGGGAGAGCACTCTGTAGTTCAGTGTGACTCTAGCCCCAGCAAATGGACCGAGGGCACATATCTTGTCTGACTGCTGACACTGCCCAACTAAAACCCCACAGTGGCCACAGGGATCTCCTTTGTAGAGTTCCCCTTACATATAACTCTTTTCTTTTCTCTTACTATTTTAATTTTTTCTCTGTATCACTATATTTTGCTATTTTAATTTTGTCTTTAATGTGTCTTGGTATGGACCTCCTTGGGTTGATTTTTTGGGGGCTCTCTGTGCCTTCTGGATCTGGATCTCTGTTTCCTTCCCCAGATTTGGAAAGATTTGGAATGACACATTGGATCAGATGAATTTAACAGATAAATTCAGAACATTCTATCCAAAAACAGCAGAATACACATTCTTTTTAGGTGCATATGGAACATTATAATAGATTACATGTTAGGCCACAAAACAAGTCTCAATAATTCAAAAAGATTGAAATAATTTCATGCATCTTTTCTCACCACAACAGTATGAAGCTGGAAATCAATCACAAGAAAATATCTGGAAAGAACACAAATACATGAAGGCTAAATAACATGCTAATAACAATTAATGGGTAAACCGAAAAAATCAAAGAGGAAATAAAAAAATACATGGAGACAAATGAAAATGGAAATATGACAGTCCGAAATCTCTGGAATGCAGCAAAAGCTGTTCTAAGAGGGAAGATTATAACAACGCAGACCTACCTCAAGAAGCAAGAAAAATCTCAAATAAATAACCTAACCTTACACCTAAAGGAGCCAGATAAAGAAGAAAAACAAAGCCCAAGCCAGTCAAAGAAGGGAAATAATAAAGATTAGAACAAAAATAAATGAAATAGAGACCAAATAAAAGATAAATGAAACCAGGAGCTTGCTCTTTGAAAAGATCAACAAAATTGATAAGCCTTTAGCCAGACTCATCAAAAAAAGAAGAGAGAACTGAAATAAATAAAATTAGAAATGAAGGAGGAGAAATAATAACCAACACCACAGAAATACAAAGTATTAAAGGGAATATTATGAAAAATTATATGCCAACAAATTGGGCAACCTAGAAGAAATGGATAAATTCCTAGAAACATATAACCTGCCCAAACTGAATCAGGAATAAACAGAATATTGGAAAAAACAATTACTAGAAATGAAACTGAATCTGTAATCAAAAAACTCCCAACAAATGGAAGCTCAGGACCAGATGTCCTCACAGGTGAATTCTACCAAACATTTAAATATGAGACAATACCTATTCTTCTCAAACTATTCCAAAAACTAAAAGAGGAAGGAAAGCTTCCAAATTCATTCTACAATGCCAGCATTATCCTGATACCAAAACCAGAAGTAGCCACTACCAAAAAAAAAAAAAAAAAGAAAGAAAGAAAGAAAAGAAAAGAAAAGAAAACTACAGGGCAGTATGTCTGATGAACACAGTAGCAAAATTCCTCAACAAAATATTGGCAAACCAAATCCAAAAACACATTAAAAAAATCATTCACCATGATCAAGTCAGATTTATTCCAGAGATGCAAGTGTGGTTCAATATTTGTAAATCAATCAATGTGATACATCACATTAACAGGATAAAGGATAAAAACCATATGATCATCTCAATGCAGAAAAAGCACTGACAAAGTATAACATCCATTCATTACAAAACTCCCTACAAAGTAAGTTTAGAGAAAACATACTTTAATATAATAAAGTCCACATATGAGAAATGCACAACTAACATCATACTCGATAGTGGAAAATTGAGAGCTTTTCCTCTAATATCAGGCATAAGAGGAGGATGTCCACTCTCAACATTTTTATTCAACATAACATTAGAATTCCTAGCCGGAGCAATCAGACAATAAAAGAAATAAAAAGGACCCAAATGGGTAAGGAAGAAGTAAAATTTTCACTATTTGCCGATGACATGATGCTATATATATATAAAAACTCTATAAAGAAAAACCTAAATTGAGACCTGAAACCATAAAAATCTTAGAATAGAACACAGGCACTAATTTCTCTGATATTGGCTATAGCAACATTTTTCTAGATATATCTCCTGAGGCAAGAGAAATAAAATCAAAATTAAACTATTGGGACTATATCAAAATGAAAAAAAGCTTCTGCACAGCAAAGGAAACAATCAACAAAATGACAAGGCAACCTATGGGATGGGAGAAGATATTTGCAAGTGACATACCCGATAAAGGGTTAGTCTCCAAAATATATAAAGAACTTACACAACTTAACAATGAAAACACAATCTAATTTAAAAATGGACAGAAGACATGAACAGACATTTCTCCAAAGACATCCAGACAGCCAACAGACATATGAAAAGATACTCAACATCACTCATCATCAGGGAAATGCAAATCAAAATTACAATGAAATATCACCTCACAACTGTCAGAATGGCTTAAATCAAAACCACAAGAAACTATACATACTGGGGAGGAGGTGGAGAAAAAGGAACACTTAAGCACTGATGGTGGGAATGCAAACTGGTGCAGCCACTCTGGAAAACAGTATGGAGATTCCTCAAAAAATTAAAAATAGAACTACCTTATGATCCAGTGATTGCACTACTGGGTATTTACCCCAAAAATACAAAATACTATTTCAAAGTGATACATGCACCCTGATATTTATAGCAGCAATATTTACAATAGCCAAATTATGGAAGCAGTCCTAGTGTCTACTGATAGATGAATAAAGATGTGGTACAGATACACAATGGAATATTATTGAGCCACAGAAAAGAATGAAATCTTGCCATTTCCAACAACATGGATGGAGCTAGAGAGTATAATGCTAGGTGAAATAAGTCAGCCAGAGAAAGACAAATACCATATGATTTCACTCCTATGTGGAATTTAAGAAAACAAAACAAAAATGAGCAAAGGAAAGGGAGGGAGTGCCGGGGGGGGAGGGGAGAGAGAGGCAAACCAAGAAGCAGACATTAACTATAGAGAACAAACTGTTGGTTACCAGAGGGGAGGTGGAGAGGTGGGTAAAATACGCGATGGGGATTAAGGAGTGCACTTGTCCTGTTGAGCACTGGGTGATATATGGAATTGTTGAATCACTATATTGTATACCTCAAACTAATATAACACTGTATGTTAACTATACTAGAATTTAAAATAAAATAAAAAATAAAAAAACCTGAAAGATACAAAAAAAAGCACTAGAACTAATAAATGAATTCAGTAAAGCCACAGGACACAAAATTAATTTGTAAAAATCTGTTGCATTACATAGGAGCAGAAAGAGAAATTAAGGGAAAAATCCCATTTATAATTGCACCAAAAATAATAAAATACCTAGCAGCAAACTTAACCAAGGAGGTGAAAGATCTGTACTCTGAAAACTATGAAACACTGATGAAAGAAATTGAAGGCAACACAAAGAAATGGAAAGATATTGATGCTCACAGATTGGAAGAAACAGTATTGTTAAAATGTCCATACTACCCAAAACAATCTACAGATTTAAAGCAATCCCAATCAAAATAACAACAGCATTTTTCACAGAACTAGAACAAAGAATCCTAAAATTTGTATGGAATCACAAAAGACCCCAAATAGCTAAAGCAATTTTGAAAAATAAAAACAAAGCTGGAGGCATCACAATTCCAGATTTTAAGTTATATCACAAACCTGCAGTAATCAAAACAGTATGGTACTGGCACAAAAATAGACACAAAGATCAATGGAATAGAATAGAGAACCCAGAAATAAATCCACACTTTTAAGGTTAATTAATCTATGACAAAGAAGGCAAGAAGGTGCAATGGGAAAAAGACAGTCTCTTCAACAAATGGTTTGGGAAAACTGTACAGCAACATGCAAAAACAAAACTGGAAGGAACACTTTCTTTTTTTTCTAACTTTTTATTTAAATTCAATTTAGTTAACATATAGTGTATTATTAGTTTCAGGAGTAGAATTTAGTGATTCATCAGTTGCATATAACACCCAGTGCTCATTGTATCAGGTGCCCTCCTTAATGCCCATCACCCAATTACCCCATCCTACCACCACCTCTCCTCCTGCAATCCTCAGTTTGTTTCCTAGAGTTAAGAGTCTCTTATGGTTTGCCTCTCTCTCTGTTTTTATCTTATTTTATTTTTCCTTCCCTTCCCCTATAATCATTTGATTTGTTTCTTAAATTCCACATATGAGTGAAATCATATGGTATTTATCTTTCTCTGACTGACTTCTTTCGCTTGGCGTAATACCCAAACACTTTCTTACACCATCCACCAAACTAAATTTAAAATGAACTAAAGATGTAAAAGTGAGGCCTGCAACCATAAAATTTCTAAAGGAAAATATAGCCAGTAATTTCTTTGACAGCAGCTGTAAAAATATTTTTCTAGATATGTCTCTTTTCAGAAAAGAGAAATAAAAGCAAAATTAAACTACTGGGACTACACCAAAATAAAAATATTCAGAACACTGAAGGAAACCATCAGCAAAACAAAAAGGTAACTTACGAGATGGGAGAAGATATTGGCAAATAATATATCCAATAAGGGGTTAATATCCAAAAATATATAAAGAACTTATATATAACTCAACAACAACCAAAGACAAATAATCCAATTAAAAAATGGGCAAAGGACCGCAATAAACATTTTTCAAGGAAGACATACAGATGTCCAATAAACACAAGAAAAGATGCTCAACATCACTAATCATTAGGGAAATTCAAATAAAAACCATAGTGAAATATCACTTTATACTTGTTAGAATGGCTAAAATCAAAAGACAAGAAAGAACGAGTGTTAGTGAGGATGTGGAGAAAAAAGGAACCCTTCTGAAAGATTGGTGGGAATGTAAATTGATGCAGTCAGTGTGGAAAACAATATGTAAGTTCCTCAAAAAATTGAAAATAGACATCATATGATACAGTAGTTCCATCACTGGAAATTTACCCAAAGAAAATGAAAACACTAATTCAAAAAGATATATGCACCCCTATGTTTATTGCAGCATTATTTACAATAGCCAAGATATGGAATCAACCTGTGTCCACCGATAGAAGAATGGAAAAGAAAATATGATATATCCTTACTATGGAATATTACTCAGCCATAAAAAAAGAATAGTATCTTGCCATTTGCAACAACATGGATGGACCAGATGGTATAATGCTAAGTGAAATATCGCAGAGAAAGACAAGTGCCATACAATTTCACTCACATGTGGAATTTAAGAAAAAAAAGAAAAAAAATAGGCACATACAAAAAACAGACTTTTTTTAAATTTATTTGACAGAGAGAGAGAGAGCGAGAGCATGAGCACACAAGCAGGGGGAGCAGCAGAGGGAGAGAGAGAAGCAGGCTCTCTGCTGAGCAAGGAGCTCGATGTGGGGCTTGATCCCAGGACCCCGGGATCACAACCTGAGCTGAGGCAGATGCTTAACCAATTGAGCTACCAAGGCGCCCCAAAAAACAGACTCTTAAATACAGAAAACAAATTGTGGTTGCCAGAGGGGAAGTGGGTGGGAGATGGGGAAATAGATAAGGGGATTAAGAGTACAATTATCTTGATTAGCTCTGAGAAATATATAGAATTACTGAGTCCTTATATTGTACACTTGAAACTAATATAATACTGCATATTAATTATACTTGAAAAGAAAAAAAATTTAAAGACATTATTTCAAAATAAAAGTATCTCCCTCACAAAAAGTAACGTGGGTTCTGGACACCAGTTGGGATAAGTTCCTGGCTACTACCTTTATTAACTGTGTAATTACAGAACAGTTACTTAATCTCTGAATGCAAGGTTTATGACCTGTATATAGGGATAATCATTAAGCCTACCTACCTCTTAGGGCCATTGCAACAATTGCACAAAATTTTTACATACAATATGCTTTGAGCGATATCTTGCACCCAGGGAGTACTCAATAAAAGATAAACCTCTTTAATGTTTTTGATTTTTGAAAAAGTCTTTAAAGTGCATCATTATCCTAGACATCTCTGGTTCCAAGTACTCAGATCTAATCACGTCACTGAGGTGCCCATCAGGAGCCTTACTCTATGTGCTTATGGAGGCATACAGAGCTCAGTAAAAGGTAGCTTTCATCATGATTATAATTATTAATCCCAACACTTATGTTAATGTATAGCCTCTAACCATTCCATTTAGCTGCCCAGATGTGTACCTGGCAGCCAAACAAATAATCATATTAACATCTAGTATGTACTAAAGTCGCTAGACTTGTATATATGCTTTCAAATTGTTCAGGGAGAACTGAATTAGTTTTTACCCTTCCTTCTGACTAGCACAATGTATTACAGTAAGAGAATCTACCATTTATTGACAGCCTACATAGTACCATACATGACAACCCTGAGGAGCAGGTTTTAAATCTTTCTGTCTTTAAGAATTAAATACACAGGTTCAGAGAAGTAAAGACTTGCCCCAAACACAGAGCCAGTAAGAAGTGGCCCATGGAAAATCTCACTGCAATATGCATGGCCTGGCTACTAAACTGAGCTGTCTTCAGTCCTACCAGTGTACGTTATCATTAACTACCATCTTCCAACTAGACTATCATATTACTGAGGGCAAAGAATGCCATTTAGCCCTCATGTATACTCTGGCATCCAATTCACTCCCAAGCACATAGTAGGTCCCCAAGTACTTATTTGGGAAGAGGATTTGTCCTTTCTAACCTGGGAAGAGGGGTTGCCTTTAAACACTTAAGCGGCCTCTAAAAACAAGTTAAATATGGTGGTCTTCTAAGTGTGCACTAAAAACTCAATGCCATAAAGTTTAAAAGAACTCAACTAGATATTTTAGCATTGTTTACATAGGTATTAAAGCTACAGTGAGCACCAAGAAAGAGATACTAAACAATTGTCAGGATAGTAGATATCTCTATTGGGAAATATAGATTTGTAGTCAGGGAAGAGAGCATCATGGGCTCTGGGGTTTTAATAATACTAGATTTTATTGTTTTGAATGTTGATTACATAGATTTTCACTTTATATTGTTCATCACTGATAACTGAATATATATTTTATGCACTTTTTTGTATGTATGTATATGGTATTTCAAAACTAAAACCAACAAAAATAGAATAGGAAGATCCCAGCTCAGAGAAACACCAAGAATTGAATAAAGGTATTAATATGGCTACATGAAGAATGTATTAGTCAGGAGGAGTGGTTGGTCATCCTTGAAAGGAAATACTTTTAATGCCCATCTCAACACTGTATGCATAAAAAAAGGCACACACATAAAACAGACTTTTTTTTTTATTTATTTGACAGAGAGAGAGAGAGAACATGAGCACAGAAGCAGGGAGAGCAGCAGAGGGAGAGAGAGAAGCAGGCTCTCTGCTGAGCAAGGATTTCTACCAAGAGACTGGGAGTATTTCTGGTCTCCTTGTCAAAGGATTACTTAGTGTGAGATGGACATATTGGCATATTGGATGATGTTAGTTTCATGCCATTAACAGACAGTTTCTATGTAAGATGTCAACTCTTCCCCCATCTTCTGCCGTCTGAATTACCATAACTTGTTTCTTTTCACTCTACAATAACTGAGTACCAGAATTCATCTCCCTATCAGGTACACACACACACACACACACACACACACACACACACACACACACGTACATCCTACTATACCAATGCACTGATGTGTTACAGGGGACATTGTGGTTGACTCCTCAACATCCATTTTATCTTGTATTCATCTAAACTAGTCACAACAAATCTAATATTTTAACAAACACTGGTTTTGAATTGGCCATGTGACCAAATTCTGTCCCATATACTGGGGTTGATGGGGGTGGAAAACTTCTGGAAAGTATTATGTCATAGCTTCCTGTCTCTTCAAAAAAAGGACACTGGAAGATATTTTTCCTTCCTGTCTAAATATTACCATGCCTAGATGTGAGGTTTGGAATTGCTACAGACATCTTGGGACCAGTCTGGTGGGACACTGGGGATGGCAGAGAAAATAGAGGAAAAGAATCTGAACATGATGAGCTAGAGGTCTCCCATGTCTAGAACCCATCCTATTTGGATTTTCAGTCTATTTTGTAAACGGACCAAATATTTAATGAGTAATAGCTAACTTCCAGGCACTACTATTGGCCCTGAAAATGCTATAGTAAATAAAGACAACTGTGTCTGCCCTCATAGAACTCATATTTTTGGATAAATGTACAAACAATAGATAAAATAACCAATTCAGTTATACTGCATGTAAGAAGCTCATAATGCTGTGAAAAACATTAGAGCAAGTTAAGAAATACCTGGAGTGCTGCAGAATTGGAATTTATAAAAAGTGGTTAATATAAGCTAACCTCAGAAGGTAGTATTTGAGAAAAGACTTGAAGGAGTTGATGGAATGAGCTATTAAATATGTGGAGGAAGAACATTTCAAGCACAGAGAATAGCCAAAGCTAAAGTCTTCAGGTGAAAGTCTGACTATTATAGCTAAGGTAGATAGGGGGGTCTGGTGGAAGTGCAGTTGGATTTTAGAGAAGGAACGCAGTATCAAGTCATGTACAAACTTCTAGTCCATGTAAATACTTTGAGTTTTTTCTCTCAGTAAGATGGAGAACAATTACGGAAGAGTGGCATGATTTGACGATACCTCTGGTGCTGTGATGAGACTATACATCAGAGACAAAGTTATAGGAAGTTAAACCAATAAGGATGTTATTGCAATAATCCAAGGCTTCCAGGCAAGTGGAAGCAGAGGAAGTGACAAACTTGTTTACATTCTCAATATATTTAGAACATGGAATCAACAGGATTTCTGGATAGATTTAATGCCAAAATTGACCCCAGTAACTTTAAGTGAGCATCTAGAAGGATAAGGTTAACATTAACTGAGATGAAGAAGAACTAAAGGAGATGAAGTGAGGGGGTGAAATAAGAATTTGTTTTTTCATTGTTTAAATCAAAATGTCTATTAGATATGCCCAGTGGACAGTTGGAAATACACTCTGGCATTAAAGCTGGAGATATAAATTGAAGAGAGAAGAGGGCATAGATGGCATATAAAGCCAAAATACTAGATGAGATCACCAAGGGAAAGAGTGTAGGCAGAAAAGAGAAAGGGACCAAGGATCTATGGCAGGTCAATGTCAAAAGGTCACAAGGAAAGGAGAGCCAGGCAAAGAGATTGAGGAGGTCAGAGGACAACCAGAAAAGTATTGTCCTGGAACCCAGGTGTACTTGTGTCAATCTGGTTTGTTTCTCTAGAGAAGCGTGAAAAACACACCAGGAAAGAAAGTACTTCCAGGAGGAGCGAGTGATCAAGTCTGCCCAAAATTACTGATAAGACAACTGAGGAAAAGACTGTGAGATAGCCATTTGATTTAGACATACTGATGACATTGTTAGCTTGACCAGAACAATTTAAATTTAATAGATGGTGTATAAATTGGATTGGCATGTGATTAAGACAGAATGGGAGAAGAATTGGAGAGAGTTTCTCTCAGGGAGGTTTGCTATCAGGAGGAGGATGAAGGGCCCTGCAGGGAGGCCATCTGTTTTGTTTTGTTTTTAAGATGAAAACAAATTAACACGAGTTTGTAGGCTGAAAGGAATAATCTAGCAGAGGGAGGAAAAGTGATGATGATCTTACAAATGCCCTGAGATCACTGATTTCTTTTTTGGTTTAGCCAATCTAGGTGAGAATTCCGATACTTGCAACAAAAAGAATTTTCACGAACAGAGTGAGCAATGTCTACGCATATCTACAAATTTGCTGTTTTATGCCTATTGAGCAGGTATAATTTATAAAAATACTCTCATTCTGGCTCATATAATAAATTTTAGGTACTAGGTTGGATGATAAATTATATAGGCACATGAATTAGTTAGGAACATCAGTTCTGAAGCCATAGATTCCAACGCTGGGCCTGTCACAAGCTGTCATGAGGGAAAGATTACTTAATTTCTGTGTTCAAGTTCTTCACATGAAAATGGGGCTATTAATGACACATATGTCATGGTATTGTGCTGACCAAATGAGGTAAAGCACCTACAGAGCTTACAAAAGGACTTGCCAAATATGGTAAATATTTCATAAATGTTAGGTAGTGTTAAATTTGCATGCAACTTGATGCAAATTTCCCCTTTACAGTAAAGAATGTAAACTGCTTGCACATCTGTTTTCCCTATCACACATATAACCTTAAAGCTAATTAGTTAACATGCGACTGAAAGTGCAATCATTCACAGATGCATTTTATAGTTAGGAAACACGGAAATAGAGTATTTAACTGAGATACAAAGGCAATTTAAAAATCAATGTTAATCGATGGACTGTGTCAAGAGGCTTGGTGTTATGTGTAAATTTATGTGTCAACTTGACCAAGCCAAAGGATGGCCAGATATTAGGTCAAACATTATTCTGAGTGTGTCTGTGAAGATGTTTACAGATGAGACTAACATTTGCATAGGCAGACCGAGTAAAAAGACTGCCCTCTCTAATGTGGGTGCCCTGTATCCAATCAGTTGAAGGCTACATGGATCAAAAAGACTGACTGCTTGAGGGAATTCCCCTCTTGCCTGACTGCTTGAGATGGGACATTGCTCTTGTCCTGCCTTTACACTCGAACTGAAAGATCAGAACTTCTTGAGACCTGATCTCAGCAGCTGTTGGACTGCAACTTATACCATCGCCTCTCTTGGTTCTCAGGCCTTTTGACTTGGACTGAACTACACCAGAGCTCTCCTGGCTCTCCACCTTGCTGGCATAGATGTTGGTCTTCCTAGACCACATAATCATGTGAGCCAATTCATTGTAATAACTCTCTCTCTAAATATATATATATATACATATCAAGGTTTTATATATATAACTATATATGTATAACACAGTGTTTTATATATATTTATAAAACAGTGAGGACATTCAGTGGTATATATAACTATATATATACACACATAAAACAATATATTTTATATGTAAACAATACATATTTAATATATTATGTAAATAGAAATATTATATTTATTATATATTATATAAAATATATTTTAATATATTTATATATATAAACAACACATAGAGAACAAGTTTATATATATTTATATATATACAAAACAATGGGGACATTTCCTGGTAAGATGTATGCCATACTTAGTGTGAAGGAGTTGCAAGCTGGAGCTGCCCATTCAGTCCCTGGCCTTTAGATAAGGCAGAACATTCAGTTCCAAGGATAACTTACAGGGCAACAATAGACATGCACAGTCAGGGGAATTGCAGATAAGGGCTCTGAGTTAAATTGAAATAATTTATTATGAAAAATGGTCTGGGGGAAGCTGGGTGGCTCAGTTGGTTAAGCAGTTGACTCTTGGTTTTGGCCCAGGTCATGATCTCAGGGTCCTGGGATCGAGCCCCATGACAGGTGCCACAATCAGTGGAGAGTCTGCTTTAGGATTCTCCCTCTCCCTCTGGCCCTCCCTCCTCTCTCTCTCTCTCTCTAAAATAAATAAATCTTTAAAAAAGAAAAAGGGTCTGATGTCATAGACATTCTTTGAGGCTTTAGAGTCAGACAGGTTCCAACATTCTGTGATCCTAGCTCAGTTCCAGAATTCTAGTTTATTAAATGTGTCTGTGTGTGTGTGCGTGTGTGTGTAAAACACTTCCTTGATGAGCAATCTTGACACATCTTTACAGACCACTGGGGTTAAGACCTGCCTGTATGATTTTCTGTCCTGAGAGCTAAATATATATATATATATATATATATATCCTATTGATTCTGTTCATCTGGAAAACTCTAATACACTTGGGAAGGCACAAGCACTTGTTGAAGTACAACTACAGGATGACATGATATAACTCAGTAAAGAGTGGGCACTATGTTCACAGAATTCAAACAATCAGGGTCACAAAAAAAGGTTTTCATAAATAATTAAGTGATGGTTATTAAAGGTTGTGGTTGGTAGAATTCTAAAACTGGTCTCCCAAGATTTCCCACCATAATCTCAGATACCATGAATAAGATGAATTATCTTGTGCATATTTGTGTTCAGTTACATGGCTAAAGGGATTTTACAGGTATAATGAAGGTTACTAAACAATTGACCTTAAATAGAGAGATTATCCAAAAGAGCCTAGTCTAATCACAGGAGCCCTTTAAAGGCAGACAGTTTTCTCTGGCTAGCAGCAGAAGGGGAAGCAAGAGAGATCGGAAGCACAAGAAGGGTTTGACACACCACTGCTTGCTTGAAGATGGAGAGAACCACATGAGGAGAAATACAGGCAGCCTCTAGAATCTGAGAGCAGCCCTGACAACATCCTGCACCATGGGTGCTAAATTCCTCCAACCACCTGAATGAGCTGGGAAATAGCTTCCTCTCCAGAGCCTCCTGGTATGATCCCAGCCTAAGCAGCCCTTTGAGACCCTAAGCAGGGAACTCACTATATCCATGCCACACATCTGACTCACAGAAACTGAAATAATAAATATGGGTTGTTTAAGATGCTAAATTTGTGGCAATTTGTTGTGCAACAATAGAAAACTGGTATCAGGTATTTATGCTATTAGCACATTGAATCTGTTGTGGTTAAGGTAACTCTCTGTATTATCCAACTTACTGGAGAGAAGGGGACATAATTTCTGCCCCAGCCATAACCACACGTAGCTCTAAGGTGCAAATTAAAATAAGCACAGCCAAAGTCACAATGCAGAGAACTCTAATTCTCACGTAGTGAAGATTAATTGCACTACAGAGGCAAGAACGGACAGCTTGAATTGCGACAGTAACCGTGAGGACATTTCCCGGTAAGATGCGTGCCATACTTAGTGTGAAGGAGTTGCAAGCTGAAGCTGCCCATTCAGTCCCTGCCCTTTAGATAAAGCAGAACATTCAGTTCTGAGGATATCTTACAGGGCAACAACAGAAATACACAGTCAGGGGAATTGCAGATAAGGGCTCTGAGTTAAATTGAAAAAAGTTATTATGAAAAAGGGTCTGGGGGAAGCTGGGTGGCTCAGTTGGTTAAGCCGTTGACTCCTGGTTTTGGCTCAGGTCATGATCTCAAGGTCCTGTGATTGAAAACCCACAACGGGCACCACGATCAGTGGGGAGCCTGCTTCAGGATTCGCTCTCTCCCTCTGCCCCTCCCCTCTCTCTCTTTCTAAAATCAATAAATCTTTAAATAAGAAAAAGGGTCAGGTGTCATAGACATTCTTGGAGGCATTAGAGTCAGACTGGCTCCAACACTCTATGATCCTAGCTGAATTCCAGAATTCTAATTTATTGTGTGTGTGTGTGTGTGTGTGTGTGTGTAAAACACTTCCTTGATGAGCAATCTTGACAAATCTTTACAGACCACTGGAGTTAAGATCTGCCTCTATGATTTTCGCTACTAAGACAGCTGGATCAGCTTGCATGATCTCCCCTCTAATCCCAGAGCCTACTAAAGTGTGTGGTACAAACGGATTTTCTGACTTTCATCCCATTGCCTATGTTCAATAGCTTCTAGTATCAGTGTATTGCTGACCTCCTGCCTCCTAAGCCGTGTTGGCCTTTCTAATAATCTTTCAGTTTCCCAAATGTCCTCTCAGTGGGAGAAGTTTTGAAAGTCTCCTAGGCTTTATAAATACGAAGTGATTAATATACAGAAATCACACCTGCAAAACAATTGAACTGGAGAAATTAATTAATAAATAGAAGACTGCAATGTGATTATTGTTTTGGTGAAAATTATAAATTTCAGGAACAGGAATCACGTCTGTGAGTGCCCAAAGTCTAGAATTTTCAGGTACAGGCATACACGTTCATAGTCACGAGGACTCAGTTCCCCTGACCTGACTCCTGTTCCTATTGCCTCTGTTCTTCCTCAGTCCAATTCTTTGTCTCCTCTGCCCCTTTCCCTCTCCTGCACTGCAAATGTATCCTGTGGAGACTTCTAATTCACAAATTATATTCCGCTTTTTGCTCGTTTTCCTGTGAGGTACTTAAGTGCCGGGACCATGATTTGTTCCTGGCATATCCTGTATGAAGCAGACTACATGACACACGGGAGGCATTGCTGAAGGTTTGTTGAAGTCATCTATTTCATAAAGAAACACTGACAGCAAGAACACCCACTTCCAATGTGCAGGTAGTCCACTAGATGTTTCCTCTATCACTACCATAGTTGTGGCTTTTGAGGATCAGGTGCCATGTAAGCCCTTCTAGAAGCTAGGAGGTGTTGGAGGAATAGAAATCTGGTCCATTTGTCCATGTGCCTCTACATAGCACATAGCATACTTTTCAGCACACAATACGGCTTCACAGCAACAATTCCTAGGATTCGGTCATGTATATGCGTTTCCATATCCACCACCCTGACTACAGTGTTATAAACTTAGTATTTCATGGGAAGGAAAAGCATTATCAGCGAGAGCAAAACTCTAAAAGTAAATAGAGTGATAACAAAGCAATGGTAGAGAATATTTGAATTTACGTTGGGTGACTTTCAAAAACACAGGCATTTTTAAAAAAGATTTTATTTATTTATTTGAGAGAGAGAAAGAGCGAGCGAACGAGCACATAGGGGGAGAGAGAGAGGGAGAAGCAGACCCCGCTGAGCAGGGAACCCGACATGGGGCTCGATCCCAGGACTCTGCGATCACGACCTGAGCCGAAGGCAGACGCTTAACCGAATGAACCACCAAGGCGCCCCTCATTTTTTTTTTTAATGTCAGTATACGCTGGCCAATGCAGGCAATGGACTGTGACAGCAGTCCTAAATCTCAGCTCTGTCACTTTCTAGCCATGGGTCAGGGCCAACGTATCTATCCTTCTGGGCCTGAATGTCCTCATTTGTGAAATTGGAATAATGGTACTTATGTCATAGGAATTTTATGAAAGTGATCAGCAAAATATGCAAAATACCTGAAACGTGGTAGGCCCTCAAAGAGCTTTTATGATCTCTTCTGATACAGTAGTTAAAAAACAAACAAAAAACCACGTAGGACTCCTCTATGAGGATTTTGGGAATTACATACATCAGGAAGTCCATCCAGAGCAACAAATCTTGGATACTTCTTTTGAGATGTAGGCTGCTAGAAAAAGCTATTTGATCAAAGTTAAAGTGAAGTTTAGAAACTAAGAGTCTCATTGGTATCCTCTACTAGGAGATATACTACCGGATTTTGAGAGGACTTCTGAGAAAAACACTAATTTTCAAACTTGCCTTGAAATAGGTAACCCAAAAGAAGATGGAAAACAAGAAAAGGAAAAGCTGCCTTCCTACCAATCTCAAATTCCAGAGAATAATGCCTGGCTCAGAACCTTTGGTCATAGCTACTCTACCATGGTGCTCACTAATGGTGCCTCTTTCCAGAACAGGCTGATGTTACTGGGGGTACTCGAAGCTTTTACTGTGAAAGAAGGAAGGCAGCCATTTTCCTTTTCCCAAATTGATACCAAACATCGGTTGTATGTGCCTTGTTGTCTTTATCTAAGCAGCCTGTGAAATGTGTGGAACAGCCTGGTGGCCCTGAGAAACGTGTTTTGCCTCTGAGGGAACTGGTCTCATGGTGCCTGGGCCCGTGGGTGCGCAGCATCATTGACAAGTAAGCGATCTTCCCTCCTGGGCAGGTTTGATGCCTTAGTGGAAGGGAAGGGCATCCTGCCAAAAACAGGATTCTCATACAAGGAAACCAGCTCTGCAACGAAGGACCCTCCTCAGGATCCACAATCATCAAAAGTCATGAAGGACCGGTAAATAACAATTACTCTTTTCCTTCACAAGCACTCGAAACAGTCATCTTTCCTCTGCCGCAGCCAGAATCAGTGTTGAATATATCAACATTGGGCCAAAGGAACAGGGGAAAGATCTCTGGGATGAAGAGCTTCTGAAACGGTGGGAGACAGGATGAGACAGTGGAGAGCTGTGTCAGTGGAAAATGGAAGGGGAAGCAGACAGGACTGCTGCGGGCAGGTTAAGTGGGGCCGGCCTACACTGCAGACTTTCTGGGGCGTTGCCATCAATGAGCCCCGAGTTTCCACCTCATGTACCTACCTACCAGCTTTCAGATCCTGGGCAATATCCACTATGTCCTTGATCTCAATATCCTCCTCCCCTGTGAAATGGGAATGACAGTATTTCCTTGAAGCACTTTTATTAGGACTAAATGAAACATCGATGAAGAGCCTAGTGTAGCGCCCATCATTTTGTGCACTATTACTTCACATGAGCCTCAACATTTATTTCAACTCTGTCAGTAAACTGTTTTCATTTTATCTGTTTGATTATATAACTATGATTTATCCCCAAAGATACAGCTTTATTTTAATATATACTATGTAAATTATAGTACAAGTCCTGCACAGATCAAGTCATCAGGTGATGAATGGCTATCCGAAACACCACTCTAAATCCTGTTGTGCAGGAAGAACAGTGACAGCCCTAGGACGGATCCACAAAAGTGAGTCAGACTTCAACCCTCAAATATCTCCCAGCTGACTAGCAGAGTTCGCATGGCAGCTGACACATACATAGTGCTGACACCGATGGCACCTCCCAGAACAAGCGCAGTCTGGAAACAGAATGTTTTCCCAATCAGTGTCACTTTCAAACGATTAACTGACCGATTCAACAGATATTCAGCAACGTCTTTCCACTTGTATCAGAAACTGACCTGGATGGTGGATTGACAAAGACCAAGGAAACATGGTCCTTGCCCTCAAGGGTGTCACAACGCAGCAAAGGAGACAGACGTGTCCATTACATCAAAAGATATGGTCTGGATGACTACAGTGTGTGCTCAGCAATGTTCTGGGCTGCTTCACATATACCAGTGGGCAAGAGACAAAGATCCCTAAGATCAAGGAGCTTCTATTCAAGCGGGAGGTATGATGGGGGGGGGCAATAAGCACAATAAAGAAGTAAATAACACAGTCTGGTAGGTGATAATTCAGGCCAAGGTAAAGGGGATCAGGAACATGGGGTGGGGTGGAAAAGGGGAGTGCACTTAGCAATATATAATAGGGGGTGGCGGGGGCCTGTAGACCTTCCTGAGGCTTTAGCATTTGACTCTGACACATGAACAGAGGAGCACTAGAAAGAAATGGTTTAGGTGCTGAATGAGAAGTATGTACCGGGACAATGTCAGTGGAAAGGAGAGACACAGCAGTCAGGGAACTAGAGGGAGTGACCAAAGAAGCAGGACAAATCAAGGAGTGCTGCCTCTTGGAGAGAACGGAAGCACTCACCTGGACTTGAGATCCACTGAGCTTTGTGTTCACACCCTGGGTTGCACAGCTGTGCCGTGACTCACAAAATCACAAAAGTAAAAGGCCTGTAGTCACCCTGTGACTCACTCATTACTCAAAGGGAAAAATTGGAGACGTACTCTTTGCTCCGATCACTTTGTATTGGGGAAGATTTTACTGAATTATCTAGTGTAGATGCCCTACGGAGCCATTTCTATGATGGAGGGAAAAACAGAGTATCCAAGATACACAAAGAAGCAACGAATTGGGGGACAGGTGCAGAGTGATTTGAAAGACACGACCCACCCCACTTCCGCCAGTGAAAAGATATATGGCGACGCCTCTGTTCACCCATCTTTCATTTTATATCACTAATAAACCATTAACAGGTACAATAATCACTGGCCGTTGATCCATGGAGCTTCCGTCATACTCTTACACTCAAGCAATATACTCTGAATCCTTCCTGGACACCAAGTTCCAGGCACTGGGCTGACTCAGGGGGAATAAGTATGTTTCAGGCTGGCTCCCAGCCTCCGACTTGCTTACAAACATGCTGGCCAATCATTACAGAGCTCCTTGATTCGAGCGACGACAGAACTAGTGTCAAGGGATCCCGGAAAAGAAAAAATGAGGGGGGTAACTGAATCCTAGTGTACGGGGAGGGTGAGCACCCATGGTCAGGAAAGCCTTTTCAGGCGAGGGGAGGTTAATGAGGTAGGTACTTTTAGAAGCCCCATTTTACAGAGGAGAAATAACACAGTCAGAGATATTCCCTTGCTTCAGGCTGCATAACTACTCGAGAGAGCCAGATTGAAATCCTAGGTCATTTGGTTTGCAAAACACCGTATTTTCTCTCACTGACTACTACTAAAAATCACTTCACCTGACTGTTTCCCTTTACTAGATCCTGAAATCCTCTCAGGTATGTTGTGGTCACTCTCCCGAAAGCTGGTTCCAGCTGTGAGTGCTAAAAGGCTCTGGGAAGTCCTGTAACAGTCTCTATCCCAGGTAACAGCTGTTCTGGAGAGCTCCTCTCTCTTAGAATTGTCATCCACCATCTCACCTAAGTCAGGTGCTCGGCGTCCCACAAAGACGCTTCTAGTGTCACTGCGCTGTCACTTTCCAATCTGCCTGTTCCTTCCTACTCTAGAAAAAAGGCAGAAACATGTATCAGACTTGCTGGTCTCACAGCAGTTCCCCTCAGCATTAGAACATTCCACAGAAGCTATGTTCTCCTGGGTGCCTGGGTCTTCCTGGTAGTAAAAAAAAAAAAAAAGAGAGAGAAAGGAAGACGTCCGTACCACAGGAATGGCATGTACTGTGCATGTCAGCCACTGTCAACATACACGACACGTCTCAGAGAGAAAGGAAGAGGATTACCTTTGGAGTCACACAGACCAAAGGTGTGAACCTCAGCTCCCTCACTGTCTTAAGCACATCTCAGCCTGTTTCTTAATCTGTTGAAGAGGATTCTGATACTCATTGTTCAGGTTTGTTGGTAGATAAATATTAAGTGTGTAAAGCCGACCAGACCATCAATAGCTCAAAATCAATGCCTAGAGTGATGACAAAACAGAATAACTGCTCTACTGCATCACTTAATTCCATCTTATGTGTGCAGAAGATAGTGAACTTCGCGTTGTCAAGTAACATGCCCAGGTGACACACTTGACTGATGGCCGTGAGGTAGGCACTCAGGTGTTCTTTTCACTTGATTGTGAGGAGAAGAACATCCAGATGGAAAATACTTTTCTTTGAACCCAGTGACTCTTAGCAAATGAATACCTTACGTAACAAGTCAACTCTGAACATCATTTAAAAAAAACTGACACAACAAACCATAGCTCTTGATAGAAAATAATCCTTTTGACGAGACATGGCGATGTTGGGAGAGCACAGGCTGTAGAGACATGAAGACGTGAATTCAAATACAAACTCCACTCTAAGTCTTCTCTTCCATGAACTGCAAAGAGTAACCTCCTCGTTAAGACTTAATGGGCTGTTAAATAGGATGCAGGGATCAACACAGGCCTTGGCACACAGACTCTACGGGCCAGATTCCTCACGTCTTTTTTTTTTTTTTTAAAGATTTTATTTATTTGAGAGATAGAATGAGGTAGAGAGAGAGCATGAGAGGGGGGAGGGTCAGAGGGAGAAGCAGATTCCCCGCTGAGCAGGGAGCCCGATGTGGGACTCGATCCCGGGACTCCAGGATCATGACCTGAGCCGAAGGCAGTCGCCTAACCAACTGAGCCACCCAGGCGCCCCAAATACCTCATGTCTTAACCTCACCCCTTCCGTTAAGACTCCAGGGAGAGTTCACGGTCAACCTTTGCAAGCATAGGTTACATTTCCACCATGAAAAGTTATTTTCTCTCTCTCTCTCTCATTTTTGGTTGGATTTTGATGGGTTGGCAGTTACCGGTTGTGCCGGCCAGTTTTTGACGCACAACAAACCATCCAACATGTAGTGACTTTAAACAACCAATTCTTTTGCTCACAATTCTGCAGGACAATAACTTCAGCTGGGCTTAGCTGAGAGATCCTTTTGCTGTTCTCAGAAGGCTTGCTTATGCATCTGTGGTCAGTGCCCCTGGCTCTGCTCTGGGGGCTGGATGGTCCCTGACGGTCTCACCCACGACGGTCTCACCACATTTCTGGCAATTGGTTCACTGTCAGCTGTGGTGGAGGGGATGCACGGGCCCTGGGTCTCTCATCATCCACCTAACCCACGCTTCTTCACATGGTTGTTCTCTTATGTCAAGAGCAGCAAGAGAGGGCAAACCCTGGTGTGCAAGCACTTTTCAATTCTCCGCTTGCTTCACACTTGCTAGTGTTCCAGTGAACAAAGCAAATTCCATCGCCAAGGCCAAGGGCAATGTGGGAGGAGATACGGGCAGGCACGTACAAAATACAGTTGTTACTGTAACAGTCTACTGTTACAGTAGTTTGTGAAATGACCCTGTTCATCATTAGAGAAATACTTAACTATGGGTGCACCAGACAGGGGAATGAATGCTAGCCTCTCAAAAATGACTTTTACTCTTCCGTAGAAAAAGTCACAGCTATCTTGCCCTGTTATCAGTCTACTAGGTGGACAATAAAATTATTTTATGAAATTCTGCCAAAAAAGACCAGTTTGAAATTTTCCTGGCATTGTACCATACCTATAAATTGTGGATCCCCTTATCCAGAAATGTGCTCTGACTCTGCCAGTAGGAATGCAGCCTGCCCCTCTTTCCGTATCATAATGCTGCTATTCCTCTCCCTTCCAAAAAATACGCCCCCAGCAGAGACCTACTGCATAGGCATCATCTGATGGGGAAGTGATGGACTAGACTAGGAAGCGGCCCCTCTGGTAAGACGAGGAGAAGCTACGTGCTAACTAACCGTAACACTTGTGATGTGGCTGGGGCCTGGTTGGGCCACTTGTCCCCGCAGTCACCAGCCCCACCTCCCAGCTTTGCTAGAGTTCCTCTTGATTCATTCAAGCCATCTTTCCAAGCTGAGTCCGAGCTCTATTGTTTTCTACTACAGCGTCCTAACTATATTGTTCAGGATCCCTTGGTATTTGATTTACTGTGTGGTGGTTGATATTGCTACCGTGAAGGCCATCATTTCCCCATTATATTTTCTATGTGATTACTGCTGGCATACATGAAAGTATTGCTGCTTTAAATATTAATCCTTCATTCTACCATCGAAGGCAATTCATTTTTACTCATTTCTTAAGCTTTTCCCAAGAAGATATTCATATCATTTGGTAATAATGAAAATTCTGTCTTCTTCACTAAAACAATGCTTTTTTTTTCTTCTTTACAATCTCCTTACACTGGAAAGACCATCTAAAGCAAAAGTTAATAATACTGGTGATAATAGGTATAGTATATTTGCCTAGATCCTGATTGTAATGGAATTTTTTCTAGTTGTTTAACATCATTTGTGTATTTGTATGTTAGACACACCGAGGAATACAGCCTGCAAGTATCTACGTTCCTACTTTGTTTTTAATTGCAGGCTGTCACATTCCATCAAATGTTCTTTGATCATCCATATACTATTAAGATATGGTCAACACTAGTAGTATCTCTAGTGGTTGAAGTCATTCTCTTTATGTCTCCACTTTATCGTTTTCTTCTTATGCAACCCACACATTTTTGTCCTATTATCCTCTAGATATTGCAGGTGTCCGTTGCCACTGGGAACAGGATCGTTTTTAGGAGCTATTCTGAGTATACGTGGAGGACAGCAGACCCTGGGAAGCTGATCTCACTTGTTATTTAAGAATTGGGCTGTTGGGGCGCCTGGGTGCCTCTAGTCGGTTAAGTGTCCGACTCGATTTTGGCTCAGGTCATGATCTCAGGGTCTCATGGGGCTCTGCACTGGGCATGGATGGAACCTGCTTAAGATTCTCTCCCTCTCCCTCTGCCCCTCCCCTTCCCGCTCACATGCTCTCCTTCTCCCTCCTTCCCTCTCTCCCTCTCTCTCTCTCTCTAAAAAAAAAAGTCCTTCGCACTTACATTTCAGATTCTACTTCCCTTTGATGAGGGATTATTTCACTGGAAAAGGGAGTTTTCATGATCCTGGTTGCTTGACGCCAGCCGAGGGTCTGTGGTTAAGACAGAGACAAAGATGCCTAAGCTGCAGTATGGCAAAAGTTAGGGGACATCAGAGGTCTTCTCCATAAGGCTACTGTTAGAGCAGAGAAGCAGTAAGAAAAACTGAAAAGGTGAGGGAAGGCTTTTGCTTGTTAACTTTTTGGCTGTGATGGGCCACGTCTTGGCCAAGAGGTCAGCATGACCAAACAGAGAGGTGGTGAGAGAGCACCAAGGGGCCTTGTTGGAGTCCCACACCGGGAGCCTCGTTAAGCATCAGACTGAGAATGAAGGGATTTCTATAGGCATGTTTTCCAAAACCCGAAGCAGTACCTATCAATGAGAAAGACAGAGAAGGGTGGAAGTGTGTGGAGGGTGAAGATTGTTGGGACTTCACAAAAGGCGACTTGGGTAGGTTCTGCAGCTGTTGGGTGACTAGGACTCCAAGTGCCAAGGGCTGAAAGAAGTAGGCGAGAAGTTTACTCTAGGAAACTGAGGAACAGAGGTCAGGTAAGAGGTCAATAGGAGTTCAAGGAAAGTGTTAAGTTATGGGCTGTGCCAACATGCCCAGCAAGGCCAAGAACCTGCCACCCGGAATCAAGGAAACCTCATTTAAAATGGAGGTGGGTGGCTAGCAGGGGGACCTCTCATGCCCTACCACTGCAGTTCACTGCAGATCCCAACAAGTCAAAGGGTGCCTGGCATTCCCAGCAGGAAGCAGCTTACTTTCCTACTCCAGCAGGAGGAAGGAAGAATTTCTCCTCGCCCGGCAACAAGCTCAGCCAACAGGAAAATACCACAACGGGGCCCATGAGAAAAACGTCAGCACCTGGAACTGTCGCTCTCCTCCAGCGGCCTTTTCCTTCACAGCAATCTCTCCCAGCTGCCTCCTTTTCCCTAGAGAAAGTTCCTCTGGTCTGATCTCCAGACTGGCCTATGGGGTGCCATAGTTTGCCTGCCCCAAACTGCAATTCCTCTGCTACACCCAAATCAACCCATTTTGCTGATAAACTACAACCGGCTGTTTTACCTTTTAGGTGGACAAACCTGTTCAAGAACTAAAAGGGTATGATATGACTCAGCAAAGATTAGGTACCATTTTGCCAAGAATACTGAGGATCATTTTGACACCCCCGGGCCCTCCTAAACATAAGGCGGTAGCATTCATTATGGGCAATGATGATGCCCTTGACCTTACCGCCTGTAAAATAAGGGTATGTGTTTCATACAACCTGCCGGCGAGGATGAGGAGAAAGGTCCGGCCACGCCACAGCCAAGTGCAACTCAAAGGGCCACGTGGAAGCGATCTTGGCCCGGGTCACAATGCGGGAATTGAACCCCGCGTGGAAAGAGATTTCCAGCCTGGGAGGTGCGGGGCGCCTGCGCAGTGGGCCCAAGGCGCCGCGCGCGCTGCGGGAGCCGCGAGACCCCCGCCCCCGCCCCTCGCCCTGCAACGTGAACGCGCACGTGAATCGGGAGGCGGACGCGGACGCGGACGCGCACGCGAATGCGCCTCACCTCGCTCAACCCCCGGCCGGCGGCTGAGGGAGGGAGGCGCGCGCGGGAGCCGCGGGTGGGCGGTGTGCGGAGTGGCGGACCCGCTGGCTGCGGCGGCACGGGGGCGGCGGCGGCGGCGGCGGCACGGGGGCGGCGGCACGGGGGCGGCGGCACGGGGGCGGGGCGGCGGCAGAGGGGCGGGCGCGGGGGCGGTGGCGCCTCGTCCACTCAGGCGGCTGCGTTCGGGACCCTCCGGCCCGCACGAGGGACGAACTGACTGACGTACCTCGCCCGCCCCCGCCCCCGCCTCATCTACCCCTGGGCTTCCTGGGCTCCCGGGGCTCACTCCTGGAGCGCCTTCTCTCCTTACACCTCTCCTCGGCCCTTTCTCTCCCAGGCACCTCAGGCGGCGGCGGCGGCGGCGGCGGCGGCAGCAACCGCGACTCCAGCAGCAGCAGCAGCAGCGAGCGGCGGGAGCGGGCGGCCTCTGAGACGATGAAGTGCAAGCCAAACCAGACGCGCACCTACGACCCGGAGGGGTTCAAGAAGCGGGCGGCGTGCCTTTGCTTCCGGAGCGAGCGCGAGGACGAGGTGCTGTTAGTGAGTAGCAGTCGGTACCCGGACCGCTGGATCGTGCCGGGCGGGGGCATGGAGCCCGAGGAGGAGCCGGGCGGTGCGGCAGTCCGAGAGGTGTACGAAGAGGCGGGAGTCAAGGGGAAGTTAGGCCGGCTCCTGGGCATTTTCGAACAGAACCAAGACCGCAAGCACAGAACCTACGTGTACGTACTGACTGTCACTGAGATTCTGGAGAATTGGGAAGATTCGGTTAGCATTGGGAGGAAGCGAGAGTGGTTCAAAATCGAAGATGCGATCAAGGTTCTCCAGTGCCACAAGCCTATGCATGCCGAATATCTGGAAAAACTAAAGCTGGGCGGTTCCCCAACCAGTGGAAACTCCGTGGCCCCGTCCCTGCCACAGAGCGATCCCTAGTATGTACCTACCGCTCCTGCACAGACTTCTGCGTTCCGCCTACCTTAGAATAAATAGTGCCCGGAGCACCTCTCACTCCTTGTGCGGTCTCACGGGGAGGAGGGGGGGCTTCTTTTGTTTCCTTGGCAGACCTCTGAATCACGCTTGCAAACTGTCTCAGTTGCCGGGCACAGTTTTCAGACAACTTGCACGTTTTTCAGATGCTTTGAAAATCGCTGCTTGGTAGCACTGTAACAGATTTCGGTAATCCTAAACCACATGGGTTTTGGGGTTTTTCTTAAGGTGCCTTAACTGCTTGCCCAGCCTTTAGCGTGTGTGTACGTACACGTTGTGGTTTGTTTTATTACATTGCACACACGTGTGTGTGTGCACGTGTGCGTTTTTGGTACCAGTTATGTAGTTTGTTTTGTAGTTGAACACCTTTAAAATCTGAACATCTTGGTTGTGCGGCATCTTTAATTTTTTTTCTAAACTTTCTCTTTCACTGCATTAGCCCTTGCTTAGCAAGCCCTTCTGTGATGGGAATTGGTTTAAAGATAGTTACATATATTTATTTTTAAAAGTATTTAAGAAATTTTACATTTTGTGGTCTTTCTGCACTGGGCAATAATTTTGTGTTCAGCAGTGTGATCTAATTTGCCCTTTTCAGAAGTTTCTTTACTCATATGTACATTTTTGGATTTTGAAAAGAATTTTCACTAGTGGTATTTTGTTGCTGCTTATTTGAAATGGCCATTTCCCATATAGCCCGGAGGTAATTTAACAAAGTATTGCTTTATACAGTGAATATCTTCTTGGGAAAGTATTGTTAACCAAACACATCCCGATATGTACATACTATCATGAAAACTGTATTCATAGAGTGCGATTTAGCATGTTCAACTTCCAACTCCATTGCCCCTTTCTTAATACACTAGAAGAACTATGGTTCTCTAAATATAAACTAGTTTTTGAAGGAACGTTATTTCATATATTTGAATGTAGTGACATTTCAGTTAACCTTCCTGACTACCAGTAATCACAGGAATGGAATTTACATGGTGATAATACCCCAATCCAGTGAGGTACCTTTCTTGATACTGAGCTTTTACAGACTTTTTAAAGGGTCAGAACACCTGAACAGTCTCTCTTAAAGATTTAGGATAATCATTTTGTGTCACAGGACAAACTTTTTTTTATTAAAAGCTCTTGCATTTGCATCAATACTTGTTTGAAATCAGGAATCTTATCTAAAATGCATAGGTCTCTCCTCTCAAACTACCTTTATTCCCCAAGCCATGTCAGCAGTTAGGGAGAAGCAAAACCTCCTTTGTGAAGAGGGTATTAGGGGTGGAAAGTTAATGCCATATGTAACACTTAAACATTTTTAAAACATTCCAATAGTAATTAATGAGTATAAAGTAGAAAATAATGGTTATTTAAAACATTTGTTAGTCAAAGTAACCTGTTTTTAAACACAATTACTGCTAAAAATTTAAGTTACCCTTTCTTAGAAGTTATTATTTTACTGTTTTTTAACATACAGAGCAATGCACAAATCTTAACTGTACAGCTTAATCAATTTTTGCATAGTGAATATATGTATATAACCAGAATCCAGATCAGGAAATTAACAATACCTGTAACTCAAAAGCTATTGCATTTCTCCTCCTAATCAGTACTCTGCCTTTTTGTCTTTTAGGACTATAGAATAGTTCTGTTTTTGAACTTTATAGGTTGACTTTTAGAATGTATACTTTTTTGTGCTGCCCCCTTGTGCTCTTTATTTTACTCTTCAAAATACTCAAATATTTTTCTCCATTTGGTTTGCATTGTAATTCTACAAATTATTAATACATTTATATGATTGCTGTTAAAAAGTGGGTTCTGTTGCACTTTCTAAAGAAATTTGGTGCCACTATTTTGGAAACAAACTTTGTTACAAATTTAAGCACAGATAAAGTATAGGTTTCAATTCACGAAACATTTTCTGTAGTAATGCTATAAAAGTAAACTAAAAAATGAGTGGGTTTTTAAAACCAGTGACAGTTTCATCATCTGAATTATATAGTTTGATCAAATATAAACATTTGATTTAATATTTTTCTATTTTTCTCTTAAAAAGTGATATGTATTGAATATCTATTTGAGCACATTTAATTCCAAACAGTCTCACATCGACCCAAAGATACCTTTCTCCAATAACCCAGTTATTCAGGAAGATTCTTAAATTCTATCTAAACAGCAGATATATTGGATTTTTATTTTAAAGACATTTTTGTCGGGCGCCTGGATGGCTCAGTTGGTTAAGCAACTGCCTTCGTCTCAGGTCATGATCCTGGAGTCCCGGGATCGAGCCCTGCATCGGGCTCCCTGCTCAGTGAGGAGCCTGCTTCTCCCTCTAACCCTCCCCCCTTTCATATACTCTCTCACTCTCTCAAAATAATCTTAAAAAATACATTTTTGTCGATAAAAATCCCTTACACATGAAATGCTGCCACAAATATTTTGGAGACTTAACTTGTACTTGTTATTCTTGGATGTGATACCGCATCATTTTACTTGGTTCTTAAGTATTTAACAAAGGCTTAGATGCACAGTATTCATATTAACCTATTAAGAATTATTAACCTATAAATGTGGGCTTTTTTCTCTTCTTTTTTTGACAGAAACATTTAGAATAAGTCATATTTTTCAGGACTATCAGGTTCATTTAAGTAGTTTTTTTGAAATATTCTCTGGATCCTGGCATTGTCAGAATAGTTAAAAGTTCCAAGGAGATTCTTTTTTTTTCTCTTTAAGACCAAGAGTTTCAGGCCAAAACAGGTAACCAGAGACAGTATATAGAAAATTTCTATCACCTCAGCACTCCAAAGATTGATGCACAGTTGGAATTTTTTTCCTTCTAAGATTGTTAAAAAGTCACTTGTACGTTACTTGGTTTTTCAGCTCTTTCCTTGATAAAAAAGGGAAAGGACTACTCTCCACAGATAATTAATGTTTGCAGACATGCATCAGAAATTTATTTTCTGCATGTTTTATAAACAGCTTACCTTTTCAGCTGGTCAATAATTTATTCTTGTTAAGGTATAAAGAGAAAACATTAGGGGTTAATATAGATACATAGGGAAACTCTAAATAATTGATGCTGTGTCTATAAGGTATATTTTTTTTTCAAGAAAGATGTGTATACACACACACACACACACACACACACACACACACACACGATATATTTGGCTGAGCAAGGGCTTTTACTTCCAGGCATCCCATGTGGGAGAGCCACCAGGCACTGCCAGGGTTTTATCAGTATTTTCTTGGTAGTTGTCTCCTGATAAAATGTTATACTGTATTTAGCAGATTTTAAATGTTCATGGGCAAACAGCACTATGAGAACTGGAAAAGTCACTATGATAACAGAAGTAAAACATGACATTTTTATGAGACAGAGTTTGGTGTGATAGAAACTATAGGTGGGGTTTTGAAGTCAGACAGACTTAGGGTTGAAAACTGGCTCCAGTTCTTGCTCACACTAACTTCAGCCAAGTTATCTAACTATCTGATGCTCAGGGGTTTTTTTAAATATAAAATTTGAGATAAAAATACTTTATAAACTCCAATGAGAAGTCTTTCCTGACCACTGGGTTAAGATATTTTCTTCTGTGTGTGTCACGGTTCTCACAATTTACTTATTTGTATGGTTGTGCGGCTAGACCACAGACTCTTTGATGGGTGGGGACTAGCCTGAATTACTTCCATAAGCCTAGAATCCAGAACATGGTGTTTAGAATTTTTTATGTCTTACATGACCAATCTTTTATTGCAAAACTTGTAGTATCACTGCTTTCTTGACTTTTTTGTTTCATAATATAACCTGTAACTCCCTCAGCTTCTGATCCACTCTTAAATTGCATCTGCATTAGATAATTCCATGAAGGCTTTTCAAATGCCAAGTGAATGATGCAGATAGGCCTTTTGTAAATTTGTCAATTGGAGGAACTGTTAAATTAGTATATAAGCCTGCTAATTATATGTTGGTTTGATTTTCTAGATGAACAGCAAAGATTTTCAGGATTGCTTTGAAAGAATCTTTGATGTGAACCATTGATCAGTGGAATTTTCAAGCGGAGGTGAGCGTTTCCATGTTTCCAGCAAGACAGCTCATCTGATTTTCCTCCAACATCTTGGGACACTCCTTACCTGTCTATTCCACTGACTCCTCTTGCCCTGGTTGTTATACTGTTGTACATGAACAGACTCTTTAACACCTATAGCCTTTTGTTGTGCTTTTTTGATGTGTCTGCCTTCTCCATTAGACTGTGATATTCTTGAGAGCAAGGACCACCTTTCCTTACTCTTTGCATATTCTGTATTTGAAACACCACTTGAAATATGATTGACATCACTGAAGGTTCTTTGATTCAAGTCATATTTTGTAATCACCATGTGGCAAAACATTCCCCTTTTAATCTGGTGCTAGTAGAATATATGCTGTCTAGGCACCATGTATGTGGTTTTTCTGTATCAGGTGTTTCAGAAACTTTTCAAGGCAGTTGTAAGATGTTCAAGGATGAGAATTATTACTCATATTTCTGTGTCATACCACACAGTGGCTAGCACCATTTTGAGATTATCCCATCACATAGGGCAATATTTTGTAGAATCAGTCCTTTGTGTAACAACTTCAGTATTTTTGTACTGTTGTTACTTTGCTGAAAATTTTATTCAAAAAATATCACTTGCTATGAAACTAACTATAAAATAAATACAATGAACACAAGGTAATGTGAATTTTTATAAAAATAAATTTTAAGATGATATACAAATGATATATTTAATGTTTTTGCAATGCCCTAAGCACTTCTTTCATGTAATCTTAACATCCCTTTGAAGAAGATTGTTTTTCTCATTTTATAGGTTCGGTATACTGTATTATTTGATGCCAGAGCCAACAAAAACTGCAATACATGCAGTTTCTAAAGTTAATTACACCACTTACTTTGCCTAGGTTTCTTTTGCGTCTCTTACTGATTCAGTTGGCCAATTTTCAAGCCCTTTTCCAACACACTCAACTGGCTTCTCATTCCACCTGGTTTCTGCATGTGAGAATGTGGAGGACTAAGAAACAGCTAAATTGTTGTCACTTAGAAAAGGCATTGAAGAAAAAAACTTCTGTGAGTGGGGAAGAGAGGACTTGGGTCAGCTGTCTCCAGGAGAGCAACTTTAAGAAAATGACAAAGATGTTTAGAGATAATTTTATGGAGTTTTGCCATGGGGTTTGTAATGTCAGCACTCTTACCCAGCTTCCTGCAAAGGCCTCAAAGTGGCTTTAATATGGTAGTTTTCTTTCCTTTGCATTTATAAAAGCAATTACATCAGAAACACCATGAGTTCCACTTTAGGTGTTATACCCTTTCTTATGGTACCAGTGAAATATAGTAACTGTTAACTCAATCCTTACAGAATTTGAGATCACACGTCTCCCAATTTATTGGGTTTTTTTAGATGTGATATGGTACTGTGGATATGTTTTTTTTTTAATCCTTTTAGAGAAATGTACTGTAAATTTTACAGATGAAATGATATGCTACTGGTATTTGCTTCAAAATAATCTGAGGGTGGGGTAGGTGAGCATATAGATGAAATAAGATTGGTGATAAACTGATAATTTTTGAAGCCATGTGACAGATATTTGGGAGTTCGTTATACTATTCTCTATACTTTTGTATGTATTTGAAATTTTCCATAATAAAAATTGAGAAATAGTTCTTCATTGTTTATTTGTAGGCCCTTGCTATCCCTAAGACTTAAGTAGGGAAGGCTGGTTAGAAGACAAATCTACAGCCCAGACAGACACACTCAAACCTCCTCTCCAAAAACCTAGGTTTTGTTCCTGAGCTAAACATATTGGCAGACTTGCTCTTCCCTTAATGTGAATTATTTCCTTGAAAGTCTCTCAGTTCCACATGCAAAAAGGACTTTTAGCCTCATCAGCATGCCAAACATGATCAGAAAACTTTGAACCCCAATGGTGGACATAAACTTAGGTTCCAGATAAGACAGCACTCCCATTCTACGATGTATCTTTAAAAAAATTAAAATTTTTCTGATTAGAAAATTAATTTACCTTAATTTCAGAAAATTTGGAAAATTCCCTCCAAGGTAAATGAATAAAAAATCACACATGATCCCCCTACTCAGAATAGCCATATTTGAAAAATATGTATGATTATTATATATATTCCAGCCTTTTTCTTTTCAAATGCAACTATATGTTACCAAAGCAGATAGCACAAGTGAGCCCCCCTCCACCAGAATATTTTCAAAAATTAATGACCCCTTTTATTGTTAAGCATACACCACATAGGTACCTTGTTCTTCAGAATTTTTTAAGCTAATGCTCAGGGCCATTACGGAATTTTTGCTACTTCTGTCCTGCACAAGTGCAACAGACATGGCACAAAGCTTGGGTCTGAAATCCAGACCATGCCTTGTACTCACTAACTCCAGATGCAGGACAGAATAACCCTGTTTTGTTTTGGTTTTTTTTGTTTTCTAATTCCAACACAAACTTTCTACTCGCCAAGCTGGTGGGAGTGGGGCCATCGATTCAGAGGAGGTTCCCCTTTAATAAATCACACAGTTGCAATATACTGGCTAAAAGGAGGCCTGCTAACTTTCTTGTTTTTCACAAAGTTCCTTCTGTCTTCTCTGGATCCTCAGCAAGCTACCATATCACTGTCTCTCTGTAGCCTCTGATCCTCATTAGGTTGCTGCTCCCCTGGGCACAGTAGTTTTCAACTGGTAAACAAGGACACCACTACTCTGGACATGGAATGGAATCCTGTTCTCCCTCTTCTACCTTTTTACTCCAGAATGTGCCCTCATGTTTCCCTAATTTCCTATAACACACAAGAGACCAGACTATAACTTTTAATAAGATTTTACTGACGATTACCAGGTTAGGTGAGGCAAATGTAATACAAAAAACACAATTCACAACTATTTCACAGGTCATATATTTTCTAGGTTCCAATGCTAGACTGGTTCCCTAGCACAGGCTGACTCCAAATGTCCTAGGGACATCCTTCCATCCCCTATTCCCCATCACTACCAAGAGCTGAGAGTACAGTTTCAAATCTTGTACAAAGTGATTCCCATACCCATGGAGAAGGGAAAGCTTTTCCTGCAACTCAATCTCCAAACAGTACTTAAGATATCTCAAATTTATAGTTCCAGAATCAAAGATGTGAACCTGAAATTAATGGAATGGATCAAAGGGCTAGAATGTGATGGGTTGGGGATAGAAATTCAGTTCTGTATTATTCCAAAAGTTCAGATTAAGCCACTTCTCTTCACTAGTACAGTAGTCCCCCCATCACCCATGGTTTTGCTTTCTAAAGTTTTATTTACCCACAGTCAACCATGTTCCACGAACAGATCCTTTTGACCCATCATCAGAAGGTCAATAGTAGCCTGATGCTATATCACAATGCCTGCATAAGTCACCTCACTTTATCTCATCATGTAGGCATTTTATCACACGTGATTTCACATCATCACAAGAAGTGTGAGTACAGTACAATAAGATATTTTGACCACATTCACATGTTATTACAGTATAATTCTTGTATTTTAATATCAGTTATTGTTCATCTCTTACTGTGCCTAACTTATACATTAAACTTTATCATTTGTATGTATAGGAAAAAACATAGTATACGTAGGGTTTGGTACTATGCATGGTTTCAGGCATCTACTTGGGAGTCTTGGAACATATCCCCTGTGGATAAGGAGGGATTACTGTACCTGTTTTTGCTAAATGAAAGAAATCTTGAGAATTTTTGCTTTTGCCAAAAAAGCAAAAATAGTGTTCAATGTTTGTTTTGCAGCAACACTAATAGGGCAGTGTGCACCCCAGCAGTGAGAGTGGCCCCACCAAGTTCTTTCCCCACTATGCTCAGCATTTCTGCATCAAGCCATAATAGCTTTGAACTGTGACTGTGAGCATCTGTACTTTATTTCCATTGCATTTATTAGCAAGATGTGACTTAAGGTATCAGAAAAACCCAAGAGTGGTTATTTTTTGGGTCTGGGAACACTCAAAAATTTTTCCATACAAATTAATGGTAATTGCTTCTCCACTCTCTGCCAGCTAATGAAAGGTTTCATAGGAATGCTCTACCTTCAAATAGTGGGGGAAACATATGGTACCTGCAATGGCATCTGTTTCCCTAGTGGACATTTTAGGAATTAGCCCAATCCTGGACGTATTCTGTTTAGAGCAAAGAAACCTTTCCCAGGAACACTCTGCTACCCAAAAACACCCCACTCTCCAAATCTATTTAGAATTACCTTTTTCTAATCCTGAATTAAATATTAATGTGTTTTCTATATAGGAAGAAAGATTCTCTATCATGTTCCAACCACTAAAATTTTTAGTTCAAGTTGTTTTTTCATCTAATCTGGTAGATAAATAGGAAAGTATTTGCATTTTCTAGTACCTCCATCCTTATAAACGAGCTTTAGCTGTGATAAACCAAACTATTCAGAACTCTTAGAATTTTAGGCCAAGAATTGTTACCTCTAGAGGTACATGAACTGGGCAAATCAGACATGGCCCCTGTCTTCATGGAGCTCTCACTGTATTAGGGAGACAGATATTAAACAAGAAATCCCAACAAAATGTGCCAAGTGTTTTTATGATAGTGGGGATTGAGTGGGCTCTGCCAGCACATAGTGGGGGAAACTAACCTAGTTTAGTTGGGTTGGGGGAAGATTCTCAGAGGAAATGCCATGTAACATGACACCTGAAGGATGAATAGGACTTAGCTAGGAGAAATAGTTAGGGTGGGGGTGTTCAAGAAAGAGGGAAGAGCAGATATGAGGTTCTGGAAACTAGATAAAAATATGGTGCTTTTAGGAATAGGAACTTGCTCATTATATCTAGAACATAACCTGAAGGTGCAGAGAAGAAAGGATCTTCTAGAGATGAAGCCAGTGGGGTAAGGAAAAGCCAGATTATAGAGGGTCTGATGCAGCTTTTTCAGGGATTTGAGGAGAGGAGACATGACATCAATTTGTCTGAAGAGTAGAAGATTGTTTGAAAGGGAGAGAAGGTTGTGGTGATAGTCCAGGTGAGAAATGATGGTGACCTGAACGAACGTGTTGACCATGTTGACAGAAGTGAATACATTTTAGAAATATATAGGGTTTAAAATGGCATAAGGTGATTAACTGGATGTTGGAAATGAAAGAGAGGTGGATATCTTTGATATATCTCGCTGGAGCAACAGTTGATGATACCATTCCCTGGGGCTGAGAAGATGAGATTAATTTTATAACTGTTAGTTTCTGGTAACCAAAGATATTAACTTGGAGATGTCCAAAAGGCCAGAGATACACACAGATGCAGCTTAGAAAAGAAGAATGAACAGGAGGTGGAGGTTTTGGAGTCATCAGCAGATGGGCAGTAGATGAAGAGGTAGGTATACACAAAGTCATCTAGAAGAGACTGTAGAGAGAGGACTGTGAAGATCTCCCTGAGGAGTATCAGCATTTAAGGATGGTTGCAGGACTTCCAGAATGGTTTGTTAGGATCTTGGTGGACCCATCTCCCTGTGAAATACCATTTAATTGGTGACAATTACACACACACACACACACACACACACACACACTCACACATTTAAAGTTCCTGAAAATTGTCATAGGGCACACAGCAAATGAATAAATAACTGTTCAAGAAAAAATACTAAATCTCTATAAAAATTGTGAGAATCAGTGACATTTGAGCAATGCCATCTCCCCCAGCTCCATGTAACAAGCTCTACTCAAGATATGGATGTGCCCCAGAAGATGGGGGCTCCCTATCCCCCCAGTTGCTAGTCTAGGGCTATGCCTTCATCCCAGGAGAAAGCCACCAGTGCCTCTATTCCCCTGCAGCCCCATGTTGCAGAAGTGCTATTCTAAGCAAGCCTGGGCTAGAGGACTAACTCCCAATTACAGAGTGAGGTCTCAGCCTTAGGCATGACAGGCCAAGAATAGTGAGATCCCACTCTCCTCTATCTCAGCACCTTTGTAGGGCAAAGTTTCTACATGGAGACAGGCAAGCTAAAATAACCAGGGACTACCTTCTCCCCGCAGTGTCCAGTGGGGTGTTACTGCAGGAGAAGTGGCCTCTAATACCCACCCTCTGTTCCAGTACAGTTGTCTGGAGTTTCTGCCCAGGTGGAGAGGCAGGCCATGAGAACTAAGCACAGCAGCTTTGCTTGTTGGGACTGAATTTATTTGGAAAGGAACCTAGAAAAATTCATGCCTAAGAGCATTGTTGAAAACAATGGGAATCTTAATGGTGAGCAATTAGGAGGGGCCTGGTAGTTTCAGGATACTAGTAGCAACAAGGGAACAATACTATAAAACAACTAAACTAACATACATCTAAAGACCACTCCACCAAAGAACAACAAAATATTCATTCCTGTCAAGTAGATGGAACCTTCTCCAAAAGAGACCATAATGCTAGGCTATAAACATGCCTCAATGGATTTTAAAAGATTGAAATTAAAGAAATTATGTTCTCTGACCAAAATGGAATTAAATTAGAAATCAACAATAGAAATGTAGGAAACTCATGAATATGTGGAAATTAGGCAATACTAAATAATGGGTCAAAGAAAAAAGCCACAATGGAAAGTAGAAAAAACTTTGAGATGGATATAATCAAAACACCAAAATTTGAGATGCAACTAAAGCAGAACCTAAAGGAAAATTCATAATTATAAGTTCCTATAAAAAGAAGACCAAAGTAAACACAAAGCAAGCAAAAAAGAAGGTGATATATGGGGTGCCTGGCTGGCTCAGCTGGTAGAGCATGTAACTTGATCTCAGGGTTGTGAGTTCGAGCCCAACATTGGGTGAAAAAAAAGAAGGTAATACAAAAGAATAGAATGAAAATTAAATGAAAAATTATAAAAATAATAGAAAAAGTTGGCTATTTAAAATGATCAACAATCTGGGGCACCTGAGTGGCTCAGTCAGTTGAGCATCTGACTCTTGGTTTTGGCTCAGGTCATGATCCTCAGGATCGTGAACTCGAGCCCCACATCAGGCTCCACACACAGCATGGAGTCTGCTTGAGTTTCTCTGCCTCTCCCTCTCCCTCTGCCCCTCCACCTGCTCTCTCTCTCAAATAAATAAAACCTTTAAAATAAAATAAAATGATCAACAATCTGCTTTGTTTCTTAAATTCCACATGTGAGTGAAATCATATGGTATTTATCTTTCTCTAACTTATTTCACTTAGCGTAATACTCTCTAGCTCCATCCATGCCATTGTAAATGACAAGATTTCATTTTTTTTATGGCTGAGTAATATCCCATTGTGTATATACACCACATCTTCTTTATCCATTCATCAGTTGATGGACACCTGGGTTGTTTCCATAATTTGGCTGTTGTACATAATGCTCCTATAAACATCAGGGTGCATGTATCCCTTCGAATTAGTATTTTTGTATTCTTTGGGTAAATACCTAGTGGTGCAATTGCTGGATCATAGGGTAGTTCTATTTTTGTTTATGAGGAACCTCCATGCCATTTTCCAGTTTGCGTTCCCACCAACTGTGACTCACCACTTTGCATTCCCACCAACTGTGCATGAGGGTTTCCCTTTCTCCACATCCTTGCCAACACCTGTTGTTTCTTATGTTGTTGATTTTAACCATTCTGACAGGTGTGAGGTGATATATCATTGTAGTTTTGATTTGTAGTTTCTTGATGATCAGTGATGTTGAACATCTTTTCATGTGTCTGTTGGCCATCTGGATATCTGCTCTGGAAACATATCTATTCATCTCCTCTGCCCACTTTTTAAAAAAAAGATTTTATTTATTTATTTGACAGAGAGAGAGAGAGAGACAGTGAGAGAGGGAACACAAGCAGGGGGAGTGGTCCTCTGCCCACTTTTTAATTGGAATATTCATTTTTGGGGTGTTGAGTTTTGTTAAGTTATTTATATATCTTGGATACTAATCCTTTATCAAATATGTCTTTTGCAAATATCTTCTCCCACTCCATAGGTTGCCTCTTAGTTTTGTTGATTGTTTCCTTTGTTGTGCAGAAGCTTTTATATTGATGAAATCCCAAATGTTCATTTTTGCTTTTGTTTCCCTTGCCTCAGGACACATATGTAGGAAGAAATTGCTATGGCTGATGTCAAAGAGGTTACTGCCTCTGTTCTCCTCTAGTATTTTGATGGACTCCTGTCTCACATTTAGGTCTTTACTCCATTTTGAATTTATTTTTGTGTATGGTATAAGAAAGTGGTTCAGTTTCATTCTTTTGCATGTTGCTATCCAGTTTTCCCAACACCATTTGTTGAAGAGACTGTCCTTTTCTAATTGTACAATTTTTCCTACTTTGTTGAAGATTAATTGGCCATATAGTCGTGGGTTCACTTCCGGGTTTTCTGTTCTGTTCCAATGATCTATGTGTCTAGGTTTTTTATGTGTTTTGTTTTGGTTTTTTGCCGGTACCATACTATCTTGATCACTACAGCTTTGTAATATAACTTAAAGTCCAGAATTTTGATTCCTCCAGCTTAGCTTTTCTTTTTCAAGGTTGCTTCAGCTCTTTGGGCTCTTATGGTTCCATACAAACTTTAGGATGGTTTGTTCTAGCTCTGTGAGATGCTGTTGGCATATTGATAGGGATTGCATTAAATGTGTAGATGTCTTTTTGTAGTATAGACATTTTGACAGTATTTGTTCTTCTAATCCATGAGCATGGAATGTCTTTTTACTTGTGTCATCTTCAACTTCTTCATAAGTGCTTTATAGTTCTCAAGAGTATAGGTCTTTCACCTCTTTAGTTAGGTATCTTACGGTTTTTTTGTGCAATTGTAAATGGGATTGATTCCTTGATTTCTCTTTCTGCTGCTTCATTATTGATGTATAGAAATGCAACAGATTTCTATGCATTGATTTTGTATCCTATGACTGAATTCATGTTATGATTTATAGCAATCTTTTGGTGTAGTCTTTGGGGTTTTCTATATATAGTATCATGTCATCTACAAGGAGTGAAAGTTTTACTTCTTTCTTTCTGATTTGGATGCCTTTTATTTTTTTTAAGATTTTATTTACTTATTTGAGAGAGAGAGTGAGCAAGCAATAGAAAGAGCACAAGCAGGGGGAGAGGGAGAAGCAGACTCCCCACTGAGCAGGGAGTTAGATGCAGGGCTTGATCCCAGAATCCCGAAATTATGACCTGAGCCAAAGGCAGCCACTTAACTGACTGAGCCACCCAGGTGCCCCTGGATGCCTTTTATTTCTTTTTGTTGTCTGATTGCTGTGGCTAGGCTTCCCAGGACTCTGTTAAATAACAGTGGTGAGAGTGGACATCCCTGTCTTGTTCCTGACCATAGAGGAAAAGCTTTCAGTTTTTCCCCATTGAGGATGATATTACCTGTGGGTTTTTCATAGATGGCCTTCATCATGTTGAGGTATGTTCCCTCAAAACCTACTTTGTTGAGGGTTTTTATCATGAATGGATGTTGTACTTTGTCAAATGCTTTTCCTGCATCCATTGAAATAATGATATGGGGAAAAAAGAGAGAGAGACAAATCAATAAACAGACTCTTAACTATAGAGAACAAACTGGTGGTTACCATTGGGGAGGTGGGTGGGGAAATGGGTTAAATAGGTATGGGGATTAAGGAGTACACTTGTGATGAGCACCGGGTGTTACAGGGAACTGTTGAACCACTATATTGTACAACTGAAACTAATATTACATTGTGTGTTAACTGGAGTTTAAATAAAAACTTTAAAAAATTAAATGATCAACAATCTGTACTGTATCCAGAATATTAAAGAACATTTACAAATCAATAATAAATAATTAAATTAAATAATTAAATAAATTAAAATTTTAAAAATTGGCAAAGGATTTGAAAAGACATTTCTCCAAAGAAATATACAAGTGGACAATAAGCACATGAAAAGATGCCCTACATTATTAGTTATTAGGGAAATACAAATCAAAATCACAATGAGAAACCACATCTCACTCACTAGAATGACTGTAATCAAATAGATGAAAAACAACAAGTGCTGGTGAGGATGTGGAGAAATTGGAGCGTTCATGTGTAAAATTTCACTACCATTTTGGAAAATAGTTTGGCAGTTCTTTAAAATGTTGAACATAGTTACCACATGACCTAACAATTCTGCTAGATATAGTCCCAAGATAAATGAAAACAGAGTCCACAAAAAGATTTGTTCATGAATATTTATAGCAATGTTATTCATAATTGCCAAAAAATGAAAACAGCTGATGAATGTATAAATAATAACAGTATATCTACACAATGTGATACTATTCAGCAATAAAGGGGAATGGAGTATTATGCCATTATATGGATGAACAAGAAGCCAGACATAATGCCTTATATATTGTATGATTTCTTTATATATAATGTCTAGTATGGGCAAATCCATGTAATCAAAAAGTAGATTAATGGTTGCCTATGGCTGAAAAAAGGAGAATGGAGATTGACCTCAAATATGTATAGGGTTTCTTTTTGTCATGATGAAGATATTCTAAAATTAGATTATGATGATAGTTGCACAACTCTGTAAATGCACTAACAACCATTGAATTATACACTTTAAATGGGTGAAGTTTATGTATGTAATTTATATATTAATAAAACTGTTACAAATTTTTGGAATAGGCAGAGAGAGGAGTGCACACAAAGGGGTCCTCAAAAAAGGAGTGGTCATCAAAATAACAGGGAAACCTGGAGAAAGTCAAGTCAGAGAATCAAATATATACAACATTTTAAGGAGGAAGTTGTAAGGCGTATGGAGTGTTACAATTACAGTGACATAGAAAAGATCATTAACAAGAACTATCTTAATAGAGTGGCAGGGTGGGAAGGCAGGTGACAGTAAGTTGAAGGATGAGTGGCACATAAGGAATTAGATTCAGTGAGTCTAAACAATTCACTCGAGTATTTTGACTATGAAGGAGAAGAGAGAAGTGGAATGGTAGCTCAAAAGTGATGTCATATAGAAGGAGAGTTTTACTGTTTTCAAAGTGACAAACACTTGGACACCCTTATTTGTTGAGAGGAGTCAGTAGAGAGGGAAATCCTGAAGACATAGGAAAATCTGGTAACCAATGGAACAAGAGCCTGAGAGAGATGCAGGATTTGTGATGTGAAGCACAGAGAAGGAATTTATCTTAGAGTGGGGGAAGGCTACCTCTTCTATTGCACCTGGAGGGAAGGAAGAAAGGCAGGATTAGGGCATAAGGAAGGTTGTATGTTTGTGTATGAAACTGAGGTATGTTATACTTGAGAGATTTGTTTTCCTTGGAAAGATAAGAGTCAGAGTCATCTGCTGAGTGTGAGGAGAAAATGCATAAGATAAGTGGTTAGGAGAAAGGGGAGCAGAATTGGTGTAGCTCTATGGAGAAGAGGAAATAGAACTGACAGCAAACAGAACAAGATTTCTTGGCAGCAGTGAGGGTCCCGGGTGAGGTTAGAAAACACCTGTGTGGTGACAAATGGCTACAGACCCATAGAAACTCTATTTAATGTAACCCTGTTTTTAAATAAAAAACTAAACAAACATTCACTGCTTCCACTCTAAAAACAATACCTCTATTTGAATATATTTTATCTGTTATTTAGACTTTGCACTTTACCTACTTCTGGAGCTCAAAATCCACATATTCAAAGTCTGTCTCACGACTAGTCCTAATAGCACGTTGCCAGAAGATAGGACATTTATGTGCCTGGTGCCAAAGGGCAGTAAGATGAAGAGAAATGTCAGATGGGGAATATTAGGGGAGATATCAGAAGGAAAAGAGAAGAACAAACTTGGAGATCTCAGGTCTTATCATGACCCTAAGTATGGGGGCCACATCCTCAGCAGAGCAACTCATGGTGCCAATGTACCAAAGCTGCTGTGAAGTTTCTCTGGCCATAGGAAACTGACCCTTGTTGAGGACCACATGTGAAAGATCAGATACCTACAGATTAGTAGTCCTGAGTAAGCCATGCTACTGTCTTGTCAGTCATAGTTTAGTGGGTAAGTCAGACAAGTACTTCAGTGAATTACGGGATTCACAGTGGAATCCCATTTGAAAGTTAAAGGAATTCTAAGCTATGAAGACATGCCAAGCCACTTTTTAAAAATCAGGATTTTAGATGAGAGTATAATGGCATAATAGCAACCAATATTTATTATTTTCATATCCTATGAGATTTTCAATAAACTTTTAATTATGTATTTTTAATATTTTTAGCAAACATATAGCAGTAGCTATATACCAGGCACTGTTCTGTACTATTTAACCTATTAAGTAGCTGAATTTTCATAAGAACCCTGTGAGATTGGCACTGCTATTTAATATACCATTTTATAGATGAGAATACTGGAAGGTTAAAATTTTCTTACTCTGATATAGCAAGTAAGAGGTAGCACTGAATTTCAAACCCAGGCAATCTGACTCCAGAGTCTCTATTCTCAACCACTGTGCCATATTATGTCTTGTAATTTTTTAAAAATTCTATCATTAATGCTGGGCAAACACACATATAGCCCTTCTATTTCACAAAATATCCCATGCATATTATGGCATCTAATCCTCACATCATCTCTGAGAAGTAATTTTTTACCCAACATATTGCATAAGGGGAAACCAAGAATCAGAGAGGATAGGGAATTTCACTATAGACAAAGGTCATAAATGGTTGAAAATATATCATTCAGAGATACACAAACATGCATATTTGGTTATCACAGTGATTCTCACAAAAGCCAGTGTATTGCATAGAGATAAATAAGAGAGGGTTTAGTTTTAGTTTTAGTTTTTTCATTCTAAGATACTACTACCAGATAGCAGATACCCAAAAGGGGGGGGGGGATAATTCAAGAGTGACTAGAAGCTACCTTTCTGGAGTCTCATGTGAGGCATGTTTTTAATTGGTCCTTTAAAATTTATACTTACTAGAAAAGGATAATGGTTTAACATAAGCTTTTGAGCAGAATTTTTATAACATTCCAAGTCCAGTTTTCATTGATGTGAATAATCAACTGGATGGTGTTTCAGGGGAGGAAATTCTAGGATCTTCATAAAAATCCATATTATATTGTTATTTGATTGGATTTTGAGAAGGCATTAAGTAAGTTAAAACTGTCTTTAAGAGTGGGTGAAACAGAAGGAGGTTGAATCAGCAATATAAAACCTCCAAAGAAAGAAAAGTCCAGGACCAGATGGCTTCACTGGTGAATTCTAATAATTTTAAGAAAAATTAGTGCCTGTATGGAATCAGAAAAGACCCCAAATTACCAAGGAAATGTTGAAAAAGAAAAACAAAGCTGGGGGCATCACGTTGCCTGAATTCAAGCTATATTACAAAGCAGTGATCACCAAGACAGCATGGTACTGGCACAAAACAGACATACAGACCAATGAAACAGAATAGAGAGCCAAGATATGGACCCTCAACTCTATGGTCAAATAATCTTCGACAAAGCAGGAAAAAATATCCAATGGAAAAAAAGACAGTCTCTTCAATAAATGGTGCTGGGAAAATTGGACAGCCACATGCAGAAGAATGAAACTCGACCATTCTCTAGCACCATACACTAAGATAAACTCAAAACGGATTAAAGACCTCAAGGTGAGACAGGAATCCATCAAAACCCTAGAGGAGAACATAGGCAGTAACCTCTTTGACATCGGCCACAGCAACTTCTTTCAAGATACATCTCCAAAGGCTAGTGAAACAAAAGCAAAAATGAACTTTTGGGACTTCATCAAGATAAAAAGCTTCTGCACAGCAAAGGAAACAGTCAACAAAACAAAGAGGCAACCCACAGAATGGGAGAAGATGTTTGCAAATGACACTACAGATAAAGCGCTTATTTCCAAGATCTATAAAGAATTTCTCAAACTCAACACCCAAAAACAAATAATCAAGTCAAAAAATGGGCAGAAGACATGAACAGAACAGACACTTATCAAAAGAAAACATATGAATGCCTAATAGACACATGAAAAAATGTTCATCATCATTAGCCATCAGGGAAATTCAAATCAAAACCCCACTGAAATACCACCTTATGCCAGTTAGAATGGCAAAATTGACAAGGCAAGAAACGAGAAATGGTGGAGAGGTTGTGGAGAAAGGGGAACCCTCTTACACTGTTGGTGGGAATGCAAGTTGGTACAGCCACTTTGGAAAACAGTGTGGAGGTTCCTCAAAAAGTTAAAAATAGAGCTACCCTATGACCCAGCAATTGCACTCCTGGGTATTTACCCCAAAGATCCAGATGTAGTGAAAAGAATTGCCACATGCACCCCAATGTTCATAGCAGCAATGTCCACAATAGCCAAACTGTGGAAAGAGCTGAGATGCCTTCAATAGACGAATGGATCAAGATGTGGTCCATATATACAATGAAATATTACTCAGCCATCAGAAAGGATGAACACCCAACTTTTGCATCAACATGGATGGGGCTGGAGGAAATTATGCTAAGTGAAATAAGTCAAGCAGAGAAAGTCAATTATCATATGGTTTCATTTATTTGTGGAACATAAGGAATAGCATGGAGGACATTAGGAGAAGGAAGGGAGAAATGAAGCGGGGGAAATAGGAGGGGGAGATGAACCATGAGAGATCATGGACTCCAGGAAACAAACTGAGGGTTTTAGAGGGGAGGAGGTTGGAGGAATGGGTTAGCTTGGTGATGGGTATTAAGGAGGGCAGGTACTGCATGGAGCACTGGGTGTTATACAAACACAGTGAATTGTGGATCACTACATCAAGAACTAATGATGTATGGTGACTAACGTAACATAATAAAATTAAATTAAATTTAATTTGAAAAACTAAAAAATAAAAATAAGTTTTGAACTTTATCAAAACCAAATAAATAAATAAATAAATAATGCCAATCCTTGTCAAATTCTTCCAAAAAACTGAAGAGGAAGTAATACTTCCAAACTCATTTTTATGAGGCTAGCACACCCAATCCAGATATGGACACAACAAGAAAGAAAACTACAAATCAACATCCCTGACAATTATAGGTGCAAAATTTCTCAACAAAATACTAGCGAACTGAATTGAATAGCAGATTAAAATTTTCATACAGTAAAATCATGTGAGATTTATTCCTGAGATACAAGGATGATTCAACATATGCAAATCAATAAATGTAATACACCACATTAATAGAATGCAAGATAAAAATCATATGATTATCTCAGTAGATACCGAAGAAGGATTTGACAAAATTCAAAAATTTCTCATGATAAAATCTCTTAACACAGTGGGTATAGAAGGAATGTATCTCAACATAACATATGACTAACATCATATTCAACTGTGAAAGTTTGAAAGCTTTTCCTCTATGATCAGGAACAACACAAGGATGCCCACTCTTAAAACTCCTATTCAATATAATAGCGTAGATCTTACCCAGAGCAACAAAGCAAGAAAAAGAAATTAAAGTCTCCAAATTGGAAAGGAAGAAGTAAAATTGTCTCTGTTTGCAGATGGCATGGTTTTATACATAGGAAGCCCTTAAAAATCCACCAAAAAACTGTTAGAACTAACCAAAAACTTCAATAAAGTTTAAGGTTACAAAATCAACATGTAAAATCAGTTGCATTTCAATACACTAACAATGAACTTTTTAAAAAAGAAATAATTAAAACAACCCACTTACAATAGCATTAAACAGAATAAAATATTTAGGAATAAATTTAACCAAGGAGGTGAAAGATCTATACACTGAAAATATAAGACATTGATGAAAGAAACTGAAGAAAAAACAAATAAATGGAAAGATGTCCTGTGTTCATGGATTGGAAGATTTAATATTGTTAAAATGTCAATAATACCAAAATCCAATGCAATCTCCCCACCAAAATTCCAATGGCATTTGTCACAGAAATAGAAAAAATAATCCTAAAATTTGTATGGAATGAGAAAAGACCCTAAGTAGCCAAAGCCATCTTAAGAATGAACAAAGGTGGAAGCATCGCATTTCTTGATTTAAAGCTATATTACAGGGCGCCTGGGTGGTTCAGTTGGTTAAGCGACTGCCTTCAGCTCAGGTCGTGATCCTGGAGTCCCAGGATCGAGTCCCACATCAGGCTCCCCGCTCAGTGGGGAGTCTGCTTCTCCCTCTGACCCTCTCCCCTCTCATGCTCTCTCTCACTCTCTCTCTCTCAAATAAATAAATAAAATATTTTTTAAAAAGCTATATTACAAAGCTATAGTAACCAAAACAGTATGGTACTGGTATAAAAACAGACATATTGACTAATGGAACTGAGTTTATGCCAAGGCATAAACCCACACATACACAGTCAACTAATATTTGACAAGCAAGTTAGGAATACTCAATAGTGAAAATATAGACTCTTCAACAAATGGTGTTAGGAAAACTGAATAATCATATGCAGAAGAATGAAATTGGATCCCTATCTTATACCACTCATAAAAATTAACTCCAAATTAGATAGGATAAATGTAAGACCTGAAACCATAAGAATCCTAGAAGAAAACATAGTAAAAAAAAAAAAGCTCCTTGACATTGGTCTTGGCAATGATTCTTTTGGATATGACACCAAAAGCAAAGGCAACAAAAGCAAACACCAACAAGTGGGACTACATCAAACTAAAACCTCCAGCCCAACCAAAGAAATGATCAACAAAATGAAAAGGAAATCTATGAAATGGGAGAATGTGTTTGCAAACCATATATCTGTTAAGGGGTTAATATCCCGATATATAAGGAATTCATACAACTCAATAGCAATAATATTAATAATAATAATAACTCAATTTATAAAATGGGCAATGGACTTCAGTAGACATTTTTCCAAAGAAGACATACAAATGACCAATAGGTATATGAAAAAGTGCTCAACATCACTACTTATCAGGGAAATGCAAATCAAAACCCCAAATAGCCAGAGGAATGTTGAAAAAGAAAACCAAAGCTGGTGGCACCACAATTCCGGACTTCAAGCTCTATTACAAAGCTGTAATCATCAAGACAGTATGCTACTGGCACAGAAAACAGACACATAGATCAATGGAACAGAATAGAGAACTCAGAAATGGACTCTCAACTCTATGATCAACTAATCTTCGACAAAACAAGAAAGAATATCCAATAGAAAAAAGACAAACAGTGTTGGGAAAATTGGACAGCCACACACAGAAGAATGAAACTGGACCATTTCCTTACACCATACACAAAAATAGACTCAAAATGGATGGAAGACCTAAATGTGAGACAGGAATCCATCAAAATCCTAGAGGAGAACACAGGCAGCAACCTCTTCTACCTCGGCCATAGCAACTTCTTCCTAGACACATCGCCAAAGGCAAGGGAAGCAGGGGCAAAAATGAATTATTGGGACTTCATCAAGATAAAAAGCTTTTGCAAGCAAAGGAAACAGTCAACAAAACCAAAAGAAAACTGACAGAATGGGAGAAGATATTTTCAAACGACATATCAGATAAAGGGCTAATATCCAAAATCTATACAGAACTTATCAAACTCAACACCCAAGGAACAAATAATCCAATCAAGAAATGGGCAGAAGACACAGACATTTCTGCAAAGAAGACAACCAAATGGCCAACAGACACATGAAAAATTGCTCAACATCACTCAGCATCAGGGAAATACAAATCAAAACCACAATGAAATACCACCTCATACCAGTCAGAATGGCTAAAATTAACAAGCCAGGAAACAACAGATGTTGGTGAGGATGCAGAGAAAGAGGCACCCTCCTACACTGTTGGTGGATAGCAAGTTGGTACAGCCACTCTGAAAAACAGTATGGAGTTTCCTCAAAAAGTTGAAAATAGAGCTACTCTATGACCCAGCAATTGCCTTACTGGGTATTTACCCCAAAGATACAAATGTAGTGATCCGAAGGGGCACCTGCACCCCAATGTTAATAGCAGGAATGTCCACAATAGCCAAACTATGGAAAGAGCCCAGATGTCCATTGACAGATGAATGGATAAAGAAGATGTGGTATATAAATACAATGGAATATTATGCAGCCATCAAAAAAATGAAATCTTACCATTTGCAACGACATGGATGGAACTAGAGGGTATTATGCTAAGTGAAATAAGTCAATCAGAGAAAGACAATTATCATATGATCTCACTGATATGAGGAATTTGAGAAACAAGGCAGAGGATCATAGGGGAAGAGAGGAAAAATGAAACAGGAAGAAACCAGAGAGGGAGACAAACCATAAGAGACTCAATCTCAGGAAACAAACTGAGGGTTGCTGGAGTGGAGGGGGGTGGGAGGGATGGAGGGGCTGGGTGATGGACATTGGGGAGGGTATGTGTTGTGGTGAGCACTGTGTATTGTGTAAGACTAATGAATCACAGACCTGTACCCCTGAAACAAATAATACATTACATGTTAATTAAAAAAATTAAAAAAACCACAATGAGATATTACCTCACACCTGTCAGAATGTCCGTTATCAAAAAGACAAGAGATAACAGTGGTGGCAAGGAAGTTGAAAAAGGGGAATATTGCACTTTTGGAAGGAATGAAAATTGGAACAGCTACTATGGAAATTATTACTGAGGTTCCTCAAAAAATTAAAAATAGAACTACTATATTATCCATCAATCCCACCTCTGGGTATATATCTGAAGGAAATACAATCACTATCTTGAAGAGATACCTGCACTCTCATGTTCATTGCAGCATTATTCACATTAGCCAAGACATGGAAACAACCTAAGTGTCCACTGATGGATGAATGGATAGACTATATGCGTGCACTCACACACACGTATACACACACACACACACACACACACAGGAATATTATTCATCCATAAAAGAGAAGGAAATCCTGCCATTTGTACAATATGGATGGACCCTGAGGGCATTATGCTAAGTGAAATAAGTCAGAGAAAGACAAATATTGAATTATATTACTTATATGTGTTATCTAAAAATATAGAACTAATAGAAATGTAGAGAAGAATGGTGGTTACCAGGGGCTAGGGGTGGGGGGGAAAATAAGCATATTTTGATCAATGGGTACAAACTTTGAGTTATAACATTAATAAGTTCTGGGGATCTAATCTACAGCATGGTGGCATTAGCTAAAAATACTATATTATATACTTGGAAGTTGTTAAGAGAGTAAATCTTACATGTTCTCACCACCACAGCAAAAAAAAAAAAGGTAATTATCTGAGGTGATGATGTGTTAAGAACCCTTATTGTGGTAATCATTTCTCAATATATATGTGTATTAAATCATTATATTATATACTTTACACAATGTTATGTCAGTTATATCCTAATAAAACTGTGAAACAAAAGAATAAAAACTGAGCAAAACCAATCAAACAGAATGTAGTAAAACGGTAGAGGTAGAATGTTTCTTACAGCCAGAGTGCCTGGGTGGTTCAGTTGGTTTAGCATCTGGCTCTTGATTTCAGCTCAGGTCATAATCTCAGGTCATGATCTCAGGGCTCAATAAACTGCACTGGGTGTGAAACCTACTTAAGATTCTCTCTCCCTCTGCCCGGAGGGGAAGAATGAAGGAGGGGAAATCGGAGGGGGAGACCAACCATGAGAGACGATGGACTCTGAAAAACAAACTGAGGGTTGTGGAGGGGAGGGGGGTGGGGGATGTGTTAGCCTGGTGATGGATATTAGGGAGGGCACGTTCTGCGTGGAGCACTGTGTGTTATGCACAAACAATGAATCATGGAACACTACATCCAAAACTAATGATGTAATGTATGGTGACTAACATAACAATAAAAAAATTAAAAAAAAAGATTCTCTCTCCCTCTGCCCTTCCCCACCCTCAAAAAAAGTTTTTTACAGTAAAAACAATTATTCAATAAAATAATAAAAATGCTTCTTTGAGAAAATCAGTAAAATTAATAAATCTCTAGTGAGAATTAGAAAATAGAAAGAAAATACAAATTGTTAATATTTGGAATGACATGGGGTGCCTGGGTAGTTCAGATGGTTAAGCGTCTGCCTTCAGCTCAGGTCATGATCTCCAGGTCCTGGGATCGAGCCCCACGTCGGGCTCCCGGTTCAGCAGGGAGTCTGCTTCTCCCTTTCCCTCTATCTCTCCCCTGCTCATGCTCTCTCTCTTTCTGTATCTTTCTGTCTCAAATGAATAAATAAAATATTTTAAAAAATATTTGGAATGACAGGCAACATCACCACAGATTCTACGGATATTAAAGTGATGATAAAGGACCAATAAAAGCAACTTAATACCAATAAACTAGACAACTTATAATAAAATTTACAAATTCCTTTGATAGCCTTAAACTATCAAAGCTTACTCAAGAAGAAATACATAATCTGAGCATTCCTGTACTATTTTAAAAACTGATTTTGTAGTTAAAAACCTTCCCACAAGGAAAACTCCAGGACCAACCAGAGTTTAGTGTTGTGTTGTACCAAATATTTAAGGAAGAAATAATACCAACTCTACTAAATTCTTCTGGAAAATTCAACAGAAATAATACTTCTTAACACATTATGTGATGCCAGCATTTCTCTTAAACAAGACCAAAAATATTAAAAAAGAAAACTACAGACACAAATCCATCATGACATAGATGTAAAAAATTTTAAATACATAACAAATAAAGTAATAATTTTTAAAACAAAGTAATATTTAACATAAGATTACACATGATGACCTAGTTGAGTTTATCCCAGGTTCTCAAGTTAATTTTACATTTGACCAACATTTGAAAGTTGTTCAGTATAATTTACCAAATTCACATATTAAAATAGAAAACAATATATTCTTCAAAATATAGACGAGCATTTGAGAAAAACCAACACCCTTTCCCAAGAAAAGCTCTCTGAAAACTAGAGGTAAAAAGGGACATCTTCAAACTCATAAAGGGCTTATGCAATAAGAAATAGCTAATATCGGGCGCCTGAGTGGCTCAGTTCGTTAAGCGACTGCCTTCGGCTCAGGTCATGATCCTGGGGTCCCGGGATCGAGTCCCGCATCGGGCTCCCTGCTCAGCGGGGAGTCTGCTTCTCCCTCTGACCCTCTCCCCTCTCATGCTCTCTCTCTATCTCATTCTCTCTCTCAAATAAATAAATAAAATCTTTAAAAAAAAAAAAAGAAATAGCTAATATCATAGGTTATAGTGAAAGTCTGAAATGTTTTGTTCCTATAATCAGGAACAGTACAAGGATGTCTGCTCTCACCACTTCCATTCAACATTGTAATAGAGATTCTAGCTAGTGTCTGCAGGTAGGAAAAAGAAATAAAAGATATCTATATTGGAAAGAAAGAATTAAAACACTCTATTCATAGATGGCATTATCATCTAGACAGAAAATACTAATGAATTGACAAAGTTAGATTACCAGAATAAATTAGTGATTAATAAGCTGAAATATGGGGCACCTGGGTGGCTCAGTTGGTTAAGCATCTGTCTTCAGATCAGGTTATGATCTCAGTGCCTGCAATTGAGCCACATCAGGCTTCCTGCTCAGCAGGGAGTCAGCTTCTCCCTCTCCCTCTGCCCTTTCCCCTGCTCATGTTCTCTCTTTTCTCTCAAATAAATAAATAAAATCTTTAAAAATAAGCTGATATATGCAGGGTCAATATACATAATTCAATTGTATTTCTACATTCTAGTAACAGAAAAACCAAAAAATGAAAGAGAAATTCAATTTACAGAATTTTTTTAAATATGGAATACCTATAAAGTATAACCAAGACATCTAAGACATATCTGCAAAGTGAAAACTATTAAAAAAATCATTGCTGAAAATAATTAAAGACCTAAGTAAATGGATAAATACATATGGACTGAATGACTTAATATTGTTAAGATGTCAATTTTCTCCAAATTGATCTACAATCATAATTCCAACAAAATTCCTTTACATTTATATGAAAATGTGTTAGACTAGCCAAAACAATTTTGAAAAGATGAACAAACTTGGGGGAATTATACTATCTGACTTCAAGGCTCATTATATAGCTACAGTAATCAAGAAGGCATAGTATTAGCTTTAAGCTAAAACAATAGAACACAACAGAAAGTCTAGAAATACCCTGACACGTATATGATCAATTGATTCTCAACAAGGTGCAAAGATAATTCAGTGGGAAAAGGTTAGAATTCAACTAATTGCATGGGAAGAATTGGATATCTATATGCAAAAGAAAAAATAAGAATTTTAATTCTTACCTTACAGCATATACAAAATTGGATCTTAGATCTAAAAGTAAAACCTATAAGGAATAGCACGGAAGACTATAGGGGAAGGGAGGGAAAACTGAAGTGGGGGGAGTCAGAGAGGGAGACAAACCATGAGAGACTATGGACTGCAGGAAACAAACTGAGGGTTTCAGAGGGGAGGGGGGGAGGGGGTAACCAGGTGATGCATATATGTTGTGATGAGCACTTGTTGTTATACACAACTATTGAATCATTGAACACTACATCAAAAACTAAAACAATAAAGAAAAATTAAAGTTAACACTAAAATAAATGCACAAAATAAAAAAAAATTTTAAAAAGTAAAAGTAAAACCTATAACTATAAAACATCTAGAAGAAATATGTCAGATTTTTGCAGCAAAGATTCATTAAATACAATACCAAAAGCATGGCCAAATAAAGTTGATAACCACTTCATTAAAATTAAAAATTACTCTTTGAGAGACACTATAAAGACAATAAAGGGGCACCTGGGTAACTCAGTTGGTTCAGCTTCTGACTCTTAGTTTCAGCTCAGGTCATGATCTCATGGGTTGTGAGATCAAGCCCTATGTCTGGCTCTGGGCTCAGCATGGAGTCTGCTTGAGATTCTCTCCCTCTGCCCCTTCCCCTCATATAAATAAAATAAATCTTTAAGATTTTATTTATTCATTTGAGAGAAAGAGAGACAAGCAGGGGGAGCAGCAGGCAGAGGGACAGAGAGAAGCAAGCTCCCCGCTGAACAAGGAGCCCAACGTGGGGCTCGATCTCAGGACCCTAGGATCACAACCTGAGCCGAAGGCAGACATGTAACAAACTGAGCCACCCAGGTGCCCCAATAAATAAATCTTTTTAAAAAGACAATTAAAAAACACTACAAACTAGAAGAAAAAATTTGAAAATCACATATTTTATAATGGGTTTCTATTCCGAACATATAGAGAAATTTCACAACTCAAATCTTAAGAAAATAATCACACGCAAAAATGAGTAAAGTGTTGCAGGTACTTCATAAATGAAAATATGTTAATGACAAATCAGCAGTGAAAACAATGATAAACATCATTAGTCATTACAGAAATGCAAACTAGAATCACAATTATTTTTATTGGTATTAATTTATCAAAAAATATAAAATGATCTGATGCAACTATGTCCAAATGCTTTCATTCCTTAGTTGTGTGTATGTAATTTTATGTTCTTTTTTTTACATATTTTTACTTTTTTGTTTCAAGTTTTTATTTAAATTCTAGTTAGTTAACATATAGTATAATATTAGTTTCAGGAGTAGAATTTAGTAATTCATCACTTACATATATTACACCCAGTGCTCATCACAACAAGTGCCCTCTTAAATGGGTAACCCGTTACCCATTTAGCCCATCCTTCCTCCCACCTCCCCTCCCACACTCCTCAGTTTGTTCTCTATAGTTAAAAATCTATTTTACGGTTTGCCTTTCTTTTTTTTCTTTCCCCTATGTTCCTTTGTTTTGTTTCTTAAATTCCGCATATGAGTGAAATCATAGGGTATTTGTCTTTCTCCTACTGACTTATTTCACTTAGCATAATGCCCTCTAGTTCCATCCAAGTCCTTGCAAATGGCAAGAAGGCAGATGCTTAACTGACTGAGCCACTCAGGTGCCCATTAATCTCAAAATAATTATGCTGAGTGAAAGAAGCCAGACCAAAAAAATGTACCTACTATATGATTCCATTTATATAAAATTTTAGAAAATGCAAACTAATCTGAAGTGACAGACTATAGATAATAGATTGCCTAGGGACAGGGCATGGGGATGGGAAAGAAAGGTGGGAGGGAACAGAATTAAATAGGAGGAAAATTTGATTGTGGTGATGGTTCATGGGTATACTTCTGTCAAAACATATCAAATTGTGTACTTTAAATATGTATGGTTTATTGTATTTCAAATTATACTTAATAAAGCTGGAGTATTCTTTTGATGGAAATTGATAAATTGACTATAAAATTTATATAAAATTATAAAGAACTAAAATAACCCAAAACAACTTTGAGGACAAAGAAACTATCCTCAAAACTTTTTGTAAAGTAATAGTAATCAAGATAGTGTGGTATTGGCTCTTGGATATTCAATGGAATAGAACAGAGAGCCAAGAAAAACACATACATGGTTGCTTGGTTTCCCACAAAACTATAAAGGCAATTCAGTCAGAAAAGTTTAGTCTTTTCAACAAATGGTCCTGGAACCAGTGGTTATCAAATCCCAAAATTCAAAATTAATGTTGATCTATACTTTGAACAATACCCCCAAATTAACTCAAAATAGATTATTAAACCAAATGTAAAAGCTAAAGTTATAAAATTTCTAGAAAGAAAACAGGAAAAAATCTTTGTGATCATGAGTTAGGGAATGAGTTCATAGATATGATACCAAAAACAAGATCCATTAAAGAAGAAATTGATAGGGCGGCTGGGTGACTCAGTCAGTAAAGCATCTGCTTTCAGCCTGGGTCATGATCCCAGGGTTCTGGGATCCAGTCCTGCACTGGGCTCCCTGTTCGGCAGGGAGTCTGCTTCTCCCTCTTCCCCTTCCCCTCCCCCTTCTCGTGATCTTGTGATCTCTCTCTCTCTCTCTCACTCTCTCTCTCTCAAATAAATAAATAAAATCTTTAAGAAAAGAAGAAGAAATTGATAAACTGGACTACACTAAAATTAAGAATTTCTGCTCTTCAAAAGACATTATGAAGAGTCTTTTGGAGTGGGAGAAGATACTTGCCAATCTCATATCTGACAGAAGATTCATATCCAGAATATAAAAAGAACTCTCAAAACTCAAAGTAAACAAACAGTCCAATATATACTTGCCAAAAGTTTTAACAAATCAGCACTTGAAAAGATATTCAATACCATTAGTCATTAAGGAAATGTATATTAAAAACACAATGAAATACCACTACACACCTATTAAAATGTATAAAATTTAAATGTCTTATCTCTACCAAATGTTAGCAAGGATGTGGAGGAATTGAACTTCTGCTGCCAGAGGGAAAGTAAAATTGTATAAACAGTTTGGAAAGCAATTTCACAGTTTCTTAAAAAGTTAAAGATATGACCCAGCCATTTCACCATTTGCTATTTCCCCAAAAGAAAGCATGTCTATGAAAAGGGTTGTACATAAATGTTCACAGAAGCTTTATTTGCAATACCAAAAAACATGAAAACAAATTAAATACTCATCAACATGTGTTTGAATAAACAAATTGTGGTATAGGGGTGCCTGGGTGGCTCAGTCAGTTAAGCGTCTGCCTTCTGCTCAGGTCATGATCCCAGGGTCCCAGGATCAAGTCCCTCATCCGGCTCTCTGCTCAGTGGGGAGCCTGCTTCTCCCTCTGCCTGCCGCACCGCCTACTTGCATTCTCTCTCTCTCTGACAAATAAATAAAACCTTTAAAAAAAAACAAATTGTGGTATATCCATACAATGGAATACCACTCATCAATAAAAAGAATTAACTATTGATATACACAACGTGGATGAATCTCAAAATAATAATGCTGAGTGAAAGAGACCACATAGAAATAAGAACATATTATATATTTTGATTTATATAAAACTCCAGAAACACAAACCAGTATTTAATAACAGAAAGCAGGCCAGTGATTGCCCATGAATGGCGCCTGATGGGGAAGGACATGAGGGAACTTTTGGGGGTAATGTATTTGTTTATTAACTTGATTGTGGTGATGTTTTTATGGGAATATACATATAACCAATCTTATCAAATAATATATTTAAATATGCTCATTTATTTTATCTCAATTATACCTCAATTAAACTATTAGAAATAAAACCTAAAAGGGAAAGGAAAGTTCTGATAAGGTTAAGAACAAGAAGCTCTAGGAACACAGAGGAAGGACTCTAAATCACAGCCAGAGGGGTGGATAGATTAGATGTAGATACCATTATCATACCCAATTTACATATGAAGTGACTGACGGTCAAAGAAGTTGTGTAATTTGCTCAAGGTCACACAATAAACCAGGAGTGTGGCCATTTTTCAAACCTAGGACTATGTAATCGCAGTGCCTTCTTTTTTTTAAGATTTTATTTATTCATTTGAGACACAGAGATACAGAGAGAGAAAGCATGAGCAGGGAGAGAGGCAGAGGGAGAAGCAGGTTCCTTGCTGAGCCAGGAGCCGGATGTGGGGCTCGATCCCATGACCCTGGGATCATGACCTGAGCCGGAGGCAGACGCTTAACCATCTGAGCCACCCAGGCGCCCCCAATCGCAGTGCCTTCTGCAGTTCATATTACCCTTGTTTTAAAATGTAGGTTTTATTATCATTCAGGGATACTGAGGCCAGCAGATCAAGAGATGATTGTCATTGGAAAGACAATCTATCACTCAGAGTTCCCAAGATGAGGGGGTACACCGTGCCAGGCAGGGCCACAGGGAAGCACCAGAATCATCAGGAGAGAGGTCAAAGCCCTAGGCGAGAGCCTCCATTATGGTTTTTGCAGAAAGGAACAGGCAAGGCAGGGTACCCAGGTTTCAGTGGGCTGTGGGGCATAGAGGCTGTCCTCAGTTGTCTGATACCTGACCTCTGGGTGATTAGGGCAGAAGAATAGTGCCCCAAATGTGAGAGAGCCCTGTAAAAGCCTGATAAAGGAGGTGGTTTGGGTACGAGTTTGGATTGGCTGGTTTGCATATCGAAGAAGTATTTTCTCTAAAAATGAGCTAACCCTGGGAGGGCAGTCCCTTTCAGTGTCAGCAGGGCCCCAGGATGGCAAAGCATCAGAATAAAAAGATATGCTTAAATACAACCCTGTGCTCACTGTTATGACATCATCTGTTTTATTTTTTTTAATTTTTTATTTGTTCATTTGAGAGAGAGATTGCACAAGAGCATGAGCAGGGGGAGGGGCAAAGGGAGAGGGAGAAGCAGACTCCCCGCTGAGCAGGGGGCCCCAGGATGCTGGGCTCAATCCCAGGACTCCAGGATCATGATCTGATCTGAAGGCAGACACTTAACCGACTGAGCTACGCAAGTGCCCCGACATCATCTGTTTTAACTCACAACCACCAGCAACATTTCCTGGATTCTGCTTGCCCATAAATTCTTTAAAAATCTATTCAATATAGGGGCGCCTGGGTGGCTCAGTCGTTAAGCGTCTGCCTTCGGCTCAGGTCACGATCCCAGCGTCCTGGGATCGAGCCCCGCATCGGGCTCCCTGCTCAGCGGGAAGCCTGCTTCTCCCTCTCCCACTTCCCCTACTTGTGTTCCCTCTCTCGCTGTGTCTCTCTCTGTCAAATAAATAAAATCTTTAAAAAAAATCTATTCAATATAGTATTAGAACTGGCTATGTATTTTGCAGAGCACAGTACAAAATGAAATATGGGGTCCCTTGTTCAGAAAGCATTAAGAATTTCAAGACAGCGGCAGCACATCATTAAAACAAGCAGGGGCCTGTGGAACTGCACTGGTCACATGCCACAAAGCCAGCCCTATACAACATAGTAGTTGATCAGCAGGCAACTTTCAGGGAAAGACTCCAGAAAGTCTTTCTGGTATTTCCTGGTTCCTCCCCACAATGGAAGCCTAAGGTAAAAAGTCAGCCCAGCTGTGAGTGACGCAGGACCCTGAGATAAGCTTTTTACCTCCCTTTGCCAGTTCATGGTTTCTGGAGATTGGATGCCACTTGGATGCAGGGACTCAAAGGGAAGCCATATCTTTTCACTATACTAGAGAGGACATAGGAATTCTCAATCTGAGGCCAGTAATATTGCTGTCCTGACTGCCTGCCCTGATCTCTAGGGAGATTAATCTTCCCTGCACAGTAACTTCCTGCTATGATCATTTTAATGTATCTTTGAGTTAATGTGTCTGAGCTGGAATTTTTTACCTTCCATTTGAAGTTTGGGTGGAGAGAGTAATTTTACACAATACAAAACCAACACCATTTCTCATAATAAACAGCAGCAGATGACTGTGTCCAAACTATCACTTTACGCTGGGCAGAACAGTAGTACTCTGTATAGGAGCATATCATGCAGTTTATTTCACAAAGAAAGTTCATAACTTTGGAAAGGACCACGACAGAGTCCACAACTCAACGAGTATTTCCTACATATTATATCTTATGTAGCCTCTGTTCCTAAATATCCTAATCTGTAAAAATGGGCTCAACATGAGCACCTATTTCCTAGGGCTGTTCCATGGATTAAGGGTATATGTATAAATATTAAAACAATACTTAACATATAAATATATGATGATCATTATCTGGTATATCTGCATGCCACGTAATGTGCAAAAGCAACTTATAGTCAATAATGTTAACCCCAGGTGTATTCTATTCATCCATTAAATTAATTAAGATGCAAATGATGCCTGGAGGAAAACTACTCTCCTCATAAGCATTTATATAACTACTTCAAGTTCAAATTTGCTAAATTCCTAGAGTTTGTACCTTGGAAGCTAAACACTTTGTTTTTTATATTTCTACGCAGTGACTTCTGGTGTTGGCAAAACGTTGCTCAATAGTCTGTGGAAATGTGTTTATATTATTAAGTGAGTACAATAATGATTTGTCCTTCCCGTTTTTGAAATGGCTAATTTGATTTTTTTTTTAAGATTTTATTTATTTGTCAGAAAGAGAGAGCACACACAAGCAGGGGGAGTGGCAGGCAGAGGGAGAAGCTGACTCCTCGCTGAGCAAGGAGCCCAACGCAGGACCCGGGTAGGTACCCGGGTGCCCCCCCCTTTTTTTAAAGATTTTATTTATTTATTTGTCAGAAAGAGAGAGCACATACCAGCAGGGGGAGTGGCAGGCTGAAATAGCTAATTTGATTTTTATAAAGATTTTATTTATTTGAGAGAGAGAGGGCCCGAGCAGGTGGACAGAGAGGTCAGAAATATCTGGGTACATGATCATAATCCTAATCAGAATAAGAACCATCTTGGGTGCCTGGGTGGCTCAGTTGGTTAAGCATCTGCCTTCAGCCCAGGTCATGAGCCCAGGGTCCTGGAATCGAGTCCCGACTTGGGCTTCCTGCTCAGTGGGGAGTCTGCTTCTCCCTCTACTCCTCCCCCCCCCCTTTTGATCTCTCTCTCTCTCTCTCATGCTCTCTCTCAAATAAATAAAATCTTAAAAAAGAACCATCTTTATCACTCACTGTGTGCCATACACTATTAGAAGCACTTAACACACACCACCCATTTTAATCCTTACAGTAATCTAGGAGGCATGTATTTTTATTATTCCTTATTGACAAATGAGGAAATTTAGGATCCCAAGTTGACTGACTTGTCCAGAAACACACAATGAGTCAATAGGAAAACCAGAATTCAAACCGAAGAGCTCTGACTCCAGAGCCAACCCCTACTAGTGATGAGATCTCGAGTCACAAAATTGCTCTGAGCATCAATTTCCATATCTGTAAAGTGGGAATAAATGTAGGTTCTATGACACCAGGAAGTTGTGAGAATTGCTGCAGTAAAATTGTCTATTTCTTGTTCCAGTCTTTTGTCATCTGTAGAATTATTCAAGAATAAGTGTGTTGGATGACGTAATCAAGAGACCACTGGCTGACACATGAGGTGGTCCCGGGAAATCAGAGGCTCCTCACCCCCTCCCCTGTCCTTAGAATGTATGTTTTGCCAACTATTCCTACAAGTGGAGCCATTTTCAAGAATGCAGCCTTGGAGAGCAACGTGCTGTTGAGACGATCGGTCAGTATACATGACTGAACCCAGTTCAGGCCTCTATAGAAACTTTTAAGATTCCTGCAGGCAGGTGAGGAGATTTACTCATCTTGCAGCTGTCCAAGACAAGCCTCATATGTAAGTTCCCTTGCTTATTAAGACTGCCACCTACCAATCTGGAGAGGTCTTCCTCTCTATCCTTACCTTCTGTGTACAAGGGCCAGTTTTGTGAATCAACAAAGTAAGATGACAAAGTAAAAGCTTTTGAAATGTATTCCCAAAAATATTTCCTTTAAAGATTTTTAGTGGCATGCCCAATAGGTTTTTGTTCTGATTCCTAAATGTAGTTCTGTTTTCCTTTTATTCCAGTTTAGTACAGATGATGGTTCCCATTATGTTCCTTTGAGAGCTATGAAAAGGTTGACTATACACATTGTGATCAGCAGACACTGGGGCAACACTAAGGAGGAGGTGGCATATTTTTCAAGAAGTAAGGACACTTGGTGGTAGAGGTTCTGGGAAGAGGTGGCAGCAGTGGCTATATAGTTTTTCAATCTCTCCAAACACAGAAAAACAGAGCAACCAGAGAGCAAAAGCAAAATGTGTAGATAAGATTTTCAGCAAATCTAGGTTACTAGGGATGCCTGGGTGGCTCAGTGGGTTAAGCTCCTGCCTTCGGCTCAGGTCACGATCCCAGGGTTGTGGGATCGAGTCCCACATCAGGCTCCTTGCTCAGCGCAGAGCCTGCTTCTCCCTCTGCCTGCCACTCCCCCTGCTTGTGCTCTCGCTCTCTCTGACAAATAAATAAAATCTTTAAAAAAATCTAGGTTACAAGACATCCCTTAAAACCCCAAAATTCAAGTAGATGAGGACAAGTCACCAACATTCCTATTACCTAATGGTACCAGTGTCTGTGCAGGAAGAGAAAGAAGTGATGGAATAGCATCTGAGTAACTGGATAATAGAACCACAAACTAACGAAGTCACCAGAAAGAGCAGCAGAGACTCACAGGGTTTTTGCCCTTTTCATATCACATGAGTGCAAGGGGCCCAGCTCAAGAGGCACTAAAGGTGGGGCGCCTGGGTGGCTCAATTAGTAAAGCATCTGTCTTTGGTCAGGTCATGATCCCTTGTCAGCGTCCCTGCCCAGCGGGGAGCCTGCTTCTCCCTCTCTTCCCTGCTTGTGCTCTATGTCTGCCTATCTCTCGCTCTCAAGTACATAAAATCTTCTAAAAAAAAAAAAAAGAGGCACTAAAGGTGCTAGAAGCATGTGAACTCTCAAAACTGACACCTCAGGACTCTCTTGACAGGAACCCACAATTATGAGAAATGGGAGATGGAATCACAATTCAATTGGAAATGAACAAGAGAGACTAAGGAAATGAGGTTTAAAATTGTTCTGTACACAGATGTCCACACTTGTGGCTATTTTGAGCACTTGAAATGTGGCTAGTCAGAACTGAGATATACTGAAAGTGTAAATTACATACCAGCTTTTGAAGATTTAGTAAGAAAATAAAATCTCAATAATTTTTATATTGATTACATGTTGAAATAATATTTTGGATAGATGGAATTAAGTAAATTATTAATGTCATATGTTTCTTCATATATTTTTTATTTCGCTAGTAGAAAATGGTAAATTACACGTATGGCTAGCATTCTATTTCTACCTGACAGAACTCCCTATTACTGAAGTTTGATATGCCTTTCACACATCTCAAATGGAAAAGTCAATTAGGTAGCTGGATACACATGACTGAAGTACAAGGGAATAGGTGGGAATATACAATATTTTGATTTACCAGCTTAAAACAATATTTAAAGACATAAGACTAGATGGGATCTCCTAGGAAGTAAATGTATATAGGAAAAAAAGGCAAGAAACTGAGGCCTTGGATATTCTAATACTTAGAGGTGTGGAAAATGAGAAAAGTCTAGGAGAAAGTGGGGTGAACACAAAGAGAACAGTCTTTAAAGATGAAGGAAGAACATGTATCAAAGAAAAGGGAGTGATCAATAGTGTCAAATGGTGCAAAAGGTCAAGTAATAGGAAATCTAAGAATTATCCTTTACCAGGTCCCTGGGTGGCTCAGTTGGTTAAGCATTCGTCTTTGGTTCAGATCGTGATCTCAGGGTCCTGGGATCGATTCCCACACCGATCCCCGCACCAATCTCCGTGCCAATCCCCACCAACACGATGATCCCCGAGGCTTCTCCCTGTCCCTCTGATCTCCCCCACCCCCCCGATACCCCCCATGTGCGCATGCGCTCTCTCCCGCAAATCAATAAAGTCTTTTAAAGATTTATCCTTTACATTCTGCAGTATGGAGGTCTACTGTGTGACGGCATTTGGTACTTCCATAAAGAGGGAGTTATTAGGAAGACCTCTAGACTCCAGGACACAAACTGAAGGTTTCAGAAGGGAGAGTGGTGGGGGGATGGGGTAACCGGGTGATGGGTATTAAGGAAGGCATGTGCTATGATGAGCACTGGGTGTTATACCAACTAATGAATTATTGAACACGACATCAAAAACTAATGATGTATTATATGTTGGCTAACTGAACTTAATAAAAAAAATAAAAATAAAGTTCATTTAAAATCCAAAATAAATAAATAAATAAGGACCAAATGTTAAGAGAAGGAAGAAGAGTCCGTGGTCAATAGGGGCTATACAGATTTTGTATGGTGGGCTTGGGCTAAGGACATTGGATTAAGGTCCACTCCCAAGCATATCATATGTCCAGATATCTACTAAAACACTAGCATGCAGTATGGTAGTGGCATCTCTGATTCAGCCCACTGAATGCTGGCTCACTGTAGGAAGGAATCAGACCTAGTACCTGAACTAATGCTACCTCCAATATCTGAGATAAATAGGGGATGTTTTCTGGTCAGAGCCACCACCAGGGACAAGGTATGGCTTCCTAGATATATATCCTTGGGTGTCTCTAATTCTCTGGGGCTGGTCTAGAGAGAATTATATATACAAGCCAGTCACTAACATTTGCAGTGGCTGAAGTACAAATTAAGACCTTTGACCCATGTCCTTAATCTCTTCCCATTGCCAGGTATTTCTTATGCCAAGAGGTGTCTTACACCCAAACCTGAGAACACCTCGGCCTATAACATCAAGCTTTGTACATCCTTTGCTTTTACAAAGTGGCCTCCTGGCAATATTTTGGGCCTAAGAGTATGTATTCCACAGGCCCAGACCTCCCTTCCTTAGGAGGGACATTGAGAATAGGGCCTTACAGAATCTAGAAGCAGCCTTGGGGAATGAGGGAACCTAAAATATTTTCTACAGGGGCACCTGGGTGGCTCAGTCAGTTAAGCATCTGCCTTCATGATCCCAGGGTCCTGGTATAGAGCCCTGCATCAGGCTCCCTGCTCATCTGGGAACCTGCTTCTCCCCCTGCCCCTCACCCTGCTTGTGCTTTCTCTAATAAAATATTTAAAAAATATTTTCTACAAAAATTGCAGGGTGTTGGGACCTGGTGGGCACGTACCATTGTCCCTGTGGACTCCTAGCTCTGTAGTCTGAATATAGACTAGGCAGAAACTTCTAAAATGTTGGACCCAGGAGGAAGGCCCTTCCTGACCAAGTCTATGACAGAATTGGCCATATACCAGAAAATCAAAGAGATGAGAAATATGGCAAAGTAGGGAGAGGGAGATCCTTTTACTGGTTTGGTTTATTTTTTTCATTCCATTCCTTTACTGTGTTCTCCCACTGTGTTTCCACAACTTCCTAAAAAACAGCTGAGTTTCATTATGGAAGTGTAAAGTGTAGCACATAAAAGATCATATCAATTATTCCCAAAAATGAATACTGTTCACAGAATGGTGGTGCATGTCCATCCAGTTCTCTCCAAATATGTCTGTACACACCCACACACTCATACCTGCTCACAAATTTAGTCACATTTTTTTAAATGAGATTATCCATTAACACATTTTTTTCAATAAATATCTGACCATTTTCATATCATTAACCTTGAATCATCCTCCCAGACCTTCCTTTCCCCCACACAGACCTCAGGAGTCCCCTTTCCCAACACACAAATTTTTTCCTCCTCTAGAAACTGAGACCTTTTCCCTTGGTACTCCTGACTCATGCTGTTCTCTTCCTTCCTGAGATTTCCTCCCAGCACTCCCTACTTCCATCTGGGAAGTATTCCCCCCCCCCCCCACACACACACTCATGTCCTCTTTCCTGACCCTGAGTATCTCCTTCACCCCTCCTTGGGCTGAACCCTGCTCCCTTTTCTTGTCTAAATTTGCAAATCACCTATGGTAAGAGGGTATATACCATTATAAATGGGAATTTCCTGGACAAAATTCCATTTTAAATAGTAGAAATAAATGATTGAAGGAATAGTATTTTATTCCCTCTCTCTTCCAAAGAACTCAGCTAGCACACTAACAACTTTCTTTAATCCTCTAAAATCGGAGGTAGGATTAAGTTTTTTGGACAATAAAAAAAACCACTACATCTTAGAAATGAAGTTAACATTTTTATTTTATTCATTCAAAAATTTCATTATACAAAGGTAACATGGAAAAGAGAAATCTCAACTCAGGGGCAAAGGCAGGCCCTTTTCAGGAAAACGTGGGCCTAGAATCAGGGGCCAATAGCAAATAAGTGCTAGGTGGTACAATTATGGGAAATAGAGACTTTAAAACTGCCTTTCCAAACAACAGCATCAAAATTTCTCATTGTGCTGGTTAATAGCTAGAACACTTGTAAACCTCACAGGTTAACTGCAGAGCAGGCACCCCCTTCAAGGTCAGTGGGTGCATGCTAATTCACCCCCCCCCCCACTGAACTGAAGGGGGTACCTACTAATTCCTTTTGCAGTTGTCACACCACTGGAGGTGTAGGGGAGGAAGGCATGCTCCCTGTTTCATCCTCCTCTCCTGGAGAAAGAGGGCTCAGGGCATCAAGCTCTGGCAGCAAGGCACGCCTCAGGCTTGCAGGACTAGGAGTGGAGATGGAGCCCAAGCCAGTAAACTTAGGGGAAGAGGTGCTATGGCGAGAAAAATTAGTGGAGGAGGAGCAGGAAGAAGAAGAAGAGGAGGAAGAGGAGGAGGAGGAGGAAGAGGAGGGGCTCTGGCCAGGAGACCCGGAGGAGGAGGTAGAAGAGGAAGAGGAGGAGCTCTCACCATACAGCGCAGGGAAAGGAAGGAGCCTACCAGGAGGTGAGGGAGAGGAGGCACGCATACGGACTGCATGCCAACGAGGCTGGGCACCAAGGCTTGGGACCTCAGGATTAGGAGAGCTTGAGTTGCTCTGCCACACCAGCCTTCGTAAGGCTACCCCAGGGGAAGGAGGAGGACTCGGGCCAGTAGGCACAGGCAGACAGGCGCGGCTTCTAGGGAATGACCTCTGGATGGTGCGGCCCCGGAAGACAAAACCTGGAGTCGGGCAGCCGTTGCGGAGGGCAGGGCCTACCGGGTTGGCTCGGCTTCGGAGGGCAGGGCCTGACCCGGATGCACGGTTGCGGAGAGCAGGGCCTGGTGGGCTGGCGTGATTACTGAGGGCAGAGCTTGGCCCAGATGCACGGCTACTGGAAGCACGGTTGCGGTAAGCTGGACCCGGTGCGGATGCACGGCTGCGGCGAGCTGGGCCCGGCGAGGAAGAACGGCGGCTGCGGAGAGCTGGGCCCCGCGCGGAAACACGGCCGCGGCTGCGGCGAGCTGAGCCCAGCGAGGAAGAACGGCGGCGGCTGCGGAGAGCTGGGCCCGGCGCGGAAGCACGGCCGCGGCTGCGGCGAGCTGAGCCCAGCGAGGAAGAACGGCGGCGGCTGCGGAGAGCTGGGCCCGACGCGGAAGCACGGCCGCGGCTGCGGCGAGCTGGGCCTGGCGCGGGAGCACGGTCGCGGCTGCGGCGAGCTGGGCCTGGCGCGGGAGCACGGTCGCGGCTGCGGCGAGCTGCGCCCGGCGAGGAAGAATGGCGGCTGCGGAGAGCTGGGCCCGGCGCGGGAGCACGGCCGCCGCTGCGGCGAGCTGCGCCCGGCGAGGAAGAACGGCGGCGGCTGCGGAGACCCGGGCCCGGCGCGGGAGCACGGCCGCGGCTGCGGCGAGCTGCGCCCGGCGAGGAAGAACGGCGGCGGCTGCGGAGAGCCGGGCCCGGCGCGGGAGCACGGCCGCGGCTGCGGCGAGCTGCGCCCGGCGAGGAAGAACGGCGGCGGCTGCGAAGAGCCGGGCCCGGAGCGGAAGCCCGGCCGCGTATGCGGCTGCGGCTGCGGAGAGCTGGGCCCGACACAGGCACATGGCGGCGACGGAGAGCAGGGCCTGGCGCGGATTCACGGCGACGCTGGAGAGCAGGGCCTGGCGCAGGTGCACCACGGCGACGAGCAGGGCCTGGTGCAGATGCACGGCTGCAAAGAGCAGAGCCCAACCCGGAAGCATGGCCACGGAAGGCGGTGCCTGGCGGGGTGGCACGGCCATTAAGGGCAGGGCCTGGCCTGGCCACTTGACTGCGGAGGACTGGGCCTAGTGCCCGGGCCTGACTGCGGAGGACTGGGCCTGATGCCCGGGCCTGACTGCGGAGGACTGGGCCTGGCTGGGATGCGTGACCCGATGGAGAAGCCCGAGAACGGCGGCGGTTGCTGGGCTGAGACCCCGGAGAAGATGGCGGCAAGGGCACGGGGCACTGAGCTGTAGGAAGCGCAAGAAACGGATAGCGCCGCCCTGGAGGCTTCTGAGCCTGGGAAGCCTCCTCGCGGCCGGGCTGCTTCCTCCCACGGCCCTTCCCCGGTCTCGCGGTCAGGGTCGGAGGCCCGCTGGCGGGACCAACTCCCCTCATGGCTTGCACCATGGCGGCCACGCCGCCCGCGTGTGAGGCCTGGAGACCTAGGCCCGCCCCGGGCACCACCCACCTCAGCTCGGCGTGGGGACTGCAGCCGCCCTGGAGGTCAGCACACTCCCTCTCCGGCACACAGCCCATGGAGGGCAGCTCCGGGCCCTCGCCATTGATCAAAATGGCGCCGGCGGCAGCCAGGGCAAAGGCAGAGGAACCTGCCGTGCCACTGTGTGGGGCACCACCACCCGAGGGAGAAAGGCCGCTCGAGACCGAGGGGACCAAGGGACTGGGATCGGGGTTGCCGTCCCCACGGGCGTCGCCGGGGGCAGGGGCAACCTCGTTCTTCGGCCCTGTGGGCACCTCACCCTGCTCTTGCATCTGCGCCTTCTGGTCGGACGACGGAGTGGACATAACGCCAGATTCTCTCTCAGAGAAGCGAGAGCGTGGCCGAAGACGCCGCCTGGGTAGAGCTCCGGGAGGAGTGAGGAGGATGGGCGTGTCCTGGTCAGATCATCACTTCTGATTGGTTGGCTTGTTGTCACGTGACTCTCGTCTTAAAGGGAGCGAGCCAACCTAGCTCTGGCGCCAAACCAGTGTGCTCCCCCCGGTCTACGATGTGAATTCCCCATCCATACCGGGGTCCCTATGAGTGTGTGTGTGTGTGTGTGTGCGCGCACGCTTCGAGGGAAGGGGCGGGGGCAGTGATACTGTCTGTATAAACAGTTTGAGTCACCCCAAATCAGGTTAGCTTGTCAGCACCACTCTGGTGGTGAAACTTTCAAGCAGTGGCTTGAAAGAAATACCACACTGGCCAACAAGAGATACCCCTGGGGCGCCTGGGTGGCTCAGTCGTTAAGCGTCTGCTTTCGGCTCAGGTCGTGATCCCAGGGTCCTGGGATCGAGCCCCACAGCACGCCCCACATCACACCCCCTGCTCCGCAGGAGGCCTGCTTCTCCCTCTGCCACACCCCCCTGCTTGTGTTCCCTCTCTCGCTGTGTCTCTCTGTCAAATAAATAAATAAAATCTTTAAAAAAAAAAAAAGAGAGATACCCCTAAGCTGGGCTTCCCTCCTGGAATCCCATCAGGACACTGGGCCCATGTCTGACTCCAGAAGCGACAGTCCCAGAACTCCTCCCTGCATCTGGATGACCCTACACTGGAGTCTTGAAAGCAGCCTGAAATCAAGAAAATGGATGGGGCCCTCGCTATCTTGACTCGGGATGTTCAGCACTACTGCCATGCATCAGAGGGGATTTTGAAGTAACATCCTTCCCCCTGCCTTATCTCCTGAGGCATGGGCTGGAGTTACCCGGAATTAGGATAACACCGTCCTTAAAAATACATCATCATTTGTATGGGCTGCATAGTAATCCACCATAATTTATTTGACCCAGTCTCCATTCTTGGCCATAGTTCTCTATTATGCTGTGATGCACAGACATAAAGTTTAATATTTTGACACTAGTTTAGTCATTATTACAAAAGTCATTATTACTGCATTCTCAGAACCCAAAACAGAAAAGCAAATAGAACCTAACCTAGGAAAACTAGAACCTAAATTCCCACATGCCCCTGGGGCAAATATTAGAAATGCTTAATTATTTTTTGTAGAATGGCCATTCTTAACTAATTCATAGTTCTTTTGTTTCATAAAATGGAATTATGCATACATACTATTTTGTAACCTGTTTTTGGGGTCTAGAAAACACACTTCCCATATCAAATATGTTTCCACAAGGCCAGTATAACTACAGAGTATTACTTTTATGGAGGAAGCTTACATTTTCAAACATTGCTGTATTGATCAACACATTTCCAACTTTTTATTCTTTATAAACACATCAATGTGAGACCCTTTTTGCTAAAAATTATTCATATCCTCACTGTGGATAAATTCCTAGAAAATTCTTGATACAGGCCATGCACATCTGTGATTCTTTGATAAAAATATTGGTAACTGGTTCTTCTGAAAGTTGCTGTTATAGCAATTTTGGCAGAATGGAATGGGATACTTGGGTGGATGAGTAAATGGACTGAAACACAATTCAAAAATAGAATGGAATGGTATTTGGAATGTTAAATAATATGGAATGGAAAATGGACTTGAAAGGGAATGCAGAATGGGATGAAGTGGAGATTGATTGCAGTGGAGGTGAAATCGGAAATTGAATGGGATGGAAATTGAATGAAATATAATGGGAAAAAGGAATGGAATGTACAATAGAAATAACTAATCACATATGGAATAAAAGAAAAATACATTACATGATAAATGGAATGGAGTATCCTGTGAAATAAAATAGTAAATAGAAGGAAATTGAAGTTGAAATAGGAAAAACTAAAATGGAATAAAATATGCAATGGCCTGAAATAAATGGACTATGAAATACACACTACAAATTTTAAAATACCATTGAAAGACGGAATGAAATTGGAAATGAAGTACAGAATACAAGAATATGAAGGATGGAATGGGAATTGAACAAAAACAATGTGGAAAATGAAATAGTGATGAAGTACAGGATGGATTTAAATGAAGAATAAATGAATGTGTTCTGGTCATCTACCATTGTATAGTGTGGAGCAACATCCATTTAATTATGTTCATGGATTTTATAAAGCTGGAATTCAGAAGGGGTAGAGCAGGAATGGCTTGTTTTTGTTCTACAATGTCATTGTCTGAGGCCTCAGTTGGGAAGACTTGAATGCCTGAGATTATAAGGGAAGGACAGCAATCAGTGATGACTCCGAGATTTTGGCCACAGTATCTGGGCAGACATTGGTGCTACTTCCTAAAAAGGGAAGGCTTGCAGACTGGGGACACAGTGGGAACTGGTGATCCTGTTCTGACCAGGTTGGCCACTATACCCTCTGTACTTGTCCTAGTCATTAGGGTTTGAACCCCAACTTATCTCAAAGCCATTCTCTTGGGGCACCTGGGTGGCTCAGTTGTTAAGCATCTGCCTTTGGCTCAGGTCATGATCACAGGACCCTGGGATCGAGCCCCATATTGGGCTCCCTGCTCCACAGGAGCTTACTTCTCCCTCTCCTGCTGCTCTGCCTGCTTGTGCTCTCTCTCTCACTCTCTGTGTCAGATGAATAAATAAAATCTTTTTTAAAAAAAAAACCCATTCTCTTAATTCTATAGGTCACCTTTCACCAGTTTCATGGATCCAGTTTCCTTTTGGGAGTCATTTCAATTTACTCTCTGAGTTATTTCCTTTCCTCCTTTCTGGAATCTCAGGGCCTTAGCATGATCCTTAACTGTTTTTTTTCAAGTGTTTATCTATCTATCTATCTATCTATTTATTTATTTATTTGAAAGAGAGAGAAAAAGAGCAGGAGAGGGAGAAGCAGACTCCCCACTGAGCAGGGATCTCGATGTGGGACTCAATCCCAGGACCCCAGGATCAGGACCTGAGCCAAAGGCAGACTCTTAATGACTGAGCCACCCAGGCATCCAGTCATGATCCTTAACTTAGTAATAACTAAAATGTTCCCATCTATCCTTGTTCTCTTTAAAGGAGATATATATATATATATATATATATATATATATATATATAGTATACATAAAAATATATATAAAGGAGTCATATATAACAGACATCTATAATGGATATGTATTATATATATAGCATTTAGATATATAATATATAAACTTTACATAACATACATCTACTGTATATCTCTATTATATATGATATATGTATGATTAATGTGTATATAATGGACACATATATAATCTTCTCTAAAGAGCTCAAAGTTTATGCTAAGGAAGTTCCTAAGTTCCCTTCTTTAACCTCACTGGTGTGTCTTCAGTGCCTTCTCCTTTTTCTTTCACTGTGCTCCTGTTTAGAGATAGTGTATGTATATGTATGTGCTCATAGAAAAAATATCTGGAAGGATGAGTTTTATTCTCTCATACTTTATCTTCTGAATGTTTCCAATGAGCATACATAACTCTTATACTCGGAAAAGTGTACAGCTATTTGCACTTTTAAAACAGTTTTAATGTTGGGGCACCTGGGTAGCTCAGTCGTTAAGCATCTGCCTTCGGCTCAGGTCATGATCCCAGGGTCCTGGGATCGAGCCCTGCATTGGGCTCCCTGCTCAGTGGGAAGCCTGCTTCTCCCTCTCCCAGTCCCCTGCTTGTGTTCCCTCACTCGCTGTGTCTCTCTCTCAAATAAATTTAAAAAATCTTTAAAAAAATAAAACAATTTTAATGCTTAATTAGGTTTTAAGCTATTATTTTTTTTAAAAAGGCTATCTTTTATACTACTGGATGGGGTTATAAATTCATAGCATTTTGCCTGATGGAAAGGTTGATGATACATATAAAAAGTCTTAGGGGTGCCTGGATGACTCAGTTGGTTAAGTGACTGAGTCTTGATTTCAGCTCAGTTCATGATCTCAGGGTTATGGGATCGAGCCCCACATTGGGCTCCACACTCAGCAGAGTTTGCTTGAGATCCTCTCTCATCCCCTCTGGCCCACCCCTTCCCCTGCACTCACTCTCTCTCTCTCTCTCTAAAAAAAGAAAAAACAACAACACCCCCCAAAAAAACAAAAAAAAACTTAAAAAAAGAATTAAAAGTCTTAAACATGCCCATTTGATGCTGCAATTTCTCTTCTGCAGATTAATTCTAAAGAAATACTCATATACTCACAATGTTATATGCTCGAGATGATTGTTATAGTGTCATTTATTTTAAATAATCTGAAACAATCTCACTTTCCAATAGGATATTGGATGTCCATAGAATAAACATGCAGCTTTTACAGGATGTTTTTCAAAAAAATTTTAATACCATGGGAAAATATCTATGATGTATAAAAAGGACATGATGTACTCTGCTGATCTATATTTACATCTGTGTATTTTTATATCTTTCTAGCTCTCTACATATATTAGAATTTCATTCACTATAGTGCAGTTGTTCTCAACCAGGGGCATTTTGCCCCTTGGGGGGAATTTTGAAAATGTCAAGGAGAGGGAGAGAGGGAGAGGTGCTACTGGCATCTAGTATGCAGAGGCCAGGGATACTCTCAATTACTTCAATGTATAGGAAAGCCTCTGACAACATGCAATTATCTGACACAAAATGCCAAAGCTGTCAAGTTTGACAAAGTCTGCTGCAGGGCATTTAGATAACTCAGAAAAGTTCAAGACAAAATTTAAATCACAATCAATCCTTCCAGTGATTTATAACTATTCTTAAAAGTTTGATATATGTAGGTGCTAAATTTTCTATGATGATCTTGTGCTTTTTAAACAGCAAAAGGGATGCTTTTTGAAATTAATTCATTTAAAAAATTCAATATCTATAGATGTTTTTCACATGAAATATTCTAGTTATTGCTTAAGAAATTATATAACTTAAGAATTTTAATTTCAACCCATTTACATGGAGGAATATTCCACAAATAACAATTCATCATCCTCTATCACCTGATTCTCGACCCTCTAATCAAAGCATTAATTTCTAAGTATTTATATATTTGGTTAAAAAAGAAAAATTGTGAGCATCATAATCCTAATGTAATGTATCTAATATATAAAGGGCAATATGTTTGACTGACCAGGTCATGGTAATCTCATTACCATTCCAATGACTGGTTTGTGAATGGACATTTCCCAGTTGTAGTTTATAAGATATAAATGTAAAATGCCTTGGGGTCTTCGGGGGAAAGGTTTCTCAGCTCTTAAAAAAATAAAAGAGATAAATTGTTTACGTATAATTTCTTAAAACAAATATAGGTATCATGTTAGAATAAGTGAATTTAGTTTGATATAAGATCAATATTACAAATTGAGTTGTATTTTGACATGAGTATCAAAAATTAGGAAGAAAAAGTTTTAAATGCCTTTTACTATAGAATCAGAAAACATCAAATACTTAGGGACAAATCTAGTAAAAGAATCATAACCTTAACCAGAAATCTATACAACACCTCTGAGAGAAATTAAAGAAGACCTAGGTAAATCAGAGCTATATCATGCTTATGGATTAGAAAACAATATTATGAAAATTAAAGAGATTTCTTATCAAAATTATCTAAGGGTTCAACATAATCCCAGTTGAAATCCCAGCTGTTTTTTTGTAAATGGAAATTGGTAAACTGATTCCAAAATATATTTGGATATAAAAGATCTAAGAACAGCCAAAGCCATCAAGAGGAAGAAATCTGAAAGACTTTCACAGCCAGATTGCATGGCCAACTACAAAGGCATAATAATTAATGTGATTTGTGTACACAAATAGACAAATAGACTGGTGGAACAAAGAGCCCACAGACACATATATGGTCACATTATATATGGTCACGTGATTTACAACAAAGGTACCAATGCAGTGCTTGGGGGTAAGGATAGTCATTTAAGTAAGTGGAGCTGGACTAATTGGATATCCATCCCTATGAAAAAAATTAATTTGGCCCCTAACTTACATCATACACAAAAACTAATTCCAGAAGACTACACACACACACACACACACACACACACACACACACACACAGTCTCCCCACACACATCCAACAAATACCTGATGTACAGAAGAAAATATCTTAGGTAAAGAAGAAGAAAATATCTTATGTAAAGAAGAAAAAAAATAAATGCAACTAAACATCAGCACAATATTTTAACAGGCACTGCACAAAATGGGACATCCAACTGACCAATAAACAAATAAAAGATTGCCCAAACTCAGTCATCAAGGATATGCAAATTGAAATTACGAAATATCTATAAACATCTCCCAGAATACCCCAAATCTACTACCAATATCAAGAGTTGGAGAAAATAGAAACTGGAACTCTAACTGCTGATGGGAGTGTCAATTGGTACTACTGTGGGGAAAACTGCTTGGCAGTTTCAAAGCTGAGTTTATGCATTTTCTGGAACCCAGCAATTACATTTGTATTAGTTTTCTATTTCTGCATACTAAATTACCACAAAGGTAGTGGCTTAAAACAATGTCTGTTTTTAGCTCACAGCGCTGTAGTTTCAGAAGTTCATGCACGGTATGGCTGGGCTCTCTGCTCAGTGTCTCACAGGGTGAAATCAGCCTGAGAAATCAGGTGGCCAATGCTACAGACTGAATATTTGTGTCTCCCTAAAATCTGCAAGTTTAAACCCTAATCCCCATTGTGATGGTATTTGGAGGTGAAGCCTTTGGAAGGCAAATGGGTTTGGATGAGGTCATGAAAGTGTGACCCCATGATGGGACTGGTGTCCTTATCAGGAGATGAAAAGAACAGAGCCTGTGAGGGTACAGCAAGAAGGTGGCCAGATGTGGGTCTTCCTCAGACATTAAATTGCTGGCTCCTTGATTTTGGACTCGCCAGCCTCTAGAACCATGAGAAATAAATGCTTCTTATTTAAGCCACCCAGTGTGTGGTATTTTGTTATAGCAGCCCAAGCTGATTTAAGACACCCAGGCTGTGTTTCTTTCTGGGGACTCTTTGGAAGAATACATTTCCTAGCTCATCCAAGGCATTGGCAGAATTTAGTTCCACTTTTATCTCCTAGAGATTTCTCACAGTTCCTTGCCACATCGATCCCTCCGAACACCCACACACAGATGAGTTTCTTTGGAAGTGCACACTCACACTCAACAGGGGGAGATTACACAAGGTGGAAGGTCATTAGGAAACATCTTAGAATTCTGCCTACCACAGTCTACCCTCTGGCCCACAGGGATCCAGTCTGTCCCATATACAAAATTAATTCACCCCATTCCATAGTCTCCAAATTTCTCATTGTAGTATGGCATCAGCTCAATTCCAAATGCTCACTGAAATCTCATCAGCTCAGTCCAGAATCTCATCTCAGGCATCTAAATCAGGCATGGATGAGGTTTCTGGGTAAAATACACGCAGTACAACTCCCAGGGCACAATCCCTTTCCAACTGGCACCAGTGACATTAAAGTGACAAACTATCTTACCCCAATACACAATGCTGGGGCAGGCATAGGATAACACCTATAACATACGGATTTAATATGGGGGGGTGGGAGGGATGGGAATGGAAACAGGAGTTAGAGTCCCAGTGCAGTTTGGAAATTCAGCAGATTTCTACTAACAGTCTGTCTGAAGCAATCGGGGCTTTTTCTTTTCTTTTCTTTTCTTTTAGATTTTATTTATTTGAGAGGGGGAGAGAGAGAGAGAGAGAGCACTCACGTGCGTGCTCATGGGTGGGGGAAGGGCAGAGGGAGAGGGAAAAGCAGATTCCCTGCTGAGCAGGGAGCCCCCTGCGGGACTAAATGGGAGGACCCCAAGCTCATGACCTGGGGGAAGGCAGACTCTTAACGCACTGAGCCACCCAGGCGCCCAATCGGGGCTTTTTCTAAGGCCACTTAGGCTTTCTCTAGCATGCACCTCAGATTTCCTCCAGCCCTCGCCCACTACCCCAAAGCCACGCCTACATCTTTAGCTGTTTGCAGTGGCGGCACCCCACATTCAGGTACCAAAATCTGTATTAGCTTCCTATTGGTGTGGAATAAATGACCATACTCCAGACAGCTTAAAACAACCCCCCATTTATTAGCTCACAGTTGTGCAGGTCGGAAGTCTGTGCCCAGTGTGACTGGCTTCCCTGCTCCGGGTCTCACAGGGTGAGAGGGCAGTTGATTTGCTGTGACCCTTTCTGGAGGCTTTCGGGAAGAGTCCCTTCCAAACACATCCATGTTGTTGGCGGAATTCAGTTCCAGGCTGCTGGAGGACTGAGGCCCCTTTCTCTCGCTGGCCGTCAGCCAGGGACAGCACTCCTCTCCTAGAGGCTGCCTACAGTTCCTCACCATGTGGCCCCCTGAACATGCTCTCTCATGCCTCAAATCTCTCTTTCGGAAGGGGGCCTAGGCCCTTGTAGGTGTTTCCCTGATTAGGTCTGGCCCACCCCGAACAATCTCCCTAGCTTAAGGTCAACTGATCTGTGGCCTTAATTACATCTGCAAAATCCTTTTTGCTATATAATTTCACATCATCATGGGAGTGCTATCTCCTCATGTCCACAGGTTCCATCCACACCCAATGGGAGGAGATTGTGCCAAGACAAGGGTCACTGGGCATCATCATGGAATTCTGGCTACCACACAATCCATGTACATAATCAAACAGAAGTGCAAACGTGTTCTCCAAAACACATGAATAAAAACGGTCACAGCATCATTATTGATGATAATCAGGAACTGGAAACAATCCAAACATCTATCAATAGCTGAGTGAATACATACAGTGTGGTATACTCATAGTAGAGAATACCATACAGACATGAAACAGGCAAATATCCCTATATACAGCAAATGTATATAAACAGATCCCCAAATCAGAGTATTAAATGAAGGAAACCAATCATAAAAAGGTACACAATAATTCTGTTTGTATCAAGTTTAAAAAACAGGCAAAATGAATATATAGTGACATAGGTTAGAACCATGGTTAAGTCAGGTGTAATGACTAGATGGGGGCATAATATAGGTTTCTGGGGGTGCCAGTAATGTTCCATATCTTAATCTTGGTGATTCATGTTTTCACTTTGTTTTTTTATAATAATATTTTATTATTTTTTAATTTAAATTCTAGGGAGTTAACATAAAATGCAATCTGGTTTCTGGAGAATTCAGTGGTTCATCACTTACATATAACAGCTAATGCTCATCATAACAAGTGCCCTCCTTAATATCCATCACCCATCTAGCCCATCCCCCCACCCACTACCCACTTCCCTCCATCAACCCTCAGTGTCTTCTCTATCATTAAGAGCTTCTTATGGTTTGTTTCCCTCTCTTTTTTTTCTTTTCCCTCTTCCCATATGTTCAACTGTATTCTTTCTTAAATTCCGCATATGAGTGAGATCATATGGTATTTGTCTTTCTCTGACTGACTCATTTCACCTAACATAATACATTCTAGCTCCATCCATGTCGTTGCAAATGGCAAGATTTCATTTTTTTGATGGCTGAGTAATATTCTATTGTATATATGTATTACATCTTCTTTATCCATTCATCAGCTGATGGACATTTGGGCTCTCTCTATAGTTTGGCTATTGTTCATAATGCTACTATAAATATTGGGGTGCATGTATCCCCATGTTTTCACTTTGTAAAATGTCATCAAGTTGTTGCCTCTTATAATTTATACACTCTTCTTTTTATATGTTCTACTTCAATGACAAATAAAAGCTAACATAAAAGAAAAAACCTTATAAAAGGCAAGAAGAACTGACATGTACTTCAGACTCAAAATCCCTTATAGGCAATTTTAAAATTCAAAATGCTGGGAAAACTGAACTTAATTTTCCTGATTCATTGCCCATAAAATTTGACCTGAACTGAAACGAGGCTATTTGCAATCTATATATATCTCGGAGGGATTATACGTTTCACTGCAGAAATATTGTTGTATTCGATTTAGTAGTATTGCTCCAGACCCTGCTATGGATCTTATGTAATGTAGGAATTCTGAAATATTTAGTCCCAAGACTTTTAGATAAGGAATTATACATGTGTAGTAGTGGAGAATTTTTACATAATTCTGTCAGCTGATGACAGATCAAAACTAAACAAGAACTAGGGAGCACCTGGGTGGCTCAAATGGTTGAGCGTCTGCCTTCTGCTCAGGTCATGGTCCCGGGGTCCTGGGATCGAGTCCCACATCAGGCTCCTGACTCAGCGGGAAGCCTGCTTCTCCCTCTCCCTCTGCCTCTCCCCCTGCTCATGTACTCTCTCTGTCTCAAACGAATAAATAAAATCTTAAAAAAAACTAAGCAAGAACTAAGAAAAACTGCAGTTTGAATTTATTGAATTCTTTGTTCAGCACTTAAGATGATATGATTTTTCTCCTTTGACTAATTGATATAATGGATTATTAAAATATTCCTAATATTACACCATGCTCTCATGACTAGGAAAATACCAGGGCATGGTAGATTTTTATATACTGTTGAATTTTATTCAAACTTTATTGATAAAAAATTTAATCCATGTTAATAAGTAAAAGAGATCCATATTTCTCTATGTGTGTAGAATACTATCTCTTCCAGGTTTTGGAATCAGGGGATAAACTCCATTAAATAAATCTGCAAGATTTCTCTTTTCTTCTAGCTTCTAAATAACATTTTTATTGTTTTAGGAATTTGTGATCCCTTAAAAGAATGGGATGATTTTATTCAACTTTCCTTGTGCATTCAACAGTAATTTTGGTTCCCAAACCCAGTAAAAGAATAACACCATTTTCTGATAAAGGGGTGGGTATTAAAAGATGTGCATTCTAGGAAAGGGAGAGAGAGAGATACTATAGATAACATAGATGCTGACCTCAGATGGACTTGGGCAACTGTCCCAGTTCCCCCACTTACTTACTGTATGACTTTCAACAAGTTACTTAATCTTTTGAGCCTGATTTTCTCCATTTGGGAAATAGGAATATAATCTCCCCCTTCCATTGCTTATCCCAAATTTAACTAAATGTAATTTTCTCATTATTACTAAAGTTAAAGAATTTGCAAACCGGCTGGGATCAAGAGTAAAACGTGGTAATTTACAAATAGTTACAATTAACATCAACAAGGGGGAGGCAAACACACCTGTCAGAATGGCTAAAATCAACAAAAAAACAGCCAGTGTTGTCAAGGATGTGGAGAAGAAGTAATATTCTTGCACTGTTGATGGGAATATAAAGTGGTGCAGCCACTGTGGAAAACAGTATGGAGGTTCCTCAAAAAGTTAAAAATAGAACTACCTTATGATCCAGCAATTGCACTATTGGTATTTACCCAAAGAATAAAAAAAAAACACTAATTCAAAGGGACACATGCACCCCTATGTTTATAGAAGCGTTACTTTACAATAGCTAAGATATGGAAGCAGCCCATGTGTCCATGGATAAAGGAGATGCAGTATATATTTACAATGGAATATTTTTCAGCTATAAAAAGAATGAAATCTTGCCATTTGCAATGCTATGGATGGAGCTAGAGAGTATAATGCTTAGTGAAATAAGTCAGAGAAGGAGAAATACTATATGATTTCATTCATATGTAGAACGTAAGAAATAAAACATATAAGCAAAGGGAATAAATAAGAGAGAGAGAGAGAGAGAAATCAAGAAACGTACTCTTAATTATACAGAACTGATGGTTACCAGAGAGGAGAAGGGTGGGGGGATGAGTTAAATAGATGCAGATTAAGGAATACACTTGTGATGAGCACACAGTGATATATGGAATTGTTGAATCACTGTAATGTACACCTGAAACTAATATAACACTGAATGTTAGCTAACTGGAATTAAAACAAAAATTTTTTAAAAAAGGGAGGCAATAACTTTTAGGAATCGTATATATAAGCATTTATTTAATCTTCTTGAAATTAAGCTTATTATTTCTATGTATTTTTCTACATAGAATTTCTACAGACTATTTTTATATAAAATGCATCACCTGGTCTTTAGTTTTCTGAAAATAACATACATACAAGATCTTTAAAGTTAAGTAGTAACACTAGTCTTTCATGAAATCACCCCTACCCTGCCCCGTCCCCTTACTCCTGCTCTGGCTCTGAGACTTTCATCTTTTCTGTTTCTCTGAAATTTACCATAATATTTTTTTCTTAAGATATTATTCATGTATTTGAGAGGGCACACGCCCCCGCGCACAAGAGCAGAGGGTGGGTGAGGGGCAGAAGCAGACTCCCCGCTCAGCGGGGTACCTGACTCAGGGCTCGATCACAGGACCCTGGGATCACGACCTGAGCCAAAGGCAGAGGCTTAACCACTGAACCACCCAAGCGCCCCTACCATGGTATTTCTAAATCATAGCCTTATACTCATTTTAGCATACAGCAAAAATGGCCACAAATGAGGACTTCTGGTTCCAGCGCCCTTGTGTGAAGAGGTTGGAAATCATCACCCCCTTTTTTATAACAAGAAGACCCTGTACAAACTGAATCAACTTTTTTTTTTTTTTTATTTTAACCCATTGGATAACTGAGGTTGCAGGGCAAGCCACCACCCTGAAAAACAGATTCGACAACCACGATTTGCTTACTTGGAGCACATGCCTCTAGAACCATAAACATAGAACACTTAAATGGTAAACTTGCTTAATTGCTTAAAGCTGAGCGTGTACTGCTAGGACAGTAAGGGGGCCTTCACGTGTTTGTGGGCTTTACCTCTAGGGAAATGTTCCCTTGTCCAGCCAGTGCGGGGCGACGCCATACACGCCGGGGTCAGAGACAGAGGCGTGGAAACTCTGCACCCCGCACCTGCTGCAGAAGCTGTGCAGCGCCGGGTGCGCGTGGGATCGATAGGTGACGATGCTCTCGGCGCCCAGCAGGAGAGTGAAGCGCGAGGCCGGCACCAGGAAGTGTCGGTGCTGCTTCTTCCTGCACAGCCTGCAGCTGCAATCCACCACGCGCAGGTCTGCGGGGGCCCAGACGGCGAAGCGGACCGCGCCGCAGTGGCAGCCTCCCGTGTGATACACCAGGCCTGGGTACTCCAAGGTGTCCAGCAGGAACTTGGCGGCGCCCTCGCAGCTGAGGCCCCGCCGCTTCCTGAACGTCTCCCAGCGCTCCCGCTGCGCGCCCAGGTCCATCTCATTGAGGGACTTGGGAGGGCGCTAGGGCCATGTGTATGGCAGCGTTCTTTGCAGCGCTTCCCTGGACTGCCGGCTTTCTTTCAGCAGTGTTGTTTGCCGCAGCCGTGCGTGCCTGGCGCCAGGACCCGTGGCTGAGCTGGTGAGGGGTAGTAAGGGTGAGGGTGGAGGTGGATGGCGGGGAGAACGGGGAGCAGGGGTCCCTGGGCCACTCTGTTTTGCGGTTGGGCGGCAGTCCTTTTCCTTATCCTGACTGCGGCATCCTCAGCCATTAGTGTAAATCTGGCTAAGTTGTCACCCTGCAGTGCTGGGTGGAGAGTGGGGCTGTGATCCAGGGGAATGCTCGGTTCTAAGAACTTTTGGGGTTGCGCCTTTGTCTGCACTACCGTGGTTGGCCACTTGTTGAAAACGAGGCCAAAAGACCCTTCCCCTGATACGAAAATAACTTTACTGGTGTAATGTGTTGGCAAGCTGTATCTGTAGCCCCTTTTCCTAAGAGATGTTTTTTTGTTTTGTTTTGTTTTTTGTTTTGTTTTGTTTTACATCGTCCATAGACACTTGGAGATTGCCTATATCCTTGCTCATTTTGTTACACATACCTGCCCTGGGACCATGGACATGATCCTGCAGTTCTCTGGGTCCCAGTCATCTTGTCTGAGAAAAGGGTAATAATACACTCTATTTCGAGTGTAGGGGGGAGTGAATTCAAGAACATATTTGAAGTATTTAATATAGCAGAAAAGAATTGGATTTATTAATTATTTCTAAATTCATCTTACAGTAATTACCTAAGTTTTTTTTTTTTTTTGATGTAGTGATCCACGATTCATTGTTTTCCTATAACACCTAGTGCTCCATGCAGTATGTGCCCCCCTTAATACCCATCACCGGGTTAACCCATCCCCCCACCCCCTCCCCTCTAAAACCCTCAGTTTGTTTCTTAGAGTCCATAGTCTCTCATGGTTCGTTTCTCCTTCCGATTTCCCCTCCTTCATTTTTCCCTTCCTTCTCCTAATGTCCTCCATGCTATTTCCTGTTTTAAAAAATTTCATTAGATTTATTTTTAGTTTTCCTCTGTGTCAAGATTCAGGAAGTATTCTGAATGCTGGATGGGTAAAAGCCAGCATAACTTGATCCTTCTCCTTAAGCATCTCATGTTCTTGTGTGGTAGGCAAACAGACAAATTACATGAAAGGGTTTACCATGAAGAATTAGCAGTCTTTTAGGGGTATCATGAGAATTTAAAGGAGAGACACAAAGGAAGAAGCTGCATACTTGGATGGGCTGGGGGATGAGTGGCCAAAGAAGAAACAGGATACCCAAGAAAGCCATCTCCTTGTATGTGTGAAGGAGCTCATCTGTATTTGACAATTCCACTTATCTTTGGGTTCACATTCTTGATTCTGTCAGTGTAATCCTGAACAACATCTATGTCTTTCACCTGGAAAATAAATAGCAAGAGCAGGGGGCTCTAGGAACACAGATGAGGACCATTTGGAAGTATTACTAAGTTTATTTTTCAAATGAGGGAACTGAGACACAAAATGGTCAGAATTTCCCATGGTCCCACCAGAAGTTAATAAAGGTGATATGAACTAGATAGCCTGATCCCCGTATGGAGGTTCCTTGAAAAATTAAAAATAGAACTACTACTCGATCCAGCAATCCCCCTTCTAGATTTCTCATATAAGTGAGATGTGGAATATTTTTCTGTGTCCGACCAATTTCACTTAGCATAATGTCTTCCAGGTTCATCTATGTTGCCCCAAGTGCAGGATTTCCTTCTTTTTTTTTTTTTTTAAAAGATTTATTTTTTTGAGAGAGTGAGAATGAGAGAGAGAGAGTACATGAGAGCAGGGAGGGTTAGAGGGAGAAGCAGGCCCCTCGCCGAGCAGGGAGCCCGATGTGGGACTGGATCCCGGGACTCCAGGATCATGACCTGAGCCGAAGGCAGCTGCTTAACCAACTGAGCCACTCAGGCGCCCAGGATTTCCTTCTTTTTAAAGACTGAATAATATTCTATTTTATGCGTGTATCCACATTTTTTTGTCCATTTATCTCTTGATGGACACTTAGGTTGTTTCCATACTTGGGCTACTGTGAATAATGCTACAATAAAGATGGGAGTGCAGTTATCTCTTCGAGATAGTGATTTTATTTTTTTCGGATATATACCCAGAAGGGGGATTGCTGAATTGTATAGTAGTCCTATTTTTAATTTTTCAAGGAACCTCCATACTGTGTTCCATAATGGCTGAACCAATTTACATTTCCACCAACCATGCACAAGGTTTTCTCCACCTCCTCACCAATACTTATCTTTTGAGTTTTTGATAATAGCCATTCTAAAAGGTGTGAGGTGGTATCTCATTGTGGCTTTCATCAGCATTTCCCTGAAGATTAGTGATGTTGTGTACCTTTTCATTTACCTATGCCTATTTGTATGTCTTCTTTGTAAAAATGTATATTCAGGTCCTTTGCTCATTTTTAAATGGTTGAGTTATATGAATTCATTATATATTTTGGATACTAAGCTCTTATCAGATATGGTTAGCAAATATTTTCTCCCATTCCATAATTTGCCTTTTCATTTTTTAATTTTTTCCTTTGCTATTCAGAAACATTTTAGTTTGATGCAGTCCAACCTGTTTATTTTTGCCTTTGTTGCCTGTGCTTTTGTCGTCAAATAAAAAAAAAAGTCATTGTCAAGACCAATGTCAAGGAGCTTACCCCCTATGTTTTCTTCTAGAAGTTTTATGATTTCAGGTTTTATATTTAAATTCTGAAAACATTTTGAGTTTATTTTTGTGTATGATTAAGATAAGGGTCTAACTTCATTCTTTTGTATGTGGATATCAAGTTTTTTCAGCAGGGTTTACTGAAGAGACTATCTTTTCCCCATTGAGTATTCTTGGCTCTCTTGTCAAATATTAGTTGACCATATATGTGTGTGTTTACTTTTGGGCTCTTTATTCTGTTTCAATGGTCTATGTATCCGTTTTTATGCCAGTACCATATGGTTTTGATAACTATAGCTTTGTAATAAGTTTTAAGTCAGTAAGTATGAGGCCTTCAGCTTTGTTATTCCTGCTCAAGATTGCTTTACTACTTGGGAGCTTTTGTGGTTCTATAAAATTTTTGGGATTATTTTTTTCTATTTCTGTGAAATGTGCCATTAAAATTTTAAAAGGAATTGCACTAAATCTGTGGATTGCTTTGGGTAAAATGGACATTATAGCAACATTAATTCCTCTAATCCATGAACACCAAATATATTTCCATTTATTTGTGTCTTCTTCAATTTGTTTCATCAATGTTTTATAGTTTTCAGTGTACAGATCTTTAACTTCCTGGTTAAATTTACTCTAAGTATTTTATTCTTTTTGATGCTATTGTAGATGGGGTTGTTTTCTTAAGGTATTTTTGGGTAGTTCATTGTTAGTATATTGAAACACAGGTGAATTTTATATGTTGATTTTGTACCCTGCAACATTTTTGAGTTCATTTATTAGTTTTGACAGTTTTTTGTAGACTCTTTAGGAATTTCTCTCCATAAGATAATGTCATCTGCAAATATGGACAATTTTACTTCTTCTTTCAGGATTTGGTTGGCTTTTTTCCCCTTTATCTTGCCTAACTGCTCCAGCTAGAATTTCTAGCACTATATTGAATAGAAGTGGTGAAAGTGGGCCCCCTTATCTTATTATTCCTGATGTTAGAGGAAAAGATTTCAGCTTTTCCCTGTGTATGATGTCATATATGCTTTTATTTTGTTGAGGTACATTCCTTCTATACCTAATTTGCTGAGAGCTTTTATCATGAAAGGATGTTGAATTTTGTCAAATGCTTTTTCTGCATCTATTGAGAAGATTATATGATTTTTATCTTTCATCTTGGTAATGTGGCATATCACATTTATTGATTTACATAGGTAGAAGCATCCTTGTATCCCAGGAATATGGCTGACTTAATCATGTTGTGTAATCCTTTTAATGTGCTGTCGAATTTCATTTTCTAGTATTTTATTGAAGAGTTTTGCATCTATACTCTTCAGCGATATTGTCCTTTAATTTTCTTTTCTTGTAGTGCCCTTGTCTTGCTTTGTCATAAGGATAACAGACCCTTTACAAATGAGTTTGGGAATCTTCTCTCCTCTTCAATTTTTTGGAAGAGTTTTAGAAGGATTTGTATTAATTCTTTCTTAAATGTTTGGTAGAATTTACCAGTGAAGGCAAAATTGTAAATTAAAACCACAGTGAGATACTGCTGCACACCTATTAGAATGGCTAAAATCCCAAACATTGACAATACCAAATGCAGAAGAGGATATGGAGAACCAGGAATTGTCATTCCTTGCTGTTGAGTGTGAGAAATTATATGACCACTTTGGAAAACAGTCTGGCAGTTCTTTCAAACCTATTGATTTTGTATCCACATCCTTGTTTCTGTTGACATTAAACTAAAACTTACTTGAGGTATCACATGGAGATTAAAAGAGATATGGTATATAGAATGCCTAGTAGACATTTAGAATATCCATCAATGGGACATATAATTATTTACTGGATACTATTAGAAAAGAGTAGGGGCGCCTGGGTGGCTCAGTCGGTTAAGCATCCAACTCTTGATCTCAGCTCAAGTCTTGGTCTTGGGGTTGTGAGTTCGGGCCCTGCACTGGGTTCCACGCTAGGTGCAGAGCCTACTTAAAAAAAGCAGACTAATACATCTTCAACTATAGTCTATAACATTGTTCAGATAGGTTTGTTATAACATTCGATTTCACAAAACCCTAAATATGCTATTGTACTAGGAATAATTATTTTTTTTCCGCCTAGATTTTAGCTCAGAGATCACGGAATCCCTGATTTCAGGAGTTGCTGTGATCATCTGCAATTAATTATTAAATAACTTTCTTTGAGATGATTAAGTTCTCTGGGCCTCAGTTATAACCAATGTAAACCAGTTAAGAATAATGTCTACTTTGTAGAATTGTTGTCATAATTAAAAAATATAATGCATTTAAAGTGTTCAGCCAAAAAAAATAAAGTGTTCAGCCAGTGTGTGGCATATGATGAGTTCCCAGTAGTGGACACACTCATTATTAAATGTTATTAGTAACATGAAGCAGGATCATGGTTTCTCTGGTTTGTACCTTTCAATCTAGTTAATATTTTTTAGTGCATCTAGGACATATAGTAAGACACAAGATACTCTAACAAAGGAATATGGAAGAATAGAAGGAGCCTCTGCTTTTAAAAATTTATAATCTACTTAGTGCAAAAGATTTATTTTAAACTATTTTTTAAAGATTTTATTTATTTATTTGTCAGAGAGAGAGAGCACACACAGCAGGCGGAACGGCAGGCAGAGGGAGAAGAAGGCTCCCCCCGCTGAGCAGGGAGCCCAATGTGGGACTCGATCCCAGGACCCTGGGATCATGACATGAGCCAAAGGCAGATGCTTAACAGACTGAGCCAACTAGGCGTCCCTAGTGCAAAAGATTTGTAAAAAGAGTGAAGAATGAAAGGTAATATTGGGGGAAATAATTCTTTTTTTTAAAAAAAGATTCTATTTAAGAGAGAGCATGAGCAGGGGAGGGGCAGAAGGAGAGGGAGAAGCAGGCTCCCCGCTGAACAGGGAGACCCATATGGGACTTGATCCCAGGGTGCTGGGATCATGAGCTGAGCTGAAAGCAGACGTGTAACCGACTGAGCCACCCAGGTGCCCTGGGGAAATAATTCTTAAAATAAGAATACTAATTAGTAAATGTACACAATGCACAATTGATTTAGGCCAGGATAATCAATGAATGATAAAATCATCAAGTTAAATATTATTAGAGAATAAGGTATTGAAGTTAACCCACAGATGACTTAATAATTACTAAGGGAAAATATTCATTTAACTGGAGAGGTAGTTGGTCACCAGTTTAACCAAGATTGAGGTAAACTGACATTATATGTCTTTTGATGTACAGTATTAAATATATAATTCCACTTTTGTAGTATTTTTGCCAAAAATGTTTAACTAGAATCTAATCATGAGGAAACTGAAAAATATAGATTGTGGGACATTCTAAAGGAAAACTGGCTGGAGTGTTCAAAAGTCCAATGTCATGAAAAACAAAAAAAAAAAGGTTGAGGGATTTGTTCTAGATCTTTAAAAAAAAGAAAAAAGAGAGGCATACATCCAATAGATCAAATGATTGAATCTTGTATTAGGGAAAAACCTGTCTATGAAAGACATTTGAGGAACATTTGAGAAAATTAAAAATATATTTATATAATATCATTGAATTAATGTTTAATTTCTTAAGTTTGCTAACAGTCATGTAGGAAATGTCCTTATTTTTATGACATGAATACTGAAATATTTAGAAGTGTCATAATATCTGATTATTTCTTCCAAATGGTACAGCATAAAGTTTAGATAGATATTTTATAGATAGATGATTGATATAAAAAAGAATGTGTGCTTGCAAACATGGAAGGTTATTAACACTCATCTTCAGGTAATCATTTTATGTTTTTATTTTTAAAGATTTTATTTTTAAATAATTTCTACACCCAACATGGGGCTCGAACTCACAATCCCAAGAGTTGCATGCTCCACAGACTGAGTCAGCCAGGTGCCCCTTTGGGTACTCATTTTAGTCTTCTTTTAGTCCTTTCAAATTTTCTGTAAGTTTGAAATTTTTCAAACTTCAGAGTAGGAGGTAGATATTTAGTTCAGTTGCCTAGCATCAGCTATAATCCAACAACATAGAAACCAATTATCTACTAATTTTCTAAATATTATATTGAAACTTGTAAATTGTTATTAACAACCTCAAAGATGCAACACATGCCAAGGCAGAAAACAAAGAACACATAAAAAAAAAAAACACCTCATGTATGCAACTTGGACAGATGCAGGTATTAATGCTCACTCTAGAAGAAGAATCATTTATAATTTAATAGTGGAAATAAATGTCTCTAAATAAATAAGTACATCATTTTCCCTTGGGAGGAGACATCATCTCAAGAAAACAATTAAATATACTTCAGAATATAGTTTTTACACAGTTATCCCCTAACTGATTTACATATGTCTCTTGAAATCTCAGAATCATAACTAGAGTATTTTTGTACATTCATTGTCCATCTAGTGTTTGGTCAACCCATGCATTAGAAAATTATTCACTTCTTAATCTGTGTACAATGATATACTCAGAACACACATATGACTTATAGCCATGTTGTGGAGGTAAACAAGACTACCAGTCCTCCACTAGTTGGGTGAAGGCCAGATCAAAAATGTTACTCCTTTTCCCACATTCCCTCACCCTCACTTTATTTCTTTTCTTGAGTTATACTAGTTTGATAAATATTTATGATTCCTTGGACCAAATACCTCAATTACCACAACATAAGTTTTCTTCATCAATTCATGCAGCTTCTGAAGACAGGGTAAAGCTTTAGTGGAGATCAATGAAACCAAAAGGCAGGTTATAAGTCAGAGCTTTAGTCTGCCGATAGATTTCCCTGAATTTATAGTTCCTCACAATTTGCAATATTTCCCTCTAGGTCAGGGGTTTATAAGGCCATTTCATGGGGTTAGAAAAGTCAAAATTACTTTTGTAATAATATTAAAAGTTAGTTGCCTTTTTCACTCTTGTTCACTCTCTAAAAATAGCAGATTTTTCCAGAGATGACAGGAACTGTGACGACATCCTCACTCTGACATTTAATGGAATGTGTGTTTGTATATTCTTATATTTGAAAATTTTCTCATTTTTAATTTCTAATACAGTAAACATCAACTGACATGACTCACATAAGCTAAAGCATTTCAACATCCTCAAACATTTTTAAGAGTGTAAAGGGTTTCTGAGACCAAAATATTTGAGATTCATTGCTCTATTTCATTCATTAAAAAAAAAAGTATTGAAAGCACATCATTGACCATGTAACAGGTTCTGTAACATATGAGGGGAATACAAAGATACCTCTAACCATTTATAAAAACCTACTATGTAGTACATACTGTAAGTTAGGTTTATGCACCTTATTCAATTTAAACCTCCCAACATACCTTCAAAATAGGTATGGTCACCTTCATTTTACAACTGAGGAAAGTGAGTCCTTAAGACCAAGACTAAAACCCAGTAGTGTCCTATCAGATGATAAGACCACTATAAATTCCACTTTATACATATATGATGCAGGATAGTCATTCCTCCTTCACATTTGTTTCTTTTCAGTGAAGCTGAAAAGTCAGCAAAACTGGAGTCAGTCTACCTGAGATAAAATTTTAGAATGAAAGACAAAATTTGGATGAAAACTGTATTAATGTTTTAGTAACACTATCTGTAAACACATGTAACTTTTTTCTGTTTGATCAATACTTTCTCTCAGGGGGCATTTGGTTAGGATTCCTAGCCACTGAAACTCAATTTCTTTTTTTATTTTATTTTATTTATTTATTTGACAGAGAGAGACACAGCGAGAGAGGGAGCACAAGCAGGGGGAGTGGGAGAGGGAGAAGCAGGCTCCCCGCTGAGCAGGGAGCCCGATTCAGGACTCGATCCCAGGACCCTGAGATCATGACCCGAGCCGAAGGCAGCTGCTTAATGACTGAGACACCCAGGCGCCCCTGCAACTCAATTTCTATAGGAGGCAGATATTATTACCTACACTGCATAACTGTTAGAAGAACTAAATGAAATAATGTTAGTATCAATTGCCATAAATTAATATTAAGTACCAACACTCACTGAGTTTATATAATTGCTTGTTCTGAGGTATATACATTTTCAGGGCTAAACTTTATTGACTGCTTATACTGAGTCAGGCATAGTTCTAAGCACTTCATCATATATCATCATTTCATTTAATCCTCAAGGCAGCTCCAAGATATGGCAACCATTATTATCTAACTTATGGATGAAGAGAATGAGTTACAGAGATGTTCAAAGAATATCCCACGGTCACACTGAAATTTAGCAACGAAGCTGATATGAACCCGGCCGCCTGACCCAAGAGCATGCTCTGAGTCAGTTCACTACATGGAGGAGGACAGAGAACTTGGCCAGGCTCCTCAGTTATAAAGTTGGGGGTGGAGATCCAAGTCCATGTCTGTAGGACCTCAAATCTCTCCACTCTTAACCTATCCCTACCCTATTATTCTTGCCACATTAGATGCTCAGTAAACAGTAACCTAGTCTACTCTACTGGCACTGTCCAGTGAGCAGTTCTTTATTTTGCACCTACTGTATGTCAGTCTGTGTGCACTGGGGTGAGAGAGAAGAATCAGGCATACTTCTTGACTTTAGTCTAGAAAAAGAGACAGAAACACATTGTATTATATTTGTCTGCTTGGGTTGCCATAACAAAATACCACAGCCTGGGGGGCTTAGACAACAGAAGATTTTTTTTCCCCCACAGTTCTGGAGGCTAGAAGTCCAAGATCAATGTGTTGGCAAGTTTTTTTTTCTGAGGCCTCTCTTCTTGGATTGCACCTGGGTGTCTTTTCATTGTTCTCACACATCTTTCCTGTGTGTGTGTGTGTGTGTGTGTGTGTGTGTGTGTGTGTGTGTGTACATTCCTGGTGTCTCCCTGTGTGTCCAAATTCTCTTATATGGACACTAATCAAATTGGATTAGGGCCCACCTTGAGGGCCTTATTTTAACTTAGTCACTTCTTTAAAGTCTCTTACTTGAATAGTTGCATTCTGAGGTACCAAGGCTTCAACATATGAATTTGGGGGTGACAAGATTCAGCCCATAGAAAATGTAACATAGAGTTTTTTAAAATAAGCTCTTTCCCTTAAGGTCAGGTTGACTTCAGGCCTTCAAATAGGATGAAATAAGGAACAGAAATTTGGAAAACACATCTCAGGAATTCTGAAGAGGCTGTTACAATTTTGGGTGATTTCAAAACAGTTTTGTGACACAATAACCTGTGGCCCAGGAATACAAGGTTTTTTATTGTCAGAGAGAAAGCGTGCAAAATCAGGGGGAGAGGCAGGCAGAGGGAGAAGCAGGCTCCCCGCTGAGCAGGGAGCCCGATGTGGGACTTGATCCCAGGACACTGGGATCATGACCTGAGCCAAAGGCAGAAGTTTAACCGACTGAGCCACCCAGGCGTCCCTACATGTATGTATAATTTAATACTCAAAACAATACATCCAAGACCATTAAGTACTGGTCTTATTCACATTTTAGAGATGAAGAATCATAGCTATAGGGAAGTTTAGTCAAATTACCTGAGGTTATTTAGGAAAAAATAACAGAACCTAGAATCGAACCTATATGATATTCTGAATCCACAGTCAAATATTTCACTAGGTTACTTTCCTTATGATGGAAAAAATAAATCTCTTTCTCTGTCCCTGTCTGTCTCTGTCTCTGTCTCTCTCTTAGGAACAAGGAATGCCATTATTATTATCAAGTCACACAGTTATTCTCCTATTGCTTCATTTAAGTAAAAAAAAACCCATGTGTTACAGAGATTGTGTAACAAATTGTCATTATAAGCAATTCAACTCTATCAAGTAGGCCACATAAGTACAAAATGAATTCCTTTGAATAAGTCAACAATTATTCTATGAGTGTTTGTTTGCACTGAGTTAGGTATTAGCAGTGTAAGAGTATGTTAAATCTTGCTCTCTATATTCAAAGATCCTACAGTCCGGTTGGAATGGCGGTGCATATCTATCTTGTACTCTGGTAAAACTGGAAGGCAGTTTGGTGTAGGATGTCACGAGCATCAGACTATTTCTGGCACATAGAGTATAGGTAAGGAAACTGTTCTGTGTCAGCACACTGACAGACTTGTATATGGGCCATGTAAACTTTGAAAAGTTTGACCTGGAGCTGGGTAGAATGCCCTCTTGTCCTCCAGGAACATGGAAAGATGGGCTGGTGTCTGAGATGCTGCTACACAATCATTTCTCACCATCTCCCTTATCACCTCTCTGGTTCCAGTACTTTTCATCTTGATTCCTCCCTTCCCCCTGACCTCAGGGTACAGGTGAAAGCTATAGAATAGCCCAATGCCTGTCTATAATATGGAAATGACTCTTAAGCAACAGAGTTCCACACCACTGATGATGCCTTTCGTCTGGCTAATTTTGCTTTGATGTCATCCTGTGGAACAGGGGAAGTGGGAGGTGACACCATGTGTATGTTTCTTTTTCTGTCTATGTAAGAAATAAACTGACTTTATCTGGGCTTGTTGTTACTTACGAAAACTGTCAGCTTGTTTGACAGGAAGCTTTCAGTAAATGTTAGCTACCACTTCTATCATACATCATTTGAGCATTAGGGATTAGAATGGTCCAGGTATACAGCATCTGTCAATAAATGGAAAGAATTATCATTTATGCACATTTTGCTATTCATAAGGAAAAATGTGGAATAATAAATGCTATAATTGCAGACAATATACAGAATTCCGGTGTTCTTGATACGGATTTGATCTTTATCTGAGGATATGATGATCTAGCCCTAAGGAATACACAGAATCTGGCATCATGTGGGATGTTGAGTCTAGCTATTAGGGTCAGAAATATCTGGGTACATGATAATAATACTAAAATCCCTCTTTACTGTGCCAGATACTGTTTTGAGCTCTTAACATGTGTCATCTATTTTGATCCTTACAAAAATCTAGAAGGCATGTGCTATTACTGTGCCCAACTGACAGATGCGAAAACAGGATCCCCCGTTCACTAATTTGTCTGGAACCACACAGCAAGTCAATGGTAAAACTGGAATTGAAACCCAGGATGTCTGACTCTGAAGCTAAGCTCAACATGTTAGGAGATCATGAAAATCACAAAGTTGCTTAGAGCCTCAATTTCAACGTCCATAAAATGGGAAGAAACATAGGAGTTTCCACATAGGAAAGCTGTTTTTATTATGTATTTTTTTAAAGATTATATTTATTTATTTGTCAGAGAGAAAGCACAAGCAGGGGGAGTGGCAAGCAGAGGGAGAAGCAGGCTCCCCACTGAGCAAGGAGCCTGACGTGGGACTCAGTCCCAGGACCCTGGGATCCTAACCTGAGCCTAAGGCAGGAGCTTAACTGACTGAGCCACTCACTTGTCCCAGAAAGCTGTTTTTAAAATATGTTATTAAAGAACAGAGCTTAATGGCTGACATACAACAGGCACTCAATAGTTGCTTAAAATTTTTTTAACTGTGATAAAATACATATAAAATTTATTATGTAAAAAAATTTAAATCTAAACAATTTTAATTTTATCATCTTAAAAAATTTAAAATTTAAAAAATTTTTAATTTTATTATCTCAAAATTTTAAATCAGTAGTATTAAATATACTCATACTGTTGTACAACAAAGCCATAAAACTTTTTTGTCTTGCAAAATGGAATCTCTATAACCATAAAATAACAACATCCCATTTCCCCCTACTCCAGCCCTTGACAAATGTTTTATACTTTCTGCTTATGAGTTTGACTGCCTTAGACATATAAGTGGAATCATAAAGTATTTGTCTTTTTGTGACTGGCTCATGTCACTTAGGATAATGTCTTCAGGGTTCATCCATGTTGTACCATAAGTCAAGATTTCTGTCCTTTTTAAGGCTGAATAATATTCCACTGTATGTGCATACTACATTATCTTTACACACTTATCCACTGATGGACACTTGGATTGCTTCCACCTGTTAGCTATTGTGAATAGTGCTGCTATGACCATAGGTGTGCAAATATCTCTTCAAGACCTTTCTTTTAATATTTTTGGATATACACCCAGAAATGGAATTGCAAGATCATACAGTAACTCTAATTTTAAATTTTTTAATGAACGAACTTACTGTTTTCCACAGTGACTGCACCGTTTTACATTCCCACCAACAGTGCACAGAATTTACAATTTCTTCACATCCTTGACAACACTTGTTGTTTTCCATTCATTTTTTTAAAGAGCAGCCATCCTATGGATGAGTGGTGATGTTATAATTTTGATTTGCATTTCTCTAATGATTAGCAATTTTAAGCATCTTTTCATATGCTTGTTGCCAATATGTATATAATTTTTGTAGAAATGTCTATTTAAGTCCTTTGCCCATTTTTAAAGTAAGATTAATATTGTTGTTACTGAATTGTAGCGGTTCTTTATATATTCAGGATATTAACCTCTTATCAGATATAGGATTTGCAAATGTTTTCTCCCATTCCATAGGATGCTTTTTTCACTCTGTGCATTGTGTCCTCTGATACACAGTTTTTAATTTTAATGTTCAATTTATCTATTTTTCTTTTGCCTATGCTTTAGGTGTCATATCCAAAAAATGATTACGAATTTAATGTTATGAAGGTTTCCACCTGTTTTCTTCTAAGAGTTTTATAAGTTTTGCTCTTATGTTTAGGTCTTTGATTCATTTTGACTTAATTTTTGTATATGGTATAAGTTAAGAGCCCACCTTCATTCTTTTGCATGTGGATTTCCAGTTATCTCAACACCATTTGTTGAGAAGACTCTCCTTCTTCATTGATAGTTATTAGCACCCTTGGTCTATATGTTTGTCTTCATGCCAGTACCACACTCTTATTTTTTCCATACTCTTGATTAATGTAGCTTTGTAATATGTTTTGAAATCAGGATGTGTGAATTCTCCAGTTTTGTTCTTTTTCAAGATTTTTGGGGGCTATTTGGAGTCTCTTGATTTGCATTTCCCTGATGATTATTGATGTTGAGCATCTTTTCATGTACCTGTTGGCCATTTGGATGTCTTTTTCAGAATAATATCTATTTGATTCCTCTGCCCATTTGTGAATTAGATTTTTGTTTTCATTGTTATTGAGTTGTGTGAGTTCTTTATATTTTGGATATTAACCTCTCATCCAATATATGATTTGCAAAAATTTTCTCCCATTCTTTAGGTTGCCTTTTCATTTTGTTGGGATTGTTTTTTTGTTGTTGTTATTTACAGAATCTTTTTAGTTTGATATAGTCCCATTTGTTGATCTTTGCTTTTGCTGTTTGTGCTTTTGGTGCCATATCCAAGAAATCATTACCAAGACCAATGTCGAGAAGCTTCTTCCCTACATTTTCTTCTAGGAGTTTTATATCATAAGGTCTTATGTTTAAGTTTTTGATCCATTTCAAATTAATTTTTGTGAATGGTGTAAGATAGAGGTCCAGTTTCATTTTTCTGCATGTGTTTATTCAGTTTTCCCAATACCATTTTTTTTAATTTCCTTTTTTTGGTTTTTGTTTTTAGATTTTATTTATTTATTTGTCAGAGAGAGAGGGAGACAGAGAGCGCGTGTAAGCACAAGCAGGGGAAGCAGCAGGCAGAGGGAGAATCAGGCTCCCCACTGAGCAAGGAGCCCAATATGGGACTCCATCCCAGGACTCTGGGATCATGACCTGAGCCAAAGGCAGACACTTAACTGACTGAGCCACCCATGCATCCCTCCCAACACCATTTGTTGAAGGGGTTACCCTTTCTTCATTAGGTGTTCTGGGCTCCCTTGTTGAATATTAGTTGACATAATATCTGAGGGTTTAATTCTGGGCTCTCTATTGTGTTCCATTGGTCTGTGTGTTTATTTTTATGCCAGTACCTTACTGTTTTCATTACTGTAGCTTTGGAGTATAGTATGAAATCAGAAGTCTGATGCCTCCAGCTTTGTTCTTCTTTCTCAGGGTTGCTTTAACTATTTGGGGCCTTTTGCGGTTGCATACACATTTTAGAATTGTTTTTTTTTATTTCTGTGAAGAATGCCATTGGAATTTTAATAGGAATTGCATTGAGTCTATAAATGGCTTTGGGTGGTATGGACATTGTATTTCTGACTCATGAACATGGGATGTCTTTCCATTTGTTTGTGTCTTCTTTGATTTCTCTCAACAAAGTCTAGTAGTTTTCATTATACAGATCTTACACTTCCTTGGTTAAATTTATTCCTAAATATTTTATTGTCTTTGATGCTCTTGTGAATGGGATAGTTTTCTTTACTTCTTTTTCAGATGTTTCATTTTTAGTGTATAGAAATGCAACTGATTTATGTGTGTTGATTTTACATCCTGTAACTTACTGAATTTATTGATTAATTCCAGCAGTTTTTGATTGTGTCTTTGGGATTTTTTTTTTTTTACATACAAAATCATATCATTTGCAGATAATGAAAAATTTACTTATTCCTCTCTGATTCAGATGCCTTTTATTTCTTTGTCTTCCTAATTGCTTTAGCTAGGACTTTCAGTACTATATTGAATAAGAGTGATGAGAGTGGGCATTCTTGTCTTGTTTACCATTGAGTATAATGTTAGCTGTGGATTTGTCATATAAGGCCTTTATTATGTTGAGGTATGTTCTTTCTATACCCAGTCTGTTGAGAATTTTTATCATGAAGGGATTTTGTATTTTGTCAGATGCTTTTTCTGCATCTATTGAAATAATCATGTGATTTTTCTTTTATTCTTGTAATTTGGTGTATTACATTTATTGATTCATGTATGTTGAACCATCCTTCCATCCCAGGGATAAGTCCTACTTGGTCATGGTGTATAATCCTTTTATTTTTATTTATTTATTTAATTATGTTATGTTAATCACCATACAGTACATCATTAGTTTTTGATGTAGTGTTCCATGATTCATTGTTTGTGTATAACACGCAGTGCTCCATGCAATATGTGCCCTCCTTAATACTCATAACTGGGCTCACCCATCGCCCCACGCCCCTCCCCTCTGAAACCCTCCATTTGTTTCCTGGAGTCCATAGTCTCTCATGGTTCATCTTGCCCTCTGATTTCCCCCCCTTCAGTTTTCCCTTCCTTCCCCTAATGTCCTCCATGCTATTCCTATGTTCCACATATGAGTGAAACCGTATGATAATTATCTTTCTCTGCTTGCTTATTTCACTTAGCATAATCCCTTCCAGTTCCATCCATGTTGATGCAAATGGTGGGTATTCAGATGAATAATATTCCATTGTATATATGAACCACATCTTCCTTTCCATTCATCTGTTGAAGGGCATCTTGGCTCCTTCCACAGTTTGCCTATTGTGGACATTGCTGCTATGAACACTGGGGTGCAGGTGCTCCTTCTTTTCACTACATCTGTATCTTTGGGGTAAATACCCAGTAGTGTGGGAAAAGATGGCAGAGGAGTAGGGGACCCTATTCCAACTGGTCCCCGGAATTGAGCTGGATATCTACCAGACCACTCTGAGCACCCAGGAAATCAGCCTGAGATGTAAGAAGAACTGGATCTCTACAAACAGACTATCCCAGGCGGTTGGTTTCGAGGTATGAAGTGGGGAGCCATAGTTCCCTGGGCAGATATCAGAGGATAAATGGCAGCAGGAGGGAGCCTGGCCATGGGGATCCTACACCGCTGGTGAGCGACAGCCTCCAGCACTGGGGACAGGCCACAGACTCATGGACCAGTAGCAGTGGGGAAAGGACTTTAGAGTGGCCCCCTGGGACAGAAACCCCGGAGCTGCGGGGTCGCCTGTGCAAACTGGGAGCAGCTGGCGGTTTTAGAAGCACAAAGGGCAGAGACGTGCCCCGACCTGGAGGCAGGACTGGGAGCACTGCAGAGGGGCGCACAACCCAGGATGCTGCAGTTTATACCAGCACAGACAGAAATGGAGACAGTGTGGCCTGAAGAGCTCACTGAAGAACAGACTGATCTGTCTGCTCTGAGGCAGAGGGTTGGAAATGGTCTCTTCTGCTCTGACTCTTGGAAGAGATGCGGAAAGCTGCCAGGGAAAGCCGCCAGAGAACAAAAGCCCCCAAAACTGGTTCCCGCTGAGCCCATCCCCCGACACAGGGGGGCAGGGCAACTCTGCCCAAACAGGGTTGCCTGAGTAACAGCGTGGCAGGCCCCTCCCCCAGAAGACAGGCTAGGAAAAGAAGAGGCCAGCTACCCTAAGGTCCCTAGAAAACAGGTGCATCTTGCTTGGGTTGTGGTCAATAATTTGGAATCTCTACATTCCCTCAACCACCCATCAACAGAACGACTAGGAGGAGGAACCCCCAACATAGGAAAGACTCAGAGATTATGACCTACACCACAGATTTACAAATGGATGCAGATATAACCAAGATGTCAGAGATGGATCAGGCTAGCAATTAAGACAATAGCTAGAATGGAGAAATCAATTAATGGCAACACAGAGTCTCTAAGGGCAGAAATGAAAGCTGAATTGGCAGAACTTAAAAATGCTATCAATGAGATCCAATCTAATCTAGATAATCTAGAAGCTAGGGTAAGTGAGGCATAAGAACGAATTAGTGACCTGGAAGACAATTTAATAGATACAAAGGGAAAAGAGGAGTCAAGGGAAAAACAACTCAGAATCCATGAAAAAAAATCAGAGAAATAAGTGACACCATGAAGCGTTCCAATGTCAGAATAATTGGAATCCCGGAGGGAGTGGAGAGAGACAGAGGACTAGAAGATATATTTGAGCAAATTGTAACTGAGAACTTCCCTAATCTGGGGAATGAAACAAACATTCGTGTCCTAGAGGCAGAGAGGACCCCTCCCACGATCAAGGAAAACAGGCCAACACCCCGGCATGTAATAGTAAAACTTGCAAATCTTAGAACCAAGGAAACCATCTTAAGGGCAGTTAGGGGGAAGAGATTCCTTATGTACAGAGGGAGGAACATCTGAATAACGTCAGACCTATCCACAGAAACCTGGCAAGCCAGAAAGGCCTGGCAAGACATATTCAGGGTACTAAACTAGAAGAACATGCAGCCAAGAATACTTTATCTGGCAAGGCTGTCATTTAGAATGGATGGAGAGATGCAGAGCTTCCAAGACTGGCAGAAACTGAAAGAATATGTGACCACTAAGCTGGCCCTGCAAGAAATATTAAGGGAAGAAAGAGAGAAAGGTCTTTCTCCTATAAAAGGAGAAAGACCCCAAGAGTGCTATACAACAGAAATTTACAGGGACAATCTATAAAAACAACGTCTTCACAGGCAACATGAATACAGTTAATTCATATCTTTCAATAATCACTCTCAACGTGAATGGCCTAAATGCTCCCATAAAACGCCACAGGGTTGCAGAATGGATAAAAAGAGAGGACCCACCCATGTGTTGTTTACAAGAGACTTATTTTGAAACTAAAGATACATCCAGACTGAAACTGAAGAGATGGAGATCTATCTTCCGTGCCAGTGGACCTCAAAAGAAAGCTGGGGTAGCAATTCTTATATCAAAAAAATTAGATTTTAAACTAAAGTCTGTAGTTAGAGACACAGAAGGACATTATATCATTCTTAAAGGGTCTATCCAACAAGGAGATCTAACAATTGTAAATATCTATGCCCCCAACATGGGAGCAGCCATCTGGTTAAGCCAACTGTAAACAAAATAAAGAGTCATATTGATAATAATACGTTAATTGTAGGAGACCTCAATACTCCACTCTCAGCAATGGACAGATCATCTAACCAGAAAATCAACAAAGAAACAAGAGCTTTGAATGACACACTGGACCAGATGGACCTCATAGATATATACAGAACATTCCACCCTAAATAACAGAATACTCATTCTTCTCCAGCGCACATGGAATTTTCTCCAGAATAGACCACATACTGGGTCACAAATCAGGTCTCAACCGATACCAAAAGACTGAGATTATTCCCTGCATATTCTCAGACCACAATGCTTTAAAATTGGAATGCAATCACAAGAAAAAAATTGGCAGAAATTCAAACACTTGGAAGCTAAAGACCACTCTGCTCAAGAATGTTTGGGTCAACCAGGAAATCAAAGAAGAACCTATACAATTCATGGAAACCAATGAGAACGAAAACACATCGGTCCAAAACCGATGGGATACTGCAGAGCGGTCCTAAGGGGGAAATACATAGCCATCCATGCCTCACTCAAAAAAAAAAAAAAAAAAAAGAAAAAGAAAAATCCCAAATTCACCAACTAACTCTACACCTTAAAGAACTAGAGAAAAAGCAACAAATGATGCCTAAGCCACACACTAGAAGAGAAATAATTAAGATTAGAGCAGAGATCAATGAATTAGAAACCAGAAACACAGTATATCAGATCAACGAAACTAGAAGTTGGTTCTGTGAAAGAATTAGAAGATCGACAAACCACTGGCCAGACTTATCCAAAAGAAAAGAGAAAGGACCCAAATTAATAAAATTATGAATGAAAGGGGAGAGATCACGACTAACACCAAGGAAATAGAAACAATTATTAGAAATTATTATCAACAACTATATGCCAATAAACTGAGCAATCTGGATGAAATGGATGCCTTCCTGGAAACCTATAAGCTGCCAAGACTGAAACAGGAAGAAATTGACAACCTGAATAGACCAATAACCAGTAACGAGATTGAAACAGTGATCAAAAACATCCCAAAAAACAAGAGTCCAGGGCCTGATGGATTCCATGGGGAATTCTACCAAACATTCGAAGAAGAAATAATACCTATTTTCCTGAAGCTGTTTCAAAAGATAGAAACAGAGGGAAAGCTTCCGGACTCATTCTATGAGGCCAGCATTACCTTGATCCCCAAACCAGGCAAAGACCCCATCAGAAAGAATTTCAGACCGATATCCCTGATGAATATGGATTCCAAAATCCTCCACAAAATCCTAGCTAATAGGATCCAACAATACATTAAAAGGATCATCCACCACGACCAAATGGGATTTATCCCTGGGATGCAAGGGTGGTTCAACATTTGCAAATCCATCAATGTGATAGAACACATTAGTAAGAGGAGAGAGAAGAACCATATGGTCCTCTCAATTGATGCAGAAAAAGCATTGGACAAAATACAGCATCCTTTCCTGATTAAAACTCTTCAGAGTATAGGGATAGAGGGAACATTCCTCAAGTTCATAAAATCCATCTATGAAAAACCCACAGCGAATATGATCCTCAATGGGAAAAAGCTGAGAGCCTTTCCGTTAAGATCAGGAACATGTCAAGGATGCCCAGTCTCGCCACTATTGTTCAACTTGGTACTAGAAGTCCTAGCAACAGCAATCAGACAACAAAAAGAAATAAATGATATTCAAATTGTCAAAGAAGAAGTCAAACTCTCTCCCTTTGCAGATGACATGATACTTTATGTGGAAAACCCAAAAGACTCCATCCCCAAATTACTAGAACTCATACAGCAATTCAGTAATGTGGCAGGATACAAAATCGAAGCACAGAAATCAGCTGTTTTCTTTACACTAACAATGCAACTGTAGAAAGAGAAATTAGAGAAACGCTCCCATTTACAATAGCACCAAAAACCATAAGATACCTCGGAATAAACCTAACCAAGGAGGTAAAGGATCTCTACTCTAGGAACTACAGAACAGTCATGAAAGAAATTGAAGAAGACACAAAAAGATGGAAAAACATTCCATGCTCATGGATTGGAAGAATAAACATTGTTAATATGTCTATGCCGCCCAGAGTAATCTATACCTTCAATGCCATCCTGATCAAAATACCAATGACATTTTTCAAAGTGCTGGAACAAACAATCCTAAAATTTGTATGGAATCAGATAAGACCCCGAATTGCCAAGGAAATGTTGAAAAAGAAAAACAAAGCTGGGGGCATCACGCTGCCTGATTTCAAGCTATATTACAAAGCTGTGATCACCAAGACAGCATGGTACTGGCACAAAAACAGATATATAGACCAATGGAAGAGAATAGAGAGCCCAGATATGGACCCTCAACTCTATGGTCAAATAATCTTCGACAAAGCAGGAAAAAACATGCAATGGAATAAAGACAGTCTCTTCAATAAATGGTGCTGGGAAAATTGGACAGCCACATGCAGAAGAATGAAACTGGCCCATTCTCTAGCACCATACACTAAGATAAACTCTAAATGGATGAAAGACCTCAATGTGAGACAGGAATCCATCAAAATCCTAGAGGAGAACATAGGCAGTAACCTCTTTGACATCGGCCACAGCAACTTCTTTCAGGATACATCTCCAAAAGCTAGTGAAACAAAAGCAAAAATGATCTTTGGGGACTTCACCAAGATAAAAAGCTTCTGCACAGCAAAGGAAACAGTCAACAAAACAAAGACGCAACCCACAGAATGGGAGAAGATATTTGCAAATGACACTGCAGATAAAGGACTGGTATCCAAGATCTATAAAGAACTTCTCAAACTCAACACCCAAAAACAAATAATCAAGTCAAAAAATGGGCAGAAGACATGAAAAGACACTTCTCTGAAGCAGACATACAAATGGCTAACAGATACATGAAAAAATATTCATCATCATTAGCCATCAGGAAAATTCAAATCAAAACCACATTGAGATACAACCTTACACCAATTTGAATGGCAAAAATGGACAAGGAAAGAAACAACAAATGTTGGAGATGTTGTGGAGAAAGGGGAACCCTCTTACACTTTTGGTGGGAATGCAAGTTGGTACAGCCACTTTGGAAAACAGTGTGGAGGTGCCTCCAAAAATTAAAAATAGAGCTACCCTGTGACCCAGCATTTGCACTCCTGGGTATTTACCCCAAAGACACAGATGTAATGAAAAGAAGGGCCATATGCACCCCAATGTTCATAGCAGCAATGTCTGCAATAGCCAAACTGTGGAAAGAGCCAAGATGCCCTTCCACAGATGAATGGATAAAGATGTGGTCCATATAGACAATGGAATATTGCTCAGCCATCAGAAAGGATGAATACCCAACTTTTACATCAGCATGGATGGAACTGGAGGAGATTATGCTAAGTGAAATAACTCCAGCAGAGAAAGTCAATTATCACATGGTTTCACTTATTTGTGGAACATAAGGAATAACGTGGAGGACCTTAGGAGAAGGAAGGGAAAAATGAAGGGGGGGAATCAGAGGGAGAGATGAACCATGAGAGACTATGGACTCTGAGAAACAAACAGGGTCTTAGAGGGGAGGGGGGACGGGGGATTGGTTAGCCCGGTAATGGGTATTAAGGAGGGCACATACTGCATGGAGCACTGTGTGTTATACGAAAACAATGGATCGTGGATCACCACATCCGAAACTAATGATGTATGGTGACTAACATAACAATAACATTTTTAAAAGTTTTTTAAAAAGTAAAAATAAATAAATAAGTACCCAGTAGTGCAATTGCTGGGTCATCTGGTAGCTCTATTTTTAACTTTTTGAGGAGCCTCCATACTGTTTTCCAAAGTGGCTGTACCAACTTGTATTCCCACCAACATTGTAAGAGGGTTTCCCTTTCGCCTCATCCTCTCCAACTATTGTAGTTCCCTGCCTTGTTAATTTTTGCCATTCTAACTGGTGTAAGGTTGGTATCTCAGTGTGGTTTTGATTTGAATTTCCTTGATGGCTAATGATGTTGAGCATTTTTTCATGTGTCTGTTAGCCATTTGTATGTCTTCTTTGGAGAAGCGTCTGTTCATGTCTTCTGCACATTTTTTGACTTATTTGTTTTTTGGGTGTTGACTTTGAGAAGTTCTTTATAGATCTTGGATATCAGCCCTTAATCTGTAGTGTCATTTGCAAATATCTTCTCCCCTTCCGTGGGTTGCCTCTTTGTTTTGTTGACTGTTTCCTTTGCTGTGCAGAAGCTTTTTATCTTGATGAAGTCCCAAAAGTTCATTTTCACTTTTGTTTCCCTTGCCTCTGGAGACATGTCTTGAAAGAAGTTGCCGTGGCTGATGTTGAAGAGGTTACTGCCTATGTTCTCCTCTAGGATTTTGATGGATTCCTGTCTCACATTGAGGTCTTTCATCCATTTAGAGTTTATCTTTGTGTATGGTGTAAGAGAATGGTCAAGTTTCATTCTTCTGTATATAGGTGTCCAATTTTCCCAGCACCATTTATTGAAGAGACTGTCTTTTTTCCAATGGATATTTTTTCCTGCTTTGTCGAAGATTAGTTGACCATAGAGTTGAGGGTCCATATCTGGGCTCTCTATTCTGTTCCTTTGATATATGTGTTTGTTTTTGTGCCAGTGCCATGCTGTCTTGGTGATCACAGCTTTGTAATATAGCTTGAAATCAGGCAGCGTGATGCCCCCAGCTTTGTTTTTCTTTTTCAACATTTCCTTGGTGATTCGGGGTCTTTTCTGGTCCCATACAAATATTAGGATTGTTCCAGCCCTTTGAAAAGTGCCATTGGTATTTTCATCAGGATGGTGTTGAAAGTATAGATTGCTCTATATAATCCTTTTAATATATTCTTGAATTTGGTTTGCTGATATTTTGTTGAGAATTTTTGCATCTATATTCATCAGGGATGTTGACCTCTAGGGGTTTTTTTCTTTTAGTGCCCTTATCTGGCTTTGGCATTATGGTAATGTGAGCCTCATAGAATCAGTTTGAATGTTCCCTCTTCTTCAGATTTTTAGAAGAGTTTGAGAAGGATTGGCAACAATTTTTCTTTAAATATTTGGTAGAATTCACCAGTGAAGATATCTCATATTGGGGTTTTCTGTGTTGGGAGGTTTTAATTACTGATTCAGTCTTTTTACTCACTATTGGCCTGTTCTGATTTTTTTATTTCTTACTGATTCAGTTTTGGTAGGTTGTGTGTTTGTAGAAATGTATATCCATTTCTTCTAGGTTATCTGATTTGTTGGCATCTACCTGTAGACAGTAGTTTCTTATTATCCTATGTATTTCTGTTTTATCAGTTGTAATGTCTCCTCTTTCATTTCTAATTTTATTTATTTGAGTTTTCTCTCTTTCTTAGTCTAGCTAAGGATTTGTCAGTTTTGTTTATCTTTTAAAAAGCAGCTGACTTTTGTTAATCCTTTCTGTTGTTTTTCTGATCTCTAATTTATTTTTGCTATGATCTTTATTCTTTCCTTTCTTCTGCTAACTTTGGGCTTAATTTGATCTTCCTTGATGTGGAGAGTTAGTTTATTTGAAATCTTTCTAATTTCTCAATATATGCATTTATCTCTATAAACTTCCCTCACAGAACTGCTTTTGCAGCATCCCATAGGTTTTGGTATATTGGGTTTCCATTTTCATTTGTTTTAAGATATATTTTATTTCCCTATTGATTTCTTCTTTCACTCATCGATTTTTCAGAGTGTGTTATTTAGGGGCGCCCAGGTGGCTCAGTCAGTTAAGCGTCAGACTCTTGGTTTCAGTTCAGGTCATGATCTCAGGGTTGTGAGATTGAGCCCCGCCTTGGGCTCGGCACTCAGTCTACTGGGAATTCTCTCTCCCTCTGCCCCTCCCCCTGCTTCTGTGGGTGCACACTCTCTCTTTCTCTCTCTTAAATAAATAAATAAATAAATATCTTTTAAGAAAAAAGAAGTATGTTATTTAGATTCCACATATTTGAAGGTTTTTCGGCTTTCTGTTTGTTAATTTCTAGTTTCATACCATTGTGATCAGAAAATACAGTTATATGATTTCAGTTTTCTTAAATTTGCTAAGATTTGCTTTGTGTCCTATGATCTGTCCTGGAGAATGTTCCAGTACACTTGAGTAGAATGTGTATACTGCTGCTGTTGGATGGAATATTCTATATATGTCTGTTATATCCATTTGGTCTACAGCATGTTTTAAGTCCAGTGTTTTCTTGATTTTCTGTCTGGATGATCCATCCATTGCTGAAAGTGAGGTATTGAAGTCTCCTCCTATTATTATATCATTGTATATTTCTCCCTTCAGATCTATTAGTATTTCCTTTGATATATTTGGGTGCTCCAATATTGGGCACATGTATTTATGATTCTTATATTTTCTTGATGTTTTGACCACTTAATCATTATGTAATGACCTTCTTTGTCTCTTGTTACCATTTCTGGCTTACAGTCTATTTTTTTAAAAAGATTTTATTTATTTGACAGAGAGATACAGTGAGAGAGGGAACACAAGCAGGGGGAGTGGGAGAGGGAGAAGCAGGCTTCCCACAGAGCAGGGAGCCTGACGCAGGGCTCGATCCCTGGACCGGGGGATCATGACCTGAGCCGAAGGCAGACCCATAATGACTGAGCCACCCAGGCGCCCCTGGCTTACAGTCTGTTTTGTCTGATATAAGTATGGCTATCTCCACTTTCTTTTGGTTTTCACTTGTGTGGAGTATCTTTTTTCATCCCTTCACTTTGAGGCTGTTTGTCTTTAAAGCTGAAATGAGCCTCCTGTAGGCAGCATATAGTTGGGTCTTGTTTTGTTTTTGTTTTTGTTTTTTTAATCCATCTAGCCACTTCATACCTTTTATTGGTAAATTCAATTCATTTACACTTACAGTGATTACTGATATGTAAGGACTTACTATCACCCTCTTATTGATTGTTTTCTGGTTGTTTTATATTTCCATTTTTTAATTTTTGCCCTTCTTTCTGCCTACCTTTGTAAATTGGTGGTTTTCCACAGTTATTTACTCTGTTTTCCCTTTTTTATGTTTTGTAAGTTTACTTTAGATTTTTCCTTTGCAGTTTCATGAGGCTTACATAAAACATCTTATAAATAAAACCTTCCATTTCTTGCTGACAGCAGCTTATCTACAATCATTTTTGAAGGCTTTGTTCTTTTACTCTTCCCTTTTTTTTGATGTCACAATTTACCTCTTTTTATGCTGTGTATTTGTTAACAAATCCAAGTAGCTATAGTTATGTTTAATACTCTTTTCCTTTAACTTTTATACTGTTGTTAAGTAATTAATATACCATTCTATTATAGAATTGGAGTCTTCTAAATCTGGCTATATATTTTTCATTTTATCAGTATGTTATATACTTTTATATGTTTTCATGTCTCTGATTATTGTCTTTTTATTTCAGCATGAAGAATTCCTTTCAACATTTCTTCCAAGGCAAATCTAGTAGTGATATACCTTCTCAGCTTTTGTCTGTGAAAGCCTTTATTTCTCCTTCATATGAAGGATAATTTTTCTGGATAGAATATTCTTAGCTGGCAATTTTTATCTTCCATCACTTTGAATATGTTAGTTTATTCTTTCTTGACCTATATTGTTTATGCTGTGAAATTTGCTGATAGCCCATTGGGTGTTCCTTTGTGGGTTGTACTCTTTTTTTCCTCCCTAGTGGTTTTTAGAATTCTTTTTTTTACCTTTGATTTTTGATGGTTTCATTATAATGTGTCTTGGAGAAGGCCTTTTGGCATTGAGATGATAGGGTCATCTGTTAGCTTCTTTTCCCCAAGCTTGGGAAGTTTTTAGCTACTGTTTCCTTAACTAAAATTTCTTCCCCCCTTCTCCCTCTCTATTCTTTCCTGAATCCTGATTATTTAAATGTTTTCCCTTTTAATTGAATCCCATAGATCATGTAGGCTTTCTTTGCTCTGTATTCTTTTCCCTTTTTTTTCTGTTGTAAATGTGTTGTTTCAAAATTCCTATTCTGCCAGTCATTATTCCATCTTCCATCTGCTGTACTCTACTACAGATGCTTTCTGTTGCATTCTTCATTTCATTCATTGAATTCTTCAGCTCCTGAATTTCTGTTTGGTTCTTTTTTATAGTTTCAATCTGTTTTATAAGAGATTTTTTTAAGGATCATATTTATTTATTTGAGAGAGAGAAAGTGAGCAAACGAGCGAGCGAGAGAGCACAAGCAGGGGAAGAGGCAGAAGCAGACTCTCCACGGAGCAGGGAGCCCGATGTGGGGCTTGATCCCAGGACCCCAAGATCATGACCTGAGCTGAAGGCAGGCGCTTAACTGACTGAGCCACCCAAGGGCCCTGTTTTATAAGACATTATAAGAGATTTTTCTCATGTATTTTTTTTCCTAATCTCATTGGTCTGTCTTTTTTTAAAAGATTTTATTTATTTATTTGACAGAGAGAGAGAGCACAAGCAGGGGGAGCAGCAGGCAGAGGGAGATGGAGAAGCAGGCTTCCCACTGAGCAGGGAGCCTGATGCAGGGCTCGATCCCAGGACCCTGGGGTCATGACCTGTGCTGAAGGCAGACGCTTAACCAACTGAGTCACTCGGACACCCCTCATTGATCTGTCTTTCTGATTATAGCTTGTTGAGTTTCTCTAATACAGCTATTTTGAATTCTTTATCAGTTGATTGCATTATTCTGTGTCTTTGGGTTCAGTTGCTGGACAGTTTTTGATACCCTTTCACAATGACATATTTCCTTCATTTTTTGAGTTCCTTGTTCCTGAGTTGCTACTTTCTCATTTTAGGTTTTTTTACTTATTATCTTCAGATGGTGTGCTGTTTATTGGTGTTGTTTCTCTGGGGAATACCAGATTTATGAGGGATAGACCTGTTTTACTCTTGTTCCGTCTTATGGCAGATTTTTTAACCTTTGTGTTTTCTCTTGTTATAATTTGCCAAGCTGCCTGCAGAAAGCCTCTCTCTCTTTTGTTTTACAAAAGGTGGCACTGCAGCTCCAGTTTGTGTTTTCTCCCTTGCCCACAGATTTTGAACCATTTTTCTAAGAGTGCTCAGATTATCTGACCTGCTCTCACTGCCACACTAGGAAGCACATACAAGGAGCTGCGCACAAGGTAGGGTAGGTGGGTAGGCGGGAGCTTTGGGGATACCCACGTGCCTGGTGAGGCAATATGCTTCATTGGGGTACTCCCAAAGGCTTGTGGGCAGATTCCTGCTGAAGTCCTGAAGAAACACCTGGGAACTGCATTCCTTTAATGCCTTTTGATATTCACACCTGCTTCCTTCCTTTTCTCCTCCCTCCCTCCAGTGATGGAGGTCCTTCTACAGAAAGCAGGGTGCTACTGGAGAGAAATAGGCTTCTCTGGCTACAGCTGCACTGAGATAGCCAGTCACTCACTGATTTTGCTCTCCACTCCTCCGTGGAAGAGGTTGCCACTTTCCAACTCCTCTATAGGAAGGTCACCACTGCTGCTGCCAAACAGCTCAGATCCTTGCAGCGTCATCCTGGGGAAGGAGGTGGCTCTGGTGATCCCTCCCTCTAATGTATGTCCAAACTCATCTCTGTCTCACTCCAAAGGTATGCTGGACTCTCCTTCAGGCAGGCTGGACTCTAATAGTTTTCTCATGTGTGGGTACCTGCCCAGGTGTGCCACTCTCCAGGTTTTCTTTCTGACCACAGCAGTTGGGGGTAGGGTGGGTTCACAACTTCTTTGGCTTCACAGCCCTTATAGAAGTCTTGTTTGTTTATTTTATTTTTTTAATATTTTGTTTATTTATTTGACAGAGAGAGAGAGAATGAGCACAAGCAGGGGGAGCGGCAGGCAGAAGGAGAAGCAGGCTCCCCACTGAGCAAGGAGCCCGATGTGAGACTCAATCCCAGGACCCTGGGATCATGACGTGAGCTGAAGGCAGACACTTAACTGACTGAGCCACCTAGGTGTGCCATTGTTTGTTTATTTTTGGATGTACAGCTGGGAGCAAATCTTCCTGGGTCACTGGATGTAAAGGTACACTTTTGTTCAGTTATAGATGTCTATTTATTTAAAAAGTGGGGAGAGAAAAAAATAATGTTGCCATGATACTGATGCAACTCTAGTTGGGGACTTTAATATAACTTTCTCAACAATGGATAGATTGTCCACTCAGAAAATCAGTAAGGAAACATTGGACTTAAACTACACGATAGATCAGATGTACCTAACAGACATTTTACAGAACATTGTATCCAAAAGCAGCAGAATACCTATTCTCTTCAAGTGCACATGGAATATTCCCGGGATAGATCATATGTTGGGCCATGAAACAAGTCTTAATAAACTTAAGAAGATTGTAATCATATCAAGCATATTTTCTGATCACAATGGTATGAAACTAGAAATCAATTACAGGAAGAAAACAGGAAAACACAGAAATATGTGGAAACTAAACAACATCCTACAGAAAAACTAATAGGGCAGAGAAGGAATAAAAAGAGAAATCAAAAAATATATTCAAAGAAAGGAAGCACTAAAACTTATGGGAAGTAGCAAAAGCTGTTCTAAGAGGGAAGTTTATAATGATAAATGCCTACATTAAGAAAAAGATCACAAATAAACAACCTAACTTTATACCTCAGGTAACTAGAAAAAGAAGAACAAACTAAGCCCAAAGTTAGTAGAAGGAAGATGATAACAAACATCAAAGCAAAAATAAGTGAAATAGAGACAAAAAAAACCCCACAAAAGATTAAGAGCTTTTTATTTAAAAAGATAAACAAAATTGACAAAACTTTAGATAAAAGAAAAAAGAGATGATTCAAATAAATTATAAATGAAAGAAAAGACATTATAATGCATACCATACAAAGGATCACAAGAGACTACTATGAGTAATTATATGCCAACAAATTGGACAACATAGAAGAAATGGATAAATTACTAGAAATAATCTACCAATCATGAAGAAATAGATAATCTGAGCAGACCAATTATTAGTAAGGAGATAAAATCAGTAATCAAAAATGTCCCAAGAAAGAAATATCTAGGACCATATGACATCATTCCAATTCTTCTCAAACTCTTCCAAAAATTTGAAGAGGAAGGAACACTTCCAAACTCATTTTATGAAGTAAGCATTACCCGGATACCAAAGCCATGCAAGGATACTATAAGAAAATAAAATTAGAGGCCAGTATCCCTGTTGAACACAAATGCAAAAATCCTCAACAAATATTAAATTGAATTCAACAGCACATGAAAAAGATTGTACACCATGATCAAGTGGAGTTTATCCATGGAATGCAAAGATGTTTCAACATCTACAAATCAGTAAGTGTGATACACCACATTAACAAAATAAAGGATAAAAATATAATTTCAATAGATTCAGAAAGATCATTTGACAAAATCCAACATCCTTTTGTAATGAGAACTCTCAACAAATTAGATATGGTAGAAATGTACCTCAGCATGATAAAGGCCATATATGACAAGGCCACATGTGACATCATATTCATTGGTGGAAAGCTAAAAGCTTTTCCTCTAAGATCAGGAACAAGAATGAGTGCCCATTCTCACCAATATTTTCAACATAGTATTAAAAGTCCTAGCCAGAATAATTAGACAAAATAAATAGATAAAAGAAAATAAATAAGGCATCCAAATCAGAAAGGAAGAAGTAAAACTGTCTCTTTTTGCAGATGACATGATATTATATATAGAAAACCCTAGAAACTCTACCAAAACTTTGTTATAACTAATCAGTGAATTCAGCAATGTTGTAGGATACAAACTCAATATGCAAAAATCAGTTGCATTTCGATACAGTAACAAACAATAGGAAAGAGTAAAATACTTGGGAATTGATTCAACCAAGCAATCTCCAGATTCAATGCAATCCCTATCAAAATTCCACAGAAATAGAAGAAAAAGTTCTAAAATTTTTATGGAACCACAAAAGACCCTGAATAGCCAAAGCAATCTTGAGAATGAATAACAAAGCTGCAGGCATCACAATTCCTGATTTCAAATTATTTTACAAAACTGTAGTACTCAAAACAGTATGGTATTAGCATAAAAACAGACCCATAGATTAATGGAGTGGAGTAGACAACTCAGAAATAAACCCATACATCTGTGGTCAATTAATTTATGACAGGATCCAAGAATATACAATGGGAAAGGATAATCTCTTTAATAAGTGGTATTAGTAAACTATATAATCACATGCAGAAAAATGAAACTAGACCCCTATTTTACACCATAAAAATAATCTCAAATGAATTGAAGATTTAAATGTAAGACCTGAAATTGTATAACACTTAGAAGAAAACATATGGGGTCAGTTCTTCGACATTGATCTTGGCAATGATTTTTTTTTTACACCAAAAGCAAAGGCCACAAATGCAAAAATAAGTGGGGGTACATCAAACTAAAAAGCTTTCCTTAGCAAAGGAAACCGTCAATAAAATGAAAGGGCAACCTATGGAATGGGAAATAATATTTGCAAAGTATCTGATAAGGGGTTAATATCTAAAATATACAAGGAACTCATACAACTCAGTAGAAATCAAGCAAATATCCCAAATAAAAATTGGGGAAAGGACTGAAATGGGCATTTTTTTTTTCAAAAAAAGAAAAAGACATACAAATGGCCAGCATGTATATGAAAAGGTGCCCAACATCACGAATCATCGGGGAAATACAGGTCAAAACCGCGATGTGATATAACCTCAGACCTGTTAGGATGGCTATTATCAAAAAGACAAGAGATAAACTCTAGTGAGAATGTAGGTAAAAGGGAAATCTTGCACACTGTTCTTGGGAATTTAAACTGGTACAGTCATTGTGGAAAACAGCATGGAGATTTCTTAAGAAATTACATAGAACTACCTACCCTATGATCCAGCAATCCTACTCCTGGGTACATATCCATAGGACACAACCAAAGATCTTAAAGAGGTATCTCTACTCCCATGTTCCTTGCAGCCATAGCCAAGGTATAGATACAACCTAAGTGTCTGTCAGTGGATGAATAGATCAAGAAAATGTGGGATTATGTGTATATACAATGGAGTATTATTCAGCCTTAAAAAGAAGGAAATCTTGCTATTTATGACAACATGGTTGACTCTGGAGGGCATTATGCTAAGTGAAATAATCCAGACAGAGAAAAACAAATACTGCATGGTATTACTTATAGGTGGACTTTTTAAAAATAGAAAAGAAAAGGAAAAAAAAATAGAACGCATAGAAACAGAATAGAAAAATGGGCTTTAGGTAGAGGAAATAAGGAGAGTTTGGTAAGAGTACACACTTTCTTGGGCACCTGGGTGGCTCAGGCAGTTGAGTGACTGACTCTTAATTTCAGCTCAGGTCTTGATCTCAGGGTCATGAGTTCAAGCCCTGAGATGGGCTCCACACTGGGGGTGGAGCCAACTTAAAAAAGTAAACACTTTCAGTTATAAGATTAATAAGGTCTAAAGATCTAATGTATAGCATGATGACTAGAGTTGATAACACTGTATTGTATAATTGAAATTTCTAAGACAGTAGAACTTAAATGTTCTCTCCAAAAAAAAAAGGGAGTAAATGTGTGAGCTGATGGATTTATGTGAGGTGTTTATTAACCTGATGGGGAGAACCCTTTTACAATGTATACATATATCAAATTATCATGTTGTACACTTCGAATTTCTTACAGTTTTTAATGTCAATTATACCTCAATAAGGCTGAAAGAAAAAGAGTCAAAGGGAAGGAGAGTGATGAGGTGTGGGTATGGGAGTGTAGAAGTTAAAGCATACGGTTTCAAAGAATATAGAAATGTTTAGTATGACCAGATGAAGGATGGATTATGCAGGCGTGGGGGACTGTTGAGAAGTAAAGAAGTAGTATCCATTCGAGTAATTGGATTAGAAATTATATTGAGGAAGTAATAGAAAAAATTCTAACACTTTAGCTGACAGCCCATTTTTTGTAGTCTTAGCTGCAGCAATTGTTAACAAAGTTCCCTCTTTAATCTGTACTTTAGTTAAAATGCATCATGACATTAAAATATCTTTTCTGTTAAAAATACTTTAAAATATTTATTATTTTTCTGAGACTCACTGGTATATTTGCAGAGATCTTAGGGTAGATCTGGGAAGAAGTGGCTGAAAAGCATAGGAGAGAGGATGAAAAGGATTTCCTGCTATATCAGTTTTAAAAAGGAAAGAAACCCGGGAGAATTAGTGAACCATAATTAAATGAGAGACTGTATTCTTGTGACTGTTAAATAGCTATGGATTTGACTGGGGCAAGTCATTAAAGATTTATTGGTCTCAGTTTCTCATTTATAAAATGGGATAACAATATTTAAAGCTTTTTTGTGAGGGATAAAAGAGAGAATATACATTAAGTGCTTAGTATATTGGAAATCATTATATGAATTCGTTATATATATCTATTTTAGCCAAAGAGAAAAATGTGTTCCTTTCTCTTTAAATATCACAAAATTGGTTGTATGTTAATACAGATTTTCTATATATTCTTTGAATGTGTGAGGTGGTGTGTATATATGTGTGCAAGTGTCTATGTAATGTGTCTACAGATGCTTCTACTTTTGAAGTCATTAAAGCCATAGTTTTGTATTTTAAAAAGAAATCAGAGGAGGAGACGAAACATGACTCTGGTTTGACTCTGAGAAACAAACTGAGGGTTCTAGAGAGGAGGGGGTGGGGGGATGGGTTAGCCCGGTGATGGGTATTAAGGAGGGCACATACTGAATGGAGCACTGGGTGTTCTGCACAAACAATGAATCATGGAACACTACATCAAAAACTAATGATGTAATGTATGGTGATTAACATAACATAATAAAAAAAAAGAAAATCATAAGGAAGAGAAAATACAAAAAAAAAAGACCAAGTCTTTATTGACTAAATCATTTTCTACCTTCAAGCTTTCTTCTCTCTCATAAGTCTTCTGTTCTTCTTTCTGTTAATACTAGGTTTTTAGAGACTATCCTGTCTTAGAGTCTAGAAAGGAATCTTGGATCTTCCTTCTATCGTATATAGCCTCTTGGTGTCACCACTCTATCCTTCAGGACCTGGTTGGGTAATTTCTCTGGGGAAGGTGTGTAGAGGGGAGCTTGGAATTTGGCAGGGTAATTTCTCCGGGGAAAGTGTGTAGAGGGGAGCTTGGAATTTGACAGGTTCTCTTCAGAGCTGTGACTTGTAAATGACTCTTTAAAAAAAAAAAAAAAAAAGAAGCTATGAGGCTGATCTTTCCTAGAAACTTAGAGGCATACAGCTGAATATCTTCACCCTCAAGGGGCGTAAGCCAAGATGAACTTGTTCTCTTCCTTGTCCTCCATCTGCTCTACTTCACCAGACTCAGAAAAATTCTGAGATCAAGGAAGGGGAATTGCTAAGCTCTTAGCTTCAGGAGCAGGTCTTTCTGATTTCTCTGGTGGCCCTATCAGGAGCATTTCCTAGGACTGGGAGTACCAATCCCTAAGAGAGCCTGGGACCGGTGGGTGAACGCTTGAAGAATCCATGAGGTTGGAGGGTATATTCTTTGAGAGGATTCTGGGGCTGATGTAGGTGTAGATATATTAACTTTTTAATTTTTATGTCATAATATTATTTATTTCCCAGACTATTCATTTTTAGAGTTACCTTGATTTAATTAAAATATTAAGTACAGGTCATATGTAGATGAGACAAAAACCATGAAGATGGCATGGGTTATTAAAATGGTAGAAATGCTGCTTAATGTCATATTATGTGTTGAGAACTGAGCTGGCACTGTGTGGCTAGGCCCAGAAAAATGAGTCCAATTTCTAGTCCTCAAACACCTCAGAGCTGCCCAGGAGAATTTCTATAACATCTGTTACACTACGGCACTGGATACACAAGCAAGACATCTACAAAGAAAAAAAATCTATACTAATTTCAGATTGGAAGGGGTATTTTTCCTATCAGTGTTAATGCCAAAATTAATTTTAATTCAACAAATATGTCTACCATATTTCATGCAGTGTGATATCTACTAGATATGAAAAGGCCAATGAAATGGGGTCCTTCCTCTCAAAGGTATCACAAACTAGTGAGGGGGCAAACACTAACCAAATAGCATAACAAAGGACTACAGCTACTGAATTTGAAGTCTGTATAGAGTGATGAGAAGGGAGGAAAAAGGGAAAGAGGAAACAGTGAAATAAATTGAATGAATAGGCAAAGAAGGAAAATGAGGAAATATGTTTCATTATGAATGTGAAAGCTCTAAACATACTTAGTAATTTTATCAATCACTGGGTTCACATCTTTGATTCTTACCCATAGGAAAATGGCTCTATCATGGTGTCCTGGTGCCCTTTCATGTATCCTTATAGTCCAAGGCCTAAGCCACAGCTAATCTGAGTCCTCTAAGAACACCTTGTGATCTTCTCAGAATACAAGAGCATGGGAGGCCATGGGAACTGCTACAGGGCCATTTACTCACATTCCTATCTCCTCTAGGAGGATGTCAGGAGACAATTTCTCATCTCCTCCCTGATTCTGAGGAGATAGAAAACTTTCTGTCCTGTGTTCCTCAAAATAGAGCTGGGGAATATAAAGTCACTTAGCTGTTGTCTAGATTTGGCTCCTAACAACAAAGTACCTCACAATTTGTGTTGTGTAAGACAAAGATCACAGGTTGCTGGTACCTTTGGCTAATCTTCCTTTACTATCTTTGTAAGTAATAAACTGTCTAAATCTAAAAAGTGTCTCATTGCATCTTTTTTTTAAATTTTTTTATTGTTATGTTAATCACCATATTCATTGCATCTTTTCAGGTCAAAGTACTCAGGCCTTGCCTTGGCCTTGCCTTGTTTTTATTAGTAAGCTTAACAAATTTTGTATCCAGTGTGGGGCTGTAAATTTAAAATATCCTTTTAGAAAACATGGGACTGCATAGGCCACGTTAGGAGATAAGATAGATTTCCTGGCATCTGGTAGCACCTGCTCTCACCTATGTGGTACACAAAAGAGAAAGTAGGGTCCTCCTAGTAAGGGATTATAATGAGACCTGTTAGGAAGGGTAAGACTCCTCATGATCAGGTAGTGCAGCCCTTGGCCTAGGAGGTAGGCAAGGGGAGAGGAATCAGGGTCTTCCCACAGGAGCTATGTGAACCAGGTTAGGGGATAGGACTCCCAGGGATCCACTAGTGTTACCCATTAATAAATGTTTGGAGATCAAGTGGCTACAAGTAAGATCAAAATGAGCTGCTCAATTGATGTTTTGTTTTTATTAAAAGTGCATTGTTGAGACCTGTGAATAGCCATTTAAAACCAAAAGTAAATGGGAAGATAATTTTTATCATGCAAGTTGCTTTCTGTGTGCCACACTTTCCCCCCACTCTTTGAGCTTTCAACTACAATGTAATCTAGAAGTGCCTAAGTTAAAACTTTTTGTTTTGTGTTTCTGTAAAAAAAAGAGAAAGAGAGAGAGAGAAAAGTACCTAATAGAGTATGGGGAAACTTGCCATGGAGAATTTTTTTTAAAAAGTTAAAGTGTGGGTGTGCGGGTAAATTGACCTTGGCATCCACTGATAGGGAAGATTAGAACAAAAAAACAACAAAAAACAAAAAACAACATAAGAGCTTATGATGCTACAAGTCAGGGACCCAAACAAGTAAATCAAAGTGGCTCATGTATTATAAAAACTCAGCTGCACAAACACCTCTTCTTTAAATGGTTAGAGTAGACAGAGATTCTTATAGGGCATGGCCACTTTGGTTGTGCATGGCACAATGCCAGGGGCTGCCCTTCCCAGGCTGTCATCAGAAGATGCTTCTACTAGGGGTTGAATTATGTGCCCCCAAATTCATATGATGAAGTCCCAACCACCAATACCTCAGAATGTGACCTTATATGGAAACTGGGTCGTTGCAGATATAATCTGTTAAGATGAAGTCACGTTGGAAGAGAGTGAGCCCCAAGTGAATATGACCGATGTCCTTATAAAATGGGGAAATCGGGACACAGATACACATGCAAACAGACGTCATGTGAAGACTTGGAGTGATGCTACCACATGCTAAGAACTACCAGAAGACAGGAAAGAGGCCTAGAACCGATCTCTCCCTAGCACTGACAGAGGGAGCATGGCCCAGCCCTCATCCCACACCTCGATCTTGGACTTACAAACCTCCAGAGCCGGGAGACAAGAAATGCCATGTGGCAGCCCTGTCTACAGTCCACCGACTACCTTCCAGAGATGTTGACCCCCCGTACCCCCAGGCCCCTAACATAATGAACTGTGCTAGTGTCTGTTCCAAATGCACTGACATGCCCATAGATGAACCAGGCAATCTATTCTGTATGCTTCGGAAAGAGAGCTCAGTAAAAAGAGAGAAAAGACATGCAGGAGACAACCTGTCAAACACTAAACAACATGTAATGTCCCTGCTGCACTGGTGTCACTGGGATTCAGGAAGACTGACTGGCAGAAAGCTCTGTCTAAGGCCTGCCAACACCAGTTGCTGTGGCCAGAAGGTGTACTGTCTGCTTGGGAAAGAGAACTGTTCCAACACAAAGCTTCTACCTTTTCTGATTTGGCTGAGCAGTGCTTCTGAAACTTCCTGGGGTGTCAACATCAACTGAGAATTTGATTAGAGCCGATAACCCTCTATTGGAAAAATATACTTGACCCCAACATTTGCACACAGGTTCAAGAGTCTGAACGGGGCTGGCCTGAGGGGCAGTGACTTTGGGTAACTGCATAGGGCCTGCCTGGGTTTGGTTAAATACCCTGCTGTCATGGTCTTGAAATTCTTAATTTTTAAATAATGGGTCCCACATTTCCCTTATGCATTGGACCCCACAAATTATGTAGCTGGTTCTAGGTTTTAGGAATACAAAAGCACTGGGAGAATGGGCCTTTAGCTGTACCTATTCAGGGCCAGGAAAGATTTACAACTCCTATTCAACAGATTTTATGTGAGGGCTCCTTTGCAGAAGGGCTACATGGTTAGGGATGCAACATCTCAAGACAGAGAGAGGGGGAACACCAGCAGGGGGAGTGGGAGAGGGAGAGGCAAGCTTCCCGCTGAGCAGGGAGCCCGATGCAGGGCTCGATCCCAGGACCCTGGGATCATGACCTGAGCTGAAGGCAGACGCTTGGCGACTGAGCCTCCCAGGTGCCCCTATTATTAGTTTTTTAAAGGACCGGAACCCAAATGCCTACAAATGACTTATGTGTCCAGGGAAAGCCATTATATTGAAAACCCTATTTCTTCAGAATCACAGTTATTTTAAATTTAAATTTTATTAAAATTATGTTTTCTCCAAAAACTTCAGAGGAACATGAGCCAGCAAGCAGGAGAATCTACCCTGTCTTGCTGACTTATCGTAATAAACAATGTCACCACCATGGGGACGTCTTGACTTTTCAGCTGTATGTAGTCTCCAACGATGGCTGCAGGAAGTTTCCAAGGATGGCCTTCAAGCAACTGAACCAGGCTGCCCAGTGTTCATACCCTTGTGTAGTCCCCTCCCACAGTGATTCTGGCCTGGCCTCTTGACTTGGGTTAACCAAGGGAATGTGGCATAGGTGATGCTTTGGCAATTCTGGACCTAGTCATAAGGAGACTGCTCGCTTCCACTTACTCTCTCTGGGAACATTCACTGTGGAGAGGCCTGAGGCACCAGGCAAGGAATTAAGTGAACCTACTTGAGAGATCACATGGAGAGGCCACAAAAGACCCTGAAACTATATAAGGAATAGAAAGTTCCAGTTGTCTCAGCGCTCAAGACAGATATCCAGATTTCTTCAGTCCTGGCTATCACCTAACTACAACTATAGGAAGGATCCCAAGGAAGACCAGCAGAACTGCCCAGTTGAACCCAGTTAACCCTCAAAACCATGAGAGATAATAAAATCATTATTGTTTTGAAAGAAAAAGTTAAAGTAACTTGTGAGTGAGGTTCAGGATGATTCATTGCATGTACAGTTGTAAAGACGTGTAATTGGTTTGAAATGTGATACATGTTTTAAATTTGAATGTTTATAAAGTATTAGAAAATTCCTTTGATATCCAAAGTTTTCACCGTATAATGATGTTTTGTTGGTTGGCAAATTAAAGATCTCATTCTCAGTGGCCTTGGCTGCCCACTAGCAGGAGTGCCTAATAAGTCCCAACAAAATTCAAGGCCTGCTTGCCAAGAAAAGTTTCTTCAAATAATAGCAACTTCACAACATTAAATCCCTCTGGAAGTCAAAGAAAAACTGCTGTCTTTTGCAAACTAAAAAACAGTATGTTCCTGATAGAAAATTTGTAACTCCTACAAAAGTTGGCCATTTATCTTACAGTAAGAGAAGTGATACGACAGGGGACTTTGGCCCCACCTGTTTCTGGCAGACTGACTCCATTCAGATTTGTAACCCCCTCCTCTTAGAGGCCTATAAGGTTTAAATGCCATTAGAAAAAAAAAGGTAGGTGAGACCCCTCAGGTTGAGTAGCCAGGTATGGAATGGGACCTTGGTGGGTAGTAGTAGACCTAGTTACTGAAGTGTTCAGTGCAAGGTAGAGAACTAGTGCTTAACTATCATGATGATGAGAACCCTAATGAGTTGCATCAGTAGTTACAGTTAGAGATAAGAGTTAGGGACCTTTTAAAGCTAAACAAAGTATTCCATGGTTGTTATTCACTCTCCTTGCTATTGGGAAAGCAAAACTATTTCCTCCGGATCATTAGCTATAGTCACAGATAAAGTACTCCCTGGTAATCAAGAGTTGTCAGATACTCAGAGAAGTGCTAAGGTCTACTCTTACAATGACTAGGAAATGTGGGAAATTAGAAATAGGTTTGAGCAAAAGCCTAATGAAACTACAGAGGCTTGGCCCCTTTGACTAGCAGGTGAAGGAGCCATACTAGTTTTGATGGGTGAGAGGGGATGGAAATCATTCGGTTATCTAAAGACAGACCCATGCTCAAAGCCAGCATGGCCACATGCACCTTGGCTGATGGATGACATGAGCATGGAAAAACAAGTAAAGACCAATCATGGCTTGTTGCATTGGGTCTTTACATTTATAAGAAAATGGTAGTCTACCTGAGATGAGTTTCTGTCATCTGATAAACACACATGAATGAGAACAGGGAAAGCTATCACTTCCCTTATGGTCACTGTAACCCAAGCTGGATTTATAATGGAGAACATGAGTGCTCAGATGAGATATTTATCCAGGGATAGACTGACTGGTTTCAGTCTGGTAGTACCAGGCTGTCAGGAGCAATTACATCTTCTCTTGCACCCCAGAGATCGCTTCCAGATTCTGTCCAACAAACTGTCAGAATGGAAGCCTGGACAAAAGACCAAGAAAATGTCGTTTAGGATAATGAAGAGAAAAAAAAAAAACTGAAGTTCTAGACCATAGAACCTTGTTGACCAAGCTGTTATGCCAGGAGAGCTCCAAAGAGGAGAGTGATAATTTGCCCATTGTCTTAGTCTATTCACGCTGCTTAACAAAATACTATAGACTGAGTGGCTTAAACAACAGACACTTATTTCTCAGAGTTCTAGAGCCTGGGAAATCCAAGATCAAGGTGCGAGCATATTTGGTGTCTGGTGTGAGAGCCTGTCTCTTGGTTTACAGACAGCCATCTTCTTGCTATGGCCTCACATGGCAGAAAGGTCAAGAGAGCTCTCTGGAGTCTCTCTTATAAACACACTAGTCCCATTCATGAGGGCTCCATTTTCATGAGTTAATCACGTCCTGAAATCTGCACTTCCAAATACATTGGGGATTAGGATTTTAACATGAATTCTGGGGGGACATAAACACTCAGTTCATTTCACCCATGAAGGAAACTCACTATCAGACCATAAGAGGACTACAGAACTTAAAGATCTTGGCTGTAGTAGGCTATGATCACTGGTCAGCTTTGGCCTTTACTGTGGACAAACAGGAGGAGAACCAAGAGGACCTTGCTGAAGTTTGTGTTGTTCGAATTAGTGTTGATCCAACACCTTCAATATCACTTCTTTATCCAGACCTTACCAACCTTCAAGACAAACAAGATTAGGACAAAGGCCAGGGTCCTTCCTTCTCTAAGAGGGTCTGAAGGCCTTGTACACTGGTCAGGGTGTGTTGGGGACATGATGAAAATGAAGGTTGCAAAACCTTTTCAACTCTTTGGACATAGGGACACAAGCACTACGGTGCTGAGCAGCACCCATGAGTATGGCCAGGATGGTATGCTAAATGATGCCTTCCCCCCAAAATGTTCACTTCCTAATCCCCACAATTGGTGACTATGTTACATGGCAAAGGGAAATAAGCAGGTGTGATTAAGGTAAGAATCTTGAGATGGGGAGCTTATGCTGGATTATCCAGGTGGGCCCAATGTGATAACAAGAACCATTATAGTCCTTATCAGAGGGAAGCAGAAGGTCAGAGGAGAGAAGATTCTATGCTGCTGGTATTGAAAATAGAGGAAGGGGCCATGAACCAATGAATTCAGGTAGCCTCTAGAATATGGACAAGGCAAGGAAACAGATTCTTCCCTGAAGTCTCCAAAAGGAATGCAGGCCTGCTAATGCTTTAATTTTAGAATTGTGACTTTCAGAACTGTAACAGAATAAAATTGTGTTGCTTTGAGCCACTAAGTTTGTGATAATTTGTTATAGCAGCAATAGGAAAATTATACAGCCTCAAATTAACTAGATTTGGAAATAAATCTCAGATTGGACAATTGACTTATAAAACTATATATGTGGGCCTTTGGGGGCCAATACCCACTAAAGTGGTTGTAACATACTTTTCTTGACTTTAAGGGATATTCCCTATAGAGAAATACCACAATTAGAACAGTGGTGGTGATGTGAATGCAAAACCAGGAGTCTGCCTGACTTCCCAAGTCTATTCATGTAGTTACTATAAAGCAATAAAGATACCAGGGTGGTAATCAAGGACTAGTGGAGGCAGAAATGCTTAAAGAAACCATATAATCTTATAGTATTTCTGTGTGTCTGGTGAAAAAGGCTGATGGTATTTGACACTTTGAACTGTTGTAAACTCAGTGCAGTAGTCTCCCTCATCCCTGCAATTCCAGATAGCATAACGATTACTGAGCATTTTGTGCAGACTGAAGGATTCTGATGTGCAGTGTTGAGCACTGCTGATCTCTTCTCAGCATCCCCCTGGATCTACATGATCAAAGCTAATTTGCCTTCATGTGGGTCAGATTAAAATATATGTTTACTGTGCTGCCTCAAGGCAATCTGAACTCTCTCATGATTTTTCATCATTGAATAGGCTGAGACATAGAAAAGACTGAAACCTCACCACAGGTTTTCTAATAACCTTACATGGATGACATTATTCTTGGCTGGAAGGGCTAAAGACAGCATACAGACTGCCTTAGTTAAATAGTACAATATGTGAGTAACCAGGGCTGAAGGATTAACTCTGACAAAAATCAGTGGCCAGCAATGCAACTAATTCTCTTGGTAACCATGTGGGCTGATGCCCAGGGAACAATCCCTAAACTTATTATAGAAAAACTGATTACCTTAAAAACTCCAGCAAACAAAAGGGGATGTCTGATAGACTTGTTCAATATTTGAAGTTCATCATACCTCATATGAGGCAAAAGTAACCATCTTTGAATGTGGCCCTGACCAGCAACAGGCCTTAGAAATTATCTAGCAAGCTGTATAGACTTCCACTTGGGCCACTCAGCTCTAAGGAGCCCTTTCAGATACAAGTGTCAGTAATTGACAATTATGCAGACTGGAGCTTGTGACAGAGAGATCTGATCACTAGGCAATGGTGCTCCCTGGGGTTTTGGACAGCCTCCCACCAGGCAGCCGGTAACCACATGGTGTACCTCATTTGAGAGACTGTTAGTGGCTTGTTATTGGGTGTTGGTAGATTCTGAAAGACTGACAAAGCAACAGCAATGTTGTTATACCCTGATATCCCTACCCTGGGATGGGTCAGAAATCAGAACACCAACAAAATAGATATTGTACAAAAGCATCCATTATTAACTGGAAGTGGTATATTCAGGGGAAAAGGTAAGATAGGCATTATGGCATCTCACAGTACATAAAAAAGTGTCTGGTCACCCTCCAGATGAGGTTGTCTCAGATATGGGGTCTGTGCCAGCACCTTGGGCTTCTTGGGGGCTTTAGTACACTTGAGGTTCCTGAGGATACCTGGGCCTGATTCACAGTTAGATCAGCTGAATTCAAAGCCAGTGAGGTGTGCTGGGTCCCTGCTTCTGTGCAACCCCAAAGAAAACTACTACAGCAGTGCATGAAAAAGGGAACTTTGTTCAAAAGGATATTTCCATGGTGTTTGCCCTGGAAAACACTTCCCAGAATGTACCCTGTTACATGGTCACTGACTTATGGGCAAAAGCCAAAAGGCTGACAGTGTGGTACCTGGCAGGAGGATGACTAGATAATTCTCAGCCTCTGTAGAGACATTAAATGGCAGCAAATCACACAAGACTCACAACCCCTGCTGGTGACCTACACACACACACACACACACACACACACACACACACACACACACACACACACAGATGTATATCAACTTGACTATTTGGCCTATGTGGAAGACAGATGGATCTTGGAGAATGACAGTGGATCATCATAAGCTTAACCAGGTAGTGCCTCCAGTTGCAGCTCAGTTCTTTTGGAGTGTAGCACATCTCTTCATGGGTCATGCTTTGTACCTCACCTTTAGGGGTCTGCTGAGACTTGAATCTAATTACAGGTATAGAAGCAAATGGGTGGTGGGAGTGAGTCTTGAGGAGAATCAGCATTGTCTTGCATGGCAGCTGCCTGGGTGAAGACATTACAGTTTCCTCAAGGAATGCAGGGCTCATCTCAGATGGCAGTGGAAGGGCTGCTAACTGGGACTGGGAAAGCTGCTACCACTGGGGTTGGGGAGGGCATTTTCACTGGCAAAGCAGACTCATCAGAATTTAGAGGCTTCATGTCCTGAACTCCATCAAGATCTTCCCATATGTTCCCATCCCAACTTATAATATCCCATTCTTTCCTAATCAATGACCTTACTTTAACAGTAGACACCCTGTGAGATTGGGTGTTCAACTTGTGTTATAATTCAGCTAATTGCTGGATGAAATTCTGTGTTTGATTTTCAGCAATCTCAGCCCTGCTGCTGCAGGAGATAAGGGTCTCCTTCAGGGCACACATAGAAGCTCTTAGAAAATGTATGTGGTGCTTGAGCTGGGAATTCAAATCCCTGAGCCTATCCTTTTTGCTTCACTACTTTGTCTAGTGGCATTAGGAACAAACTCCTAATGAGCCAATCTCATTATATTCACCAATTTTCCAAAAAATATTCAAAACTATCATATATGCAGTCACCCAGCTCCTTGCTTCTTATAAGTGGCTTATTAGGAATATACAATACAGATATCTTGTTTATCTATATTGCCAGATCCTGCCATGTTCTATCATTGCTCTCTTTACTACTGGAAATAGTCATTAGCATCTTTAAATCTAGTAAGTATGGAGAGTCAATTCCAGAAACTCTGAAACAGTTCAGAAAACTCATTCTTAACATCTATTCCTCTAGAACCACTGTCAGTATCAAAATCTGTATTAATCAGCGTTCTCCAGAAAAACAAAACCAATTGGATATTAATTAACTTATTTATTTATCATGAAGAATTGGCTCAAGTGATTATGGAGGCTAAGAAGTCCCAGGACCTCACACTGTAAGAAGGAGCCCCAGGAAAGCTCTGAAGGCCTGACAACCAGGGGGAGCTGATGGTATAAGTCTCAGTCTCAGGGCAGAAGACTGGTGTTCCAGCTTAAACAGTAAGGCAGAGAGGGGACAAATTCTTCCCCCATCTGCTTTTTTGTTCTATTCAGGCCCTCAACAGATTGGATGATGACCACTCACATTGGGAATGGCAATCTGCTTTACTCAGTCTACCCATTCAATTGTTAATCTTATTCAGAAATATCATCATAAACATACCCAGAAATAGGGGCACCTGGGTGGCTCAGTCTGTTAAGCGTCTGCCTTCGGCTCAGGTCATGATCCCAGGCTCTCGGGATGGAGCCCCGCATCAGGCTCTCTGCTCAGCGGGGAGCCTGCTTCTCCCTCTCCCTCTGCCTGCCTCTCTGCCTATTTTGCTTGCTCTCTCTCTCTCTCTCTCTCTCTGTCAAATAAATAAATAAAATCCTAAAGAAAGCATACCCAGAAATAATATTTAGTCAAATATCTGAACACCCTGTGATCCAGTCTAGTTGACACATAAAAGCAACCATCATACTGATCAAATCTGCAGTATCCAGAAAAGCACACCTGGATACAGCATCCATCTGAATACAGCATTGCACAGGTATGGTAATTCATCTACAATCCAGGGCTGAACCCCAAAAGCAAGATGTACTGATTCCAGGGCTGAACTCCAAAAGCAAGACTTAGTACATGAGGCTAAGAAGCCTGGAAAATGTGCCCAAACTGCTAGCTACACAATCAAGTGGCAAAGGGAGCTTTGGGGCACATATCCTGAGGTACTAGATCTGGCCAATCCTGGCAAGCAGACTATAATAGCCCCCCTATTTTCCTCTTGAGAGTACCCCTGGGCATTGGCTTCATAGACACCTTTTCAGGATATGGTATTGCCATCCCTGTCCACTTAGCAAATGGAGACCATACTATTCAATGCCTCTTAGGTGAACTGTGTAGTATATTTTGATTCTCTAAACATGTGATTAGACATTGGTACTGTCTTTATAGCAAAAAATAACAAATAGTGGGAAGTTACATAGGCATTCTATGGACATTTTATGCCCCATATCATCCCCAGGCAGTAGATGGATTGAAAGATAAACTATTAAGAAAATGAAAAAGATAATTGGATAATAAAGGCTCAGCTCCCAGTGGAACACATACTTACGATAGGCAGTTTGGGCTTTAAAATGGTAATTCCACAGAAGGTTACCTTCCCTTCAAATAAAATGCCTGATTATGAGGTTGGAGGTGGGGTGTGGGAGGAAGCCCAGACGGGCTGTAAGAAAATCCAAACCATATAATTCACTCTTCTCACTCTATCATTTGTTACTTCCATACCTGCTCCTGGGAAATCAGGCTACTAGAACTTGCAAGAAACAAGATTGTGGGGATGGGAAACTCTAATCTGATGCATCTTTAGTTGTCTGGCTATGCTTGATGGATTTGGGCAATTGTGGACATAGATAATAATAATCATTAATGTGAGGTAATAAGCCCTAAGGTGGTCTGGGCATGGCCCACATGTCAGGGGTTGCAAGATCATCTCAAATGTACAAGAAATACAAAGAAGAAATTTCTGAACCACACAGGTACAAAATCAAGGATATGGTTTGGGTAACACATTGGGAAGATTGGAAAAAACGGTGAAGTGATTGCTGCAGGAACCAATCATACCAATCAAGTGGCTATGGAAAGAGAATAACAACCCTGGCTGGTGGAGAGAGAAAATCTTTGACCTTGGGTGGTCAAGGGTAGAGAAAGAGACTATTAATTTCTGTTTCCTTCTCTCAGTTCTTATCCATAGTACATCTGGTCAATTTAACACCAAGTGACACCATCACCCATAGCTTAATTGCTGACCAAAACAAATCTTAGTTTAAAAACTCTCAGAAACCTCTTAATATCTGCTGACTCCAGAAAGAACAGCCTTGAAACAAAGAATAAGTTTAACATTCTAGACACTGATATGATTCTCTTTAGCCTTATGTTGTTATTGCTGGACTCTTTATGCTTTTACATATTGAACTGGCTTGACTGCAACTGGCTAAGGTCTCTTCTCCAGATGGTTCCAATCATCCTACTAGGAGTTACAGTTGTCAATCTTATCCAGTGTTGCTTAAGTCAAACAGAACAGATTTGATACAATCCGCTATCAGTACAGTTGATTGACTTATTTGGGTGGTGCAATAAACAGTCTGACTCCATTTTTGGGTTTTTGTGGACTACTGAAAGCTTTTAAGCCATGCCTCTCCCTCTTGTTCATCTACCCACATTTGGGCAAGCTGATAAAGTGCACCCTTCATTAGTGCTGATGGGAGTTTTAAATAATGCAAGACCCTGCTTATGCATAGGGACACTCACCATGGTGCCCCCCAAACACAATAGGAACTCCAAGCCAGTTTCCTTTTCTTGCTCTCTCAAGATATTTTCAGACTCGTTTGGGAAGTCCACTCTGCTCTCCCTCAAAATCCTCCTTATGTGAATGTTAAAACTTTGAATATGCTCTTGGTGTGTAGGTGGCATTATCTGAACCTAATTTGGGGTGAGGGGCACATCCTGTGTCTTCAGAGTGGACACAACTATTGGCAATGTGAGCAGTATAGCCTAGGTGATGACCACTACTACAGGGGGTCTTTTTTTTCTTGCCTTGGCTTGATAACTGGCTCTGCTGTCTGATAGAAAGTATGTAATTTGAGCTGTTACCTACTGGCTGGCTTGTCTTTTGAGTGTCCTCCTTTGTGTTGCATTTGCTAAGTTCTACCAAGTTTCTGTTATAGATTTGACCAGCCTAAGTTGGAAGTTTTGATAAATAATGAGCATTTGTGGACTGGAGTATAGGGTTGAAGTTCTCTTTAAAGTAGCCCTGGGACATTTGTCATGGCCCAGACCCATCTATGTGTCTTAGAATGAATGATGTGTTTCAAAAATTAGAACAAACTATTACTGACACTAGGCTCAGGGGAATAACTTTTACCCTGTGACCAATTAATTGTCACCAATTAATCTCAACCAGGCATTGGTCCCCCAGTCTATACAGCACTCATGGGAAAGACTATACCCTGTGAAATATATGCAATATGTGAACTGGTCAGGTGGTCACTTGTGTGGAGGAAGAATAATCACTATTTGGAGAGTAGTTGCTATTTGAAGATTTGAATTTTTGAGGTCCACAACCCTAAAGGCAGATGGCTCACTAGGACTCCACAAAATACTTTAGTTTCTGGTGCTACCTATGCCTGTAACCAAAAAAGATCCCAATCCTGAAGATTAATTATGGAAAAATGCCAATGATACTTCTGTAGCATACCAAGAGATTAATTCAAAACTGACTTAAGCCCAGGGTTCTTAAACTCTAAAAAAACAAATATTGCAATGCGGGAGGTCCCTAATCCTCATGATACCAATTTGAGGCTCTCTGGAAAAAGAAATTTATAAATAAATGGGGTAGGGATAATGCCTCCAAGTATATGGAAAGAGAGAAAAAGAGAGGGAGGGAGAGAGAGAAAGCGAGAGATGAGGATTAAGGAGTGCCCTCGTTGTGATGAGCACCAGCTGATGTATGGAAGTGTTGAATCACTCTATTGTACACCTGAAACTAATAATACACCTGTATGTTAACTATACTGGAATTAAAATAAAAACTTAAAAAGGAGAAAAGAGGAGAGGAAGAAGGAAGAGGAGACAAAGAAGAAGGAGGAGAAAAAGGAGAAGAAAAAGAAGAAGAAAAGTGGGTATAGGGAGAAGAAAAAAATGAAACAAAGGTCCAGATTCTGACCCAACTGGAAATCCAACCATTCCTAAATGAATTCATACAAGAAAAAGATAAAGGGTCACTAATTGCCATTTGTGCTTCTATAGTATAGGTACTGAATTAATTTTAACAACTGCTGAAATGCAAAATTGGCAAAATTTCATGGTCTTAATTCTGGGGATCAAATTGCAGTTATATCTCTGATCTCATTCAATTTATACTTGGCGTGATGGATAATTTTATGTTTCAAATTAGAGGGTGTTTTTGAATGAGATTAACATTCTGCAGCTGGCCTTCCGGGGCTGGGCCATGGAGCAAAAGGAGCGCACAGCCAGGCCGGAGCCCCCTGTAGGCTCTGTCTGGGCCTCTCCTTTGGGCGATGGGGTCCTTGGTGAGGTTGCTGAGTGCAGTGATCGTGGGGGTACGATGTTGTCCTGTATCAGCAACCACTTTGCACTGAAGCACCTCTCCAGCGGGGCCTGCTCCAAAACAACATGCCTCGAGGCACTGAAACTGGTATGTTAGCCAAGATTTTCACTGACCAAGGGAAGCTCATCCCAGATGATGTCCTGATTCAACTGGCCCTTCGTGAGCTGAAAAACCTCACCCACTATAGCTGGCTATTGGATGGTTTTCCAAGGACACTTCCACAGGCAAAGCCCTGGATAGAGCTTATCAAATAGACACAGTAATTAATCCGAAAGTGCCTTTTGAAGTTATTAAGCAGCGTCTTACTGCTTGCTGGGTTCATCTAGCCAGTGGCCAAGTCAACAACATGGAATTCAACCCTCCCAAAACTGTGGGTGTTGGTGGCCTGACTGGAGAGCCTCTCATTCAGTGTGAGGATGATAAGCTGGAGACAGTTGTCAAGAGACTGAAGGCTTATGAAATCTAAACAGGGTCAGTCCTGGAATATTACCAGAAAAAGGTGGTGTTGGGATGTTGGAACCATTCTCCTGAACAGAAACTGACAAGATCTGACCCTATGTCTCTGCTTTCCTATGAACAAAAGTTCCACAAATAAACCAGAAAGTATCAGTTACTCTGAGGAAAGATGCATGTAACTAGTAAGATAAGCAGAGGCTCCTCATCTCTGCATTTAGAAGTTCCTTGTCCTGAGACTTACATGTATGAATTCTTTGAAAATTATTAGTTTTACTTCTACTGATTTTATTCTGGAAATTAAGGATGTGCCAAATAAGTCAGATACTAAGATTCATCTTTTCATCTAGTGTGTTTTATCCAGTTATCTTCTATCGGTGTGCAAATCAAAAACATCAGGTATGTCATAACTTTTGAAAAATCTTCCAAAGCCTAATTAAAAGAGCAATTGGTTGTAATATAACTTTTGTTTGGAAGAGTAAATGGTTGATAAAAATTTTCTTATTTTTCTGGAAAAGTTAAAAAAATTCCATGCCATTTGGGAAAGTATCTCATCACAGAAATTTGCATATACTGATGCCAAAAACCTGGCATCATTAGCAGTGTGGTACATGGTTTTGTGAGACACCATATCCATCAAATTTAAGAAAAACAAGGAATATGCAGATTAGTTTCAGGATGCAAATTTACTGCTGCTTTTACACTAAGAAACTTATAAGCTTAGCCATATATGCTATATTTATTTTGTTATTAAACGTACCTTCAGTTTACTCAGAAGTTTCAGCCTGCTATAAAATTGTACTAAATTAGCATATAGGAAAATATTACTTTCCTATGACATATTTTCTTTTGAGAATACATGTGCATTGAGGAAAATGATTTATGTTAGAAATTGACTTTAGAAGTTCTTGCAAAAGCACCGAAGTCGAGGTTTCAATGGAAAATGTAATTATAGTCTTATGTTTTCAGATGTTACTCAGGCTAAGAAATATGTGCTTTAGAGTCTACTTGCCAGTTTCTCTTTTTGATTGCTATGGATGATCTGCCTTGATGAGTAACAAATTAAAGTACAAAAAGAAAAGAAAAAACCCATGGCCCTAAGTAAAGGAAGCATACTTTGTCCTTAGGAAATAGAAATAGATCAGGTATGCCTGGGGAAAATTCCCTACATATAAAGCAATTATAATTAGTAAACAGGTGTAGCAATTAGAAGGATTTACATGACAGGTTAAAAAAGACCAGGAAAGTAATTGAGTTTGCTGAAGGAATTCTTTATTTCTAATCAAAGAAGTTGACACCTGCTGGCTTTCACTGCCCTTCTATCATCTGGCAGGGAAAGAACTCTGCCTGTATGTGTGAGTAGCCAATTAAAAATGAAGATGATTTGACTTCTTAGTGGGGCAACAAGGATACATACTTATGTCCCATGACCTGGTAGGAAGAATGAGGCAATGAGAGGTTGAGGAGAAACACAACTACATCTTCAATGGCATATTTACTCTTACTTTACTTGGTGCTAAATCAAATGAAACAAGTCCTTGTACAAGCTGTTATTAACTGCCTTTGAACATTTGACCCATTTTGTTCCAGGCACTTAAAATACAAATGTCAGCAAGCAAGTAGTTCTTTATGTATGTTGTGGGGAAAAACTCATTTTCTTTTTCTTTTGATTTTTAAAAATTCAATGTTGATCTTTCAAAATGGACCAAGGCTTTTAAAAAGGATTATAATAAACATTTAATTCTTTACAAAACTTTCTATAATGCCTTATTTGAATGTTAATATTATGTGCTTTCTAAAAATGTTGTGAACTACTAAACCTTTGAATTATCACTGGGTTACCAGGCATACCTTGGTATTAATGTACTAGAATAAAATTAAATTTTATTAAAAAAAATTACATCAGTGAGGGCACCTGGGTGGCTCAGTTATTGAGCGTCTGCCTTTGGCTCAGGTCATGGTCCCAGGGTCCTGGGATCGAGCCCCACATCGGGCTCCCTGCTCGGCAGGAAGCCTGCTTCTCCCTCACCCACTCCCCCGCTTGTGTTCCCTCTCTCGCTGTGTCTCTCTCTGTCAAATAAATAAATAAAATCTTTTAAAACTTTTAAAAAAAATTACATTAGTGAACTTGAGCAAGCCGACTGCTCTTCATAGTATGAGTGGGCCTCATCCAATCAGTTGAAGGCCTAATTGGAACAAAGAAACCATCTTCTGTGAGCCAGAGGGAATTCTCCAGCAGATTGATTTTGGACTTTATCTGCACCATTGGTTCTCCTGGGTCTCCAGGCTGCTGGCCCACACTGCAAATTTTGGATTTATCAGCCTCTATAATCTCATAAGTCAATTCCTTGTAGTAAATCGTCTCATGTTTATAAACATCCTACTTACTGGTTTTGTTTCTCTGGAGAACCTTACTAATATAGATTATGGTACCAAATGTTTCCAGAAGAACAGAATCTTTTTTTTTTAAAGATTTTATTTATTTATTCATGAGAGACAGAGGGGGAGAGAGAGAGAGAGAGAGAGAGAAGCAGAGGGAGAAGCAGGCTCCCAAGGAGCAGGGAGCCTGATGCGGGACCCCATCCCAGGACGCTGGGATCATGACCTGAGCTGAAGGCAGACTCTTAGCCATCTGAGCCACCCAGGCACCCCAGAATCTTTTTTTTAAGATTTTATTTATTTGTCAGAGAGAGAGAGAGAGAGAGAGCACAAGCAGGGGGAGAGGTAGGCAGAGGGAGAAGCAGGCTGCCCAATGAGCAGGGAACCCAATGCAGGACTCGATCCCAGGACCCTGGGATCATGACCTGAGCTGAAGGTAGACACTTAACCAACTGAACCACCCAGGTGTCCCCAGAAGAACAGAATCTTAAGGAAAAATCTTTTTAATTAGTTCTGGAGTTTCTGGTATTGTCTCTCTAATCTGGTTAGATTTAATGGCACTAATGACTCTATTTCCAGGAGTAAAGAGAGCCTTGATAGCCATGACACAATGTGGCGATAGAAATAAGCAAAATATCAACATTAGATACTCCTAATAAGATACTTATAAGAAGCAAGGAACTAGGTGATCATGCATATGATGCTTTCAAATGTTTATCAAATTAACAGGTATAATGATATTGGCTGGTTGTTCCTAGTGTTGCTGGACAAAGTAGGGAAAGAAAAGAATGAACCCAAGAGTTCAAATTCCCAGCTCAAACACCACATAAATGATCTGAAACATTCTGTGTCTGCCCTGAAAGAGACTTTATTTCCTAGAGTCACAGGACTCAGATTGCACAATCTCATCCTGTGAGTGGCTGAATTACAACACAAGTTGAACTCCGAGGCTTGCAAGGTGTTTACTGCTAAAGTGAAGGCATTGATTGGAAAACAATGGAATCCTGAAAGTTGGAAAGGGAACATGTTAGAAGACCCTGACAAAGCTGGGGACATTGAACTCCTAAATTCTGAAGAGTCTTCTTTGCCAGTTGAAGTAGCTTTGTCTGAGGGGATTAATCCTACCTTGCATAAGGAAAACTGTAATAGCCTCCCCGGAGGCAGTTGCCATACAGAACAATGCTGATTCTCTTCAAGACTAACTCCCACTACTCCTCTTTTCCACCTCCTTCTCTGCTCTCCTCTGTACTGCTAGTGCTAGATTCTTGGTATTCTAGGTGGTGCTCCACAACCTCTTAGGTATTGCTAATGATAGGCCTTTCTCTAAGGGAAGTAGAGGCCATTTTTATTTCTCTCAGAAGTGATCACAGATGTATGGCTTTGGCAGGTGTGAAGGTGTGAATGTTTGCAGTGGCCTGAGGATTCCTTTGCTAATCATTTGCCTCAGGAGTGCAGGGGGCGGGGACTTTTGGTAGTGGTTTCTTCCAGATGCCTGACTGTCTGCATTTCATTGGATTCTACATCCAGTATGATTTCCACTATCTCTATAGATTCATAAAACTTGATTACCCTGGATTATTATTTTCTTTTGTGATGCTGAATATTTCTAGTTTCACTACAAATGAAGTAGTGATAACAAATAGATTGACTTTCTATGTCAGCTACACCCCACTCAAAAAACACACAAGTTATATCAGTTTGACTTCCATTCCTAGGGAGGTTTGGCAAAAGATATAATACCTGAGCTTCAGTGACTACTTCCTACCTTGCAAGATCATTATCAGAATAAAATTAATTGGATTAGTAATAGAAGTAAAGATAATATTAAAATAGAACAAATAATAGTACTGTTGTGGGCTGAGTTGTGTTCCCTCAAAATTCCTATGTTGGAGTCCTAACAACTGGCAACTCAGAATATGACTAAATTTGGAAATAGTATCTTTCCAAAGAGATCAATAAGTTAAACTGAGGTGATTAGGGTGGACCTTCACCCAATATGACCGGAGTCCTCATAAAAAGAGGGATTTAGGACACAGACATATATAGAGGGAAGACCATGTAAAGGCACAAGGAGAAAATAGCCATCTCCAAGCCAAGAGAGAGGACTTAGCAGAAACCAACTCCGCTGACACTTTGATCTCAGACTTGTAGACTCCAGAATTATAAGAAAAAAAAAATTCTGTTTTTAGGCCACCCAGTCTGTGGTACTTTGTTATGGAAGCCTGAGCAAACTAATATACATACTTTTAGTGCCTCTGACTATGCTACAACTCCTCCTCCTACTACTAATAATATAATGACCACATAATAATATAATAATTCCTGTGTCTGAGCAACCAAGTGATGATGAGAAAACCTCAAAACTACATTTTATCTCAAACCTTAAAACCATTATTTTATCTTAAATGCATGACCATGAATGAATGGTTTCTTACTTTCACTCTCATTTTACCTATACCACAGTACTCCTCAATTGCTAGCAACTCCCTTTCTTTCTAATGACCTTCCTGAATAATTCATTGAGATAATAGAAGTAATAAGGTGGAACTTCTCAGAGCTTCCCAAACCCAGTCTACCTGTTTCTACCCTCAAATTCTCTGCCACCTCTCTGCATACATGTTCCTAACTGCAACCAGCCCCTCACCTCTGCTCAGGATCCCATGTCTTCCACATCTCAGCGACTTTGCTCCTGCAATTATTGCTTTTCTCTCCTGAACCATAAATTACCTCCTCTACATTGATTTGTTCCCAAGTTAAGGGGAGAAAATACTAAGCCCCATCCCATACATCCTTCTGTAGCTACTTGCACAGTTATCTGTGTCCGTCAAAGAAAACTGCTTCAGTTTATCCTAAAACCATTCATTCCTCAACGCACTTCATCAGAGCTGATTCTAAAAATTATATAGAAAGGCAAAGGAACACTGTGTGTTATACGCAAACAATGAATCATGGAATACTACGTCAAAAACTAATGATGTAATGTATGGTGATTAACACAACATAATAAAATTTAAAAAAAAAGAAAGACAAAGGAACTAGAATAGCCAAAACAATTCTGAGGAAGGACAAGTTGGAGAACTCACACTATCTAATATCAAGACTAAATACAATCTTATAGTAATCAAGACAGTGCGGTATTGAGAAGAAAGTGACATACCAGAGGAGTCCAGAAATAGACTCATACATATGATCAATTAATTTCAACAAAGGTGCAAAGTCAATTCAATGGAGAAAGATAAATTTTTCAATTTGGAAAATGTTGGAATAATTGGACTCCATAAGAAAAAAAATGACCCTTTACCTTGACTTTAGTCCAAATACAAAAATTAACCTAATATGGATCATAGAGCTAAATGGAACACTTAAAACAATGAGACTTATAGAAGGAAACAAAGAAGAACATATTTGTGACCCTTAGATAGGCAAAGTTTTCTTAAATAAGACACCATAAACACAATGTATTGAAAACTTGATACAGTGCCCTTCAAAATTAACAAATTATGCTCTTCAAAAGACACGGTTAAGAGAAAGAAAAGCCAAGTCACATATGGGTACAAAATGTTCGCAAAGCACATATCTGATGAAGTACTTACTTCATAACAGAGAGAGAAATAACAACAGTACTAAAAAGCTCACTACGGGGGTGCGCCTGGGTGGCTCAGTCGTTAAGTGTCTGCCTTCGGATCAGGTCATGATCCCAGGGTTCTGGGATCGAGCCCCACATCAGGCTCCCTGCTCTGCGGGAAGCCTGCTTCTCCCTCTGCCACTCCCCCTGCTTGTGTTCACTCTCTCGCTGTGTCTCTGTCAAATAAATAAATAAAATCTTAAAAAAAATAAAAATAAAAAGCTCACTAGCGTTTGCAGTGCAACTGGAACTCTTACATATTGCTGATGGGAATGCAAAATGATACAGCCAATTTGGAATAGAGCTTGGCAGTTTCCTATAGTTTGAAACATATACTTACTACATGACCCAGCAATCCCACTCCTAGATTATTATCTAAGAGAAAAAAGTTATGTTAATTCAAAACCTATAGATAGAAATTTATGGTGGCTTTATTCATAATTACCAAGAACTGAAAACAACTCAAATGTCCTTCAGTTGGTGAATGTATATATATATATATAAAAAAAACTGTGTTATATCTATTAGGGAAATACTATTAAGGATAAAAAGGAAAGAAATACTGCTATATACAACCACATGGCTGAATCTCAAATGCATTATACAAAGTGAAAATAACCTCACTCAAAAGGTTACACAGTCTAGGGTTTCATTTATATGACATCAACAACAGAAAGCCTATATATCTTTTCCTCAGGGTCCCCAGCTAAGGCAGCTAGGATCCATCTTCAGCATGCTACTAACCCAAAGATAGATCCTGACACTGGTCTATGATCCAAAGCTGAAGGATATAAGGAGACTTCCACACACCTTTTATGGATAGACTTGAGTCTAAGCAGAACAAAACACAGGGATTTATCTACTTCTACAAGAAAAAAAAAAATCTCCCCTTCTTTCTTTATTGACTGCATTTTCTGTCTTCTCCTTGAGTGTCTCCTCACCTAAATTTCTTAATCAAAGTTAGTCATCAGGTGACTTGGGGAAAATAACAGAAATCAGCATGTATCCCTGGTTTTAGCTTGCTCCAAGTTGAGATTGCCTCAGTGAAAACACTTCAACCAAAGTCAGTACAACTTAAGAATTCCTGTTCCCCACAGTCTACTTTTTGTCCTTTTCAAAGAACATTAGGTTATTGTCAGGTTCAGGGATGTCAGGGCTTATAAATCCATGGGAAACATATAAGCCTGGTGCTGTGTAAACCCTTCCATTGGGGAGGGAAAGAATGAGCTTCCAATACTTTGTAGGAAGTTGGCATAATATTGGTATCAAAACTCAAGAAGGAGACTTAACTGGTTAAGCTGTATATTTGTTTTAGGCGTCTGTTAATTAAGGTAATTAAGTAGACTTATAGAAATCTACTGGAAATCAGGAGCTAAAGACAAGTATTCAGTGGAAGACTTGAAATCATCAGTTCAACGAATCTTTAGAAAGCTGAATAAAAAGATAAAAGAAGTGAAACAATAAAAAATAAAGTCTTAATAAATGTGATCTAGAGTTAGATCAAGAAAATTTCCAGTTACTGAGAACAGAGAAAAAATCGGAGAAACTTATCAAAGATATATTGCAAGAAACCTCTTTAAAAATAAATATCATGAGTATCCAGCAAAAATGTATAAAGACTTAGATAAAGGGGTATTAATGTAAACTTTCAGAATACCAAAAATAAATAAAAATAAATAGTAAATTCTCAAAACAACAAGAGGACAAACAATCCAATAAAACATGCACAAGACAACTGATCAGACAAGACTATATGTAGATGGCAAATGAGCACGTGAAAATACACTCAACATGTTGAAATGCAAATTAAAATCCCAAAGAAATAACACTACACACCTTTTTAAAATTAAAAAACTGATCATACCAAGTGTTGGTGAGGATGTAGAGCAGAGAATGTAGAACAAATAGAACCCTCATATATTGCCTGTGGAATTGCAAAGTGATACAGCCCACTTTGAAAAATATTTTGACAGTTTGGCAATAAGGGTGTAAAAAAGAACTTCAGATGAATTTTTAAAAAGAACTTTATGGGACAAGCAGAGCAAGGAAAAGTATTTTTGGTGAAATTTATCTAAATCTAATTTAATTTAATTCAAATTAAAACAGATGGTTCTAAGCAAAAATGATGGTTATAATGAAAAGTACACATGGGGTTCTAAAAATCTTAGGTCCAAAACTGGCTGCACCAAGGACTAGTATTTCTGTTTTGGGGGGTTTTGTTTGTTTTTATCTTTCTTTTTGATTGTCAATATATCTGATTTTATTTTATTTATATTTTGTTTTGTTTTGTTTTATTATTTTATGACCAACTGCCCTGCATGAACAGACAAGCTTCTCTAATATCACCTGTTGCTGGTGGATAGATTTTCTTTGTCTTTTTGTTTTTAGCTTTATTGAGGTATAATTGATACTTTTAAACTGCATATATTTATTGTATACATCTTGAAGAATTTGGACATATGCATACACCTGTTATACCATCACCATGACCAAGGTATTAAACATATCCATCACCTCCAAAAATTTCCTCGTGTCTTTTGTTTTTGTTTGTATGTTTGTTGTTTTGTTAAGAACATTTTACATGAGATCTATAATCAAACATATTTTAAAGTACAAAATACCCCATTGTTAACTATAGGTGCTTGATTTCTAGAATATATTCACTTAGCATAACAGAAGCTTTATACCCACTGAAAACCAGTTCTCTATTTTGCCCTTCCCTAGCCCCTGCCAACTACCATTCTATTCTCTACTTCTATGAGTGACTATTTTTTGATAGCCATATAAGTGCAATAATGCAGTATTTGTCCTTCTGCACTTGGATTATTTCACTTAGCATTATGTCCTCCAGGTTCATTCATGTTGTCACAAATGCCAGAATTTCCTTCTTTTTTAAGGCTGAATAATATTCCACTGCATGTATATACCACATTTTCTTTATCCATTTATCTGTCAATGGACATCTGGGTTATTTCCATACCTTGGCTATTGTGAAAAATGTTGTGATTAATATGGTAGTTTAAATATCTCTTTGGGATCTGATTTCAATTCTTTTGGATATATACTCAGAAGTGGGATTGAGAGCTCATATGGTAGTTCCATTTTTAGTTTTTTTAGTTTAGTTTTTTAGAACTTTACACTGTTTTCCGTAGTGGCTACACCATTATATGTTCCAACCAAAAGTGTGTAAGGGTTCCAATTTCTCCACATCCTCACCATTGCTTATTATCTTTTCTTCTATTTTCAGAAATAACCATCCTAATAGGTGTGAGGTGTTATCTCATTGTGGTTTTGATATGTATTTCCCTGAGGGTTAGTGATGTTTTTATATACATGGTGGCCATTCCTATGTCGTCTTTGGAAAAATGTCTTATTCAGATCCTTTGCATATTTTTAAATTGAGTTATTTGGTTTTACTGCTATTGAGTTGTAAGATATTATTATATATTTTGGTTATTAACCCCCCAGCAGATAAATAGTTTGCAAATATTTTCTTCCATTTTGAAGGTTGCCTTTCACTCTGTTGATTGCTTCCATTCCTGTACAGAAGCTTCTTAGTTTGATGTAGTCCCACTTGTCTATTTTTGCTTTTTGCCTATCACAGCAAAGAAATCATTGCCCAGACCAATGTCAAGAAATTGTCCCCTTATGTTTTCCTCAAGGAGTTTTACAATTTTAGGTCTTATATTTGAGTCTCCAATCCATCTTGAATTGATTTTTGTGTATGGTGTAAGATAGAGGACCAATTTTATCTTTTTACAGGTGGATATCCAGTTTTCACTGCACCATTTGTCAAAGAGAGTATCCTTTGCCCATTTGAATTTTTGGCACCCTTGTTGAAGATCAGTTGACTACATATACACAGATTTATTTCTGGATTGTCTATTCTAGTCCATTGGTCTATGTCTGTTTTTATGCCAGTGCCATACTGTTTTAATTACTGTAGGCTTGTAATATATTTTGATGCCTCCAGCTTTGTTCTTCTTTAGCAAGATCACTTTGGCTATTCTTTTGTGAGTCCATATGAATTTTAGGATTTTTTTTTTATTTCCTTAAAAAATACCATTGGGATTTTGATAAAGATTGCATTGAATCTATGAACACTTTGGATAGTATAAACATTTTAACAATATTAACTTCCAATACATGAACACAGGATATAGAAGAAAGATCTCATATAAACAACTTAATTTTATATCTCAAGGAAGCAAAAAAGTAGAATAAACTAAGCCCAAAAATAGCAGAAGGAAGGAAATAATAAGAACAGAGCATAAATTTAAAGCAATAGAGTAGAAAAACAATAGAAAAGATCAATGAAACTAAGAGTTGGCTTTGTGAAAAGATAACATTGATAAATCTTTATCTAGACTAAGTCAGAAAAGAAGACTGAAATCAAGTTAGAGATAAAAGAGGAGATATTACAATGGATACTACAGAAATATAAAGGATCAAAGGCAAATACTATGAATATTTATACTCCAACAAATTGGATAACTTAGAATAAATGGATAAATTCCTCAAAACATACAATCTACCAAGACTGAATCACAAAGAAATAGAAATTATAAACACACCAATAAATAAGTTAAGAGGTTGAATAGAGATAAAAAACATCCCCCAAAGAAAAGCCCATGACCAAATGGCTTCACTGGTGAATTCTACCAAATATTTGAAGAAGAATTAATGCCAATCCTCACACTTAGTGAACATTTTGAAGAGGAGGGAACACTTCCAAGCTCATTGAATGGGGCCAACACTATCCCAATACCAAAGCTAGATAAAGATACTACAAGAAAAGAAAACTATAGACCAATATCTCTGATGAATATAAATGTAAAAATTCTCAACAAAATATTATCAAACCAAATTCAAGAACAAACTAGAAGGATTATACACCATGAGCAAGTAGGATTTATTCCTGGGATGCAAGGATGGTTCAGACATATGCAAATCAATAAATGTAATACATCACAATTACAGAGTAAAAGATAAAAATCAAATGATTAACTCAATGGAACAGAATAGAAAGTCCAGATATAAACCCATGATTATATGGTCAATTAATCTTTGAAAAAGGAGTTAAGAATACGCAATGGGAAAAAGAGTCTCTTCAACAAATGGTGCTGGGAAAACTGGACAGCTATATGCAAAAGAATGAAACTGGACCACTTTCTTACCACCATACACAAAAATAAACTCAAAATGGATTAAGGACCTAAATGTGAGACCTAAAACCATAAAAATCCTAGAAGAGAGCATAAGCAATAATTTCTCTGCCATCAACCAAAACAACTTCTTTCTAGATATGTCTCCTGAGGCAAGGGAAACAAAAAGCAAAAATAAACTATTGGAATTACATCAAAATAAAAAGCTTCTGTACAACAAAGGAAACAACCAACAAAACTAAATGATAACCTAGTGGGGTGCCTGGGTGGCTCAGTTGGTTAAGCACCTGACTCTTGGTTTCAGCTCAAGTCATGATCTCATGGGTTGTGGGGTGGAGCCCCATGTTGGGCTCCATGCTCAGTGGGGAGTCTGCTTGAAGATTTTCTCCCTCTGCCTGTCCCCCTACTCGATATCTGTCTCTCCCTCAAATAAATAAATCAGTCTTTTAAAAAAATGACAACCTACTGAATGGGAGAAGATATTTGCAAATGACATATCTGATAAAGGATTAATATCAAAAATATATAAAGAATGTATACAACCCAACAACCAAAAAACAAATAATCCAATTAAAAATGGACAGAAGACATTAACAGACATTTCTCCAAAGAAGACATACACAGCAGACACATGAAAAGATGCTCAAGATCACTCATCATCAGGGAAATGCAAATCAAAACCACAGTGAGATATCACCTCACACCTATCAGAATGGCTAAAATCAAAAACACAAGAAACAAAAAGTGTTGGTGAGGATGTGGAGAAAGAAGAAAACCTCATGTACTCTTGGTGGGAATGCAAACTGGTGCAGCCACTGTAGAATACAGTATGCAAGTTTCTCAAAAATTTAAAAACAGAATTACCGCATGATCCAGTAATCACACTACTGGGTATTTACCCACAGAATATGAAAACACTAATTCAAAGCTATATATGCACCCATGTGTTTATTGCAGTATTATTTACAATAGTCAAATAATGGAAGTTGCCCAAGTATCCTTTGACAGATGAATAAAGAAGATGTGAGATATATATATATATGCATGCAATGGAATATTATTCAGCCATAAAAAGAATGAAATCTTGTGATTTGCAACAACATAGATGGAGCTAGAGAGTATAATGCTAAGTGAAATAAGCCAGTCAGTGAAAGACAAATGCCATATGATTTCATTCATACGTGGAATTTCTGAAACAAAACAAATGAACAAAGGGGGAAAAAAGAGACAAAACAAAAGAACAGTCTCTTACCTCTAGAGAACAAACTGGTGGTTACTAGAGGGGAGGGTGGGGGGATGTGTAAAATAAGTGAAGGGGATTAAGAATACATTTATCTTGGTGAACACTGAGTAATATATGGAATTAGTGAATCACTATATCGTACACCTGAAACTTATATAACACTATACATTAACTACACTGGAATTAAAATTTTTAAAAATCAAATGATCATCACAATAGATGCAGAAAAACCATTTGACAATATTCAACATCTTTTCACAATAAAATCCTTCAACACACTGTGAATAGAAGAAACATACCACAACATAATAAAGACCATATACAACAAATCTGCAACATTATCCTCAAAGGAGAAAAATTGAAACTTTTCCTCCAAGATCAGGAACAAGACAAGGATGCCCCTCTTTACCAGTGTTATTCAATATAGCACTTTAAGTCCTAGCTGGAGCAATGAGGAGACGAAGACAAACAAACAAACAATATCAAGATCAGAGAGGAAGAAGTAAAACTGTTGCTATTTGGAGAATATATGATTTTGCATATAGAAAACCCCAAAGACTCAACCAAAAATATTTTGGAACTAATCAATAATTTTGGTAAAATTGCAGGATATAAACTAAACATACAGAAACCAGTTTTATTTTATACACTAATAATGAAACATTGATCAGGGAATTTTTAAAATTCTATTCACAATAGCATCAAAAAGAATAAAATTCTTAGGAATACATTTAACCAAAGGGGCAAAAGACTTTACAGTGAACACCATAAAATACTAATCAAAGAAATTAAAAGGACTAATGTGGTGACCTTGAATAAGATATTTATCTTTTTTATCTTCAGTTATTTCCTTAATAAAATGGAGATAACTGAGCAGATATATTTTTTTATGAAAACTGGCCACTCTGATTACAGTTAACCCTTGAACAATGCAGGTTTGAACTGTGCAGGTCCACTTATGTCTAGATTTTTTTTCAATAAATACAGTAGAATACTGTAAATGTATTTTCTCTTATGATTTTCTTAACAACATCCTTTCTCTAGCTTATCTTATTGTAAGAATACAGTATATAATAGGTACAACAGACAAATATGTATTAATCTACTCCAATCAAAAGTAGGCTATTAGTAGTTATTTTTGGAGTCAAAATAATACACGGATTTTTGATCATGTAGGGGGTCAGCTCACCTAACCCCCATGTTGTTCAAGGGTCAACCGTATTTAGTTGTTAAGTGTGAAGTTGGTAGGTTATTTTAGATTTAAATGTGAGGCCTAGATGTCACCTAGCCTCATATCAGCAGGATCACATATACAAAATCAGTGACCAGTGGATGTGCGAATCCAGGTGGCCTTTTTTACTCTGAGGATGAGTCTCCTTCTCCTGGTTTTCCTCCTGCTTCCTGGCCACTCAGCTCACTGTGTTTTGTTATCTTTTGTTTCTTTTGTTTTGTTTTCTGGGTCCCTTCTTGTGTTTCTCCTCTGCATTTCAACAGCTTTTCTGTTTATGTATCTATCTACCTCACCAGAGTGATATCTCTTCTAGCAAGCACCACATGTCCTTGGTCTTTTCATTTCTGGAATCCCAGATATTTTCTGAAACAAGCTAAAATTCAGTGCATGTGTACTAAATTGATCTTTTGTAACAACTCCCAACAGGAAAAGCACCTCCTCCATTTAGAAGTCAGCATTATAGATTTTATATTTGTAGGCACCATACATATGACCTTTTGTTTGGTGCCAAACACTGCAGGGAACTGGCTCTGCTTTGTTGCCCTGGTGAATTTGCATGTTCCTACTTAGGCCCTGTAGGCAAAGTTAGACTGCAGGCACGTGACTCTTGGCAGAACACCTTGTGATTCCTCTTGGGGGGGCGGGGGTAAGCCGCCTGATGAGAAGCTGCTACAGAGTAGTTTCTCACCTGCCTCCCTATCTAGCTGGAAGCTGACACAAGGTCAAATATGCATCCATCTCTGGTTTCAGTTGGTTACAGGACATTCCTCCTTGCTCCACCTGAGAGTACAGCTGTGGACTACAAAAATGCTCCCTGCCTTAGGGTACTGCTGTGAACTTCACACTGGCAGAGAGACCCACCAGCCTGTGTTGTCACTGAACAACTCCCATTCAGTGTCAGTCCCTGTATGGCTACCGGTGCGGGGAACTGACACCAAGCTGATATTGCTTTTGCTGTGTCTGTAAGTAATAAACGGTTTGAATCCATTTGGGCTTACCATTTCCTGACCGGTCAAATCTACAGAAGTGTAATAAGCCAAAATAACAGCTGCTGTGGTTAAGCATGTGGTCCTGTTGGCTTCTGCAGTGTTACTTAAGGACCACTTGACAGACTCTGGTGTTGACTTGTGTGGGTTGCATGACCAGAATATTGACTTATTTTCTTTGGCATCACACACAGCAAGGAACACAGTTCTCAGCACATACCATGACTTAGAGCAGCCTTGTCAGACCTCAGATATTTACAGACCCACTTTAGAATGGATGCCATGTCTAACACCAGCTACATTGTTATTCAATCAATAAATGTATTGAAATCAGTTTCTAAACTCAAATCATTTAAAAAGTTAGCTAAAAAGACATCTATGCCTACTTGAAATTCAAAATCAGTATTACTTGCTAGAGATGGAATTGTGATAGTAAATGAAACAAAAACAATTTGAAAGTTTAAATGAAAAATAAAGGAACAAGCCAAACCCATTCACAATGTAATGCCTAACTTCATATTATTTCATTTATTCTTCATAGCAATCATTTAGTATAAATATTATAATTTCTATTTTATTTTATTTTTAAAGATTTTATTTATTTATTTGACAGACAGAGACACAGCAAGAGAAGGAACACAAGCAGGGGGAGTGGGAGAGGGAGAAGCAGGCTTCCCGCTGAGCAGGGAGCCCGATGTGGGGCTTGATCCCAGACCCTGGGATCATGACCTGGCCGAAGGCAGAGGCTTAATGACTGAGCCACCCAGGCGTCCCTGTTATTTCTATTTTGGAAATGAAACAGACCCAATGGATCTAAATGCCTTTCCTGTCATCAGACAGTGTCAGAGTCAGGACTGAAACCCATGGCTATTTCATGCCATAGCCAAAAGGAGGCAGAATAGGTAAGAACCAAGTTAATTTGCTTTAGCCATACCCCCGTTCTCTTTTTTTGTTTTGTTTTGTTTTGTTTGTTTGTTTTACTTAGGCCCTCATTTTTTTTTTTAATCCAACTCCACAACCTAGGGACCTCTCATATATTTTGTGGCACAGTGTGACACCCTACCTTTAGTCTCACTCTTAATTTGAACCTTAGATTTTCAGTACTTTTGGACTAAGGAGTATTTTTCATTCTCTGTAAAGTGGGGAAACAATTGCTGCTTGTAATCCCTTGCCATTCCCTAAATGGGGTGAATTTTGAGTAGTGCCCTTAGTTGCAGAAGTACTTTTTTGGAGTGTGAGGATGCAAATGGGGGCGGGGCTCAGTGATACAAGTAATTCTTGTATTGTGCAGACTAATAGGGGTGTAAGGCTAGAACTAGCCTCTGGAGGTGCTTCTGTGATGTGGTGATTGTTAGGCTGATAGAGATGTATGTAGAGGGAAAAAGAGATTTGCGGCTTTTCCCTCCCTGCCTTTAAATAACTTTTGAAGAGAGGTCAGAAATTCTGCAGATGTTGTGGTCTTTTGCTATGGCGCCTTGTGTCACCAGTTCCTTTCTCTTTCTTCATACAAACCATTCCAAATGGCTTTAGTATGCTAGTTATGTTTTTCTATAGCACAGTAATTTATGTTATCAAAATATTTTTAATGTTTTTGTTATCAATGATTTCATCTGGGACACTCACTATATGATCTGTGGGCCACATTTTGGGAAAACTTTCCTTCAAGAGAAGAACAAAACCTTTTATGTCAAATGGTGAAAAAATTACTATAAATTTTTATGAAAATATCAGATTACCATGATAGTTATAATGTACACTGTGAGTTTTCCTAGATTCAGCATTTTCAGAAATATTTACTTTGAGAAAGAACAAGGCTTCTAACTTAGAACTTGAATCTCCAAGTCTGCTGCTTACTGGAGTCAGATATAAGTTTTGGGTACAATCTGACCTTTTTTGTGAGGTCATAAATGTATGAAACTTAGGACAAAGGAGTGGCTAACTTAGTACTCACCTTACAAATACAAGTTTTTATAATAACTCCTGTTATTATTAAAGAACACAATAAATGGAGTTATTGTCCTAACTGTACACAGCTCTGGTTGGTCAGCCATTCACAACCATTATCTAGGCAAGTTAATAGAGCCATGATGTTTATTTTTCTGGGTATAGAAGAGTAATAGAAGCATAGAAACAGGAGCAGGTAGCTTGCATAATGGCAGCATCATTAGGGGTATCTTGTAGGAAAGATGGGCAACTCACAAGGCTTGAAAAAAATAGTCATTGTACTTTAAGTAGGGTCCAATGCTAAAAAGGAGATGCAATTCAGAAACAGCTAAACATGGAAAGTCTAGCCCTGCATTACTCACAGCCTGTCAGAGTCTTCAGTTCCAGGGAGTAGAAAAGGGTTTTACATACCAATTCATTTTATGAAGCTAGTGTTACCTTGATACCAAAGTCCAAAAAAGAGAGTACATGAAATAAAAATACAGGTTCATGTCACTCTTGAGGATATACACAAAAATTCTAAACAAATTATTAAGACTTAGATTATTCAGAAGAATAATATATCATGACCATTTTCCCCCCTAGTAATGAATGGTTGGTTAAAAACAGAGGAAGTTACCTATGCATTTCACCACATTAATAGATTAAAGGAGAAAAAAATCCTACAATCATCTCAATAAATGCACTACAAGTGTTTGATGAAAGTCAACATATATCCAAGATAAATATAGAACTTTCTTTACTACATAATAAACATGGTGAAATTTAAAATTTTCCACTTCCTATCAGGAATAAGACAAGAATGTCCAATATTACCAGTTCTAGTCAACATTTGTACTGGGTGGGTCTGTCCAATGTTATGAGAGAAGGAAAAGTTATAATGTTTAAAACAGAAGAAGCAAACTGTTAGTATTCAAAGATTATATGGTTGTGTATGTTGAAAACCAAATGGAAGCCAGACATAAACTTTCAAAATTAAAAAGCATATTTAGCAAAGTTGGAGAGAACATCAATATATATCTGTATATACCAGGTAAATCACAATACAAAATTTAAAATAATGAACAAAACAAATGAATAAAGAAAAAAGGAGAGGGGTGCCTGGGTGGCTCGGTTGGTTAAGCGACTGCCTTCGGCTCGGGTCACGATCCTGGAGTCCCAGGATCGAGTCCTGCATCGGGCTCCCTGCTCAGCAAGGAGTCTGCTTCTCCCTCTGACCCTATCCCCTCTCATGTGCTCTCTCTCTCTCAAATAAATAAAATCTTAAAAAAAAAGGAGACAAATAAAAAACACTCTTAAATACAAAGAACAAAGTGATCGTTGCCAGAGCAGAGGTGGGTGGGGGGATGGGTCAAATAGGTAAAGGGGTGTTAACAGTACATTTATCTTGATGAGCATCAGGTGATGTATGGAATTGTGGAATCATTATTTTGCACACCTGAAACTAATATAACACTGAATATTAATTATACTTGAATAAAAAAATGACATGAAAATTACAAAGTAGATGCTCAATAAATGTTCTCTCCCAGGGAAATAATAAATAAATGAAGTGATATGATTTTCAATAGCATCAAATGCTTAGAAATAAGTTTAACAAAACATTTGCATGATTCTTTGGAGAAAGTTGTAAAACTTTATTGAGAGAATTTTAACAGTGAAATATCCAGCATAAGAACAGTTTGCATGGTTTCAGCTTGTCTTCATTTAATCCTGTGATTGCCCTTCACCTGTAAGGTAAACAAAATAGTTGGAAACATTACTTAGCAGAATTTTATTTATAGTACATTAAAGGTATACAACAAACACTATAGTTTTGGTTTTATAAGATAGATTTTAGGCAAATATTTAATCAGTATTTTTAAACACATCACTCTTTCTATGGGTACAAGGAAACAAAAAGGCAGTTCAAGTTCAGAACACACTAAATGAATGGAACTCAGGTCAGGATCTCAGGGTCATGAGATCGAGGCCATGTAGGGCTCAGCAGGGAGTCTGTTGGATATTCTCTCTCCCTTTGCCCCTCCCCTGCTTATGTGCTCATGCTCTCTCTCTCAAGTAAATAAAAATAAAACTTTAAAAATAAATAAAAGCTTCCACTTGAAATAACATTCTGAATATAAGATATCTAAAACAATGTCACATTTTTGCTGCTTAAGTGAATAAAAAGGCCAGTACTACATTTGTTTTGGCTCTATTGTGCAGAAGAGCAAAAATTTTTTTTGAGCTAGTTTAGCCTTTATGTGATTGGTAACCATTTGTTCCCATTTCCACCTGTAATCCTACTATGATTATGAATAATGCCCTTTTTCACACTTGACAGTTTGTATAATAAATTACATGGTCATACTGATTTTAAGTTATCACCATCACTTCTGACATCAAAATGTGAAGCACATATATACTGTATCTTACAGTATGATACAAAAATGGAAGGAATGAATTGAGGAAGTGAAAAAGGAAATGAATGGAGAGAAGGAAAGATACCTAGAAAAGTCAAACATTTGTTTCTAAAAGTGCTTTTTTAAAACTTTTATTAAGGAATAACTGACAAACATACTTGTATATATTTCAAGTGTACATGATGATTTGCTCCTATGTGTACACCATGATTACCAAATAAACATAAGGAATTAACACATCCATCACCGCATATAGTTAACCTTTTGTGTGTGAGAATGCTTAAGATCTACTCTCTCCACCTTTCAAATATACAATCAATATCATATTATTCACTAAAAGTAAGTGCTTCTGAGGGACAACTCTGACAAATTTCGGAAGTTTTCTCATAGTATCTGCAATGTTCAGATACTTCTGGGATATATTATGTAAGTTTTCCTAATATATCAACCATTTCATCCATATTTTAAAAATATTAAGAGTTCAAGAATGTATTCACTTTCAGTTATATAAAATACTATTTGTTAGTGTCTTGTTCATATTCCTTATTGTGTGTACTTCATTTAGTTTCTTCAAGATTATGTAAACTAGTGGATATTCTCCATAAATATTTTTTAAAAGAGCAATCTTCCTCAATTATTAGTTGTATTACTTTTCCTTTTACTATTATTTCATACCTTTTATTCAGTACCTCTTTCCTTTTTGTTAGGTTTATTCTGTTGCTTTTTTTCTTACCTTTTATATTGGATGCTCATGTAACGTATTATCTATGGAATAACATGCATTTTAAAAGCTATGATCTTCATATGAGTACATTTTAGCCATGTTCAATAGGCTCCTGGAAGTAGTCTGAAAAATATCTCTTTATGTAAATAGTCTAATGGAATGGTTCAGCAATGTAGACTAAAAACGATTAGGCCAATGAAAGGTAATTTCCTTCCTAAATATCAAGTGTGTCCTTTAAATTCAGAAGCTCTTATAATTAATGGTCATCAATTTGAAAAACACGTATGTAAAGTCTAAGTTGATTACTTAGGAATTATTAAAGTTATAGACTTTAAACTTCAAATCTTACCAATTTATGTCTCAAGGCAGAAACTTATTGTCACTTTTGCTATTGTTATAGGTGATTTTATCATAGCGTTCACATTTTTATTGGGGACAGTAGCTCAAGAAGACTGACAGGGGGATAGTGAGTGTGCTTAGCACAGATATCTTACACCCATCTTGACTATCAGTGACTACATGCATTTTCTACATGCATGTATCAGCCACAGGTACTAGAAACTTGACTCCCTCTTGCCATTTTCTTATGTAGTCATTTGAGGCTTCTTGGGAAAAAGGATTTAAAATGCAATTGTTTTTTAAAAGCCAGAAGAATTCAGAATTTGACAGAATGTACTTACACCTATTTGGGTCTCCATAAAGAAAAACAAACATCAAGCAGTATTTAGTCATTGTCTTAGTAGCAATGAAATCTCAATTCAGATGTTAAAATTTGACCCCAGAGGATATTTTACAATAACTGAGTCATGCAAAATAGCAAATCTTTGTATTCTATTCATGCTATCCAACAGAACCAGAGAATGCAAAAATCAGCATCAAAAGTTACTTTAATATATCTGATTTGAATTCACTAATTATACAGGAGTAAAGGTGGGTTTAGAAGTTAAGGGATTCTCCTAGAATCACACAAATTACGGGGGTGCCTGGGTGGCTCAGTTGGTTAAGCGGCTGCCTTCGGCTCCGGTCATGATCCCAGGGTCCTGGGATAGAGCCCCGCATCGAGTCCTGCATCGGGCTCCCTGCTCAGCAGGGAGCCTGCTTCTCCCTCTCCCTCTGCCTGCCTCTCTGCCTACTTGTTCTCTCTGCCAAATAAATAAATAAAATCTTTAAAAAAAATCACACAAATTACGTTAGAGCTGGTAGTAGAATCTACTTTAGTACCTCAGCATATTTCATACAAGCTGATATTTACTATAAATGCATTATGTATTTGTAAACACAGACATTATGAAAGAATCTGAAAATTATTAGCTCTTGGCTAAAGTACTTATATTCAAAAGTAAGAAGATGTTTTATATTTCATAGTTCAATATGGCTCTGACCCAATTTGTTTCTAGATCTGTTAGTCTATAAATAAGGCAGTCAGGCACTTAGGGTCCAAATTACCTGCCAAATAATCTTTATTATGTGAACAATAATAAATTTGACTATGTCTTGTCATTTTATTATTTAGTCATTTGAGGCTTGTTTGGGGAAAGGATTTAAAATGCAACTGTTTTTATTAAAGTAACAATAATGTTATATCTATATTATTAATGATACAATATTCTGAAAACTAAAACCACATACTTTGCATTCTTAAAGGGTAGAATACCTGCTTTTGGCGTTTTAATGAACTCTACATTTGATAAACTTGCCCCCTTGACATTCAGACCATCTCTACACTTACCCCAAATATTTGACTCAGCCAGTTCCCAGAGATCAGCTTTCAGACCAGGCCCTTAAAAAAAAGTTAACAATTTAAGCAATGAACATGAAATATAAATAAGGAAAAAATATTTATTCCTTCAGTTATATGAAATAAAATCCTGTCGGCTACTATGATAATAACTATGATGGAAGGATGGACTTCACATCTTTGTTTTCCTGTATTATGAAACTATTTTAAATGACAACCTAAAGATAAACCACACACACAAAAAGATAAACCACACTACATCTACATTTCCATTATATTACCATAGGGCACCAAAAGTAGAGAGCATCAGCTATCTAAGAAATCTGAAGTCTACACCATGGATAGGATTTTAATTACAATAAAATAATTTTCTGAAGGATTAACTGAGTGCATTTTTGGGCTTATGACAAATCTTATAGTAGTGACCCACATCCCCTTTTGGGGTAGCCTGAAACTTATTTTGTTAAAAGTAACTAGCTATATTAAGGTACAAAGGCCCTTTATGTAATTTTCCATAAATAAGTCCTATTTAGAACAAAGTATCAAAAATACCAACAAATTATTAGCAAAATTTCTGTCCCAAATGAGAATAAAGGAAGTAGGTTGGAAGGAAATTAATGGGCTTTGTTGTCAGTCATGTTGTGGAAACCTCTTAACAATGAATTGCTAAAATAATCCATGGCCTAAATTATGTAAATAATTGACTATAACTTTTTGGTAAAAATATTATATTTAGAAGAAACAGTTTTTGGTTGTATGGTAATTTTAAGGTACTTCTGATTTTCCAAATCATAGAAGTATTTAAACACCTTTTAAAGCCACTTTAAAAATCATACTAATATATTTAGCTATATGCCAGTATTCTAAATTATCCAGCTATTACCAAGCTTACCAGATCAAACTATCAGTAAAAGGAAATAGTGGCTATCACTTATTGAGCTCTTTTCTGGAGCCTCTCTCCTGCTCCACTGAACTGCATTTATTCCTGGGCCAGGACTGAGCTACTTTACGGTACAGACACATTTGAGTATTAAGCATTTTATATAAAACCATTCACTTTTGTTTGTTTTTATTTTTTTCTTAAAGTTTATATTTAAATTCCAGTTAGTTAACATACAGTGTAATATTAGTTTCAGGTGTAGAATTTAGTGATTCATCACTTACATACAACATCCAGTGCTCATCACAACAAATGCCCTCCTTAAGACCCATCACCGGTTTAACCCATCCCATCCTCCCCACCCCCCGCCCAGCTCCCCTCCAGTAACCCACAGTTTGTTCTCTATAGTTAAGAGTCTGTTTCTTGGTTTCCTCTCTTTTTTTCTCTCTCTGTTCATCTTTTTGTTTCTTAAATTCCACATGAGTGAAATCATATGGTATTTGTCTTTCTCTGACTGACTTATTTCGCTTAGCATAATATACTCTAGCTCCATCCACGTCATTGCAAATGGCAAGATTTCATTCACTTTCCATACAGTATAGATGGTAAGAAGAACATAAGCCTTGGAATGAAATATGAATTATGCTTCCATGAGTGAAGTGCAAACCATGATCCCTGAGCCTGTTTTCTCATAAAATGAGACTACCATCCCTATGCAAACAGACTTTTATTCCAGGTGTTATAAGATATGTTGACTTGGCACTCAGCCCATGCTGTTAAAAGTTGCTTACACTTTTTTTTAAGTCACTTACACTTTCAATGCAATGACTAAGAAGGTCACACAACAACGTTCTGAGGAAAACAAATTAAACTACTGAAATAATGTGCAATTTTTGTAATTATAGCTAAACACAGTTTCCTCTGCTTTGGCAAGGTATTTTCAAGCAAAAGAAAAAAATCAATCTTGTAGGAAAAGAGCAAATTCATTATAGTGAAGGATTGCACAAAGTTGCAAAGTATAGTCTTCACATTTTCAGCCTATTTTCAGGAAAGGTTTGAGATAATCTGTGTTTTCCTTCCTCCTGTTATGGTATGTCATAATGCATTATGCCCCCTTCCCCCTTCCCCCTTAAGCATTCTTCCCTTTCACCTTCAAATCCAGATGCTCCTTTATCTTCTTTCCCTTGATCAGGTATAATATCCTGACTCTCCAATGGTGCCTTCTTTTGTTTCAGTTGCCCATCACTGCGCCGCTGGGCCTAGGGGTGTGTGTGTGCACACACACGTGTGCAAATAAACAGTTTTGTTGTTAATAGTTGCCAACAATATGAATCATACAATACATAGATATATCTAGTCATAAATAAGTATAAAGGCATTTTAAAAATCAGATTCTGTAAACTTATTCTTAATGAAGTTACTCTTCCCATACACTGACGACTCAAGAAGAAATACCAACAAGGACTTTGGAGGCTATTTTAAATTATACTGGGATAGATGTGTGCAATTTGCTGTTAAAAAAAATAGGAAAGAAGTCCCAGGATGTATTTCCACAGGCAACACCAGAATGGAATTCTCCTGGATCAGTGTTTCCTTCCCATTATCACCAGAGAAAACTTATCACTGTATCCATACTAGTTCAACAAAATTTTCAGAAAAATAAATTTCTGGTAATAGAAAACATCAAATATTAAAGTACTCACAACCACAATATCAATTCCCTGGGAAGACTTTTGATCATTTCTTCTTTGTTTAGATTGGGATCTTGATTGTACACGCCCACTCATATTTCACCCTGAAAGTAGAACATTGGTATTTGGAAAATGTATTTAAAAGAATAGCTATACCACTACCATGGCTAAATGTTTTCTTTTAATTTTTTTAACTTCAAAAATACTTTATTTAAAAAAAAAGATTTATTTATTTCACAGAGAGAGTGCGCACCAAGCACAAGCAGGGGGATTGGAGAAGCAGGCTCCCCCACCCAGCAGGGAGCCCCATGTGGGGCTTATTTGAGAGAGCTCGAGCCAAGCACAAGCAGGGGGAGCAACAGAGGGAGAAGCAGGCTCCCCACCCAGCAGGGAGCCCCATGCGGGGCTCCCTCCCAGGACCTGGGATCATGACCTGAGCTGAAGGCAGACACTTAACCGACTGAGCCACCCAGGCGCCCCCAAAATACTTTCAAAATAAGTCCCAGAATATATGGAGGTTTTCACACTAGGCAGAGATGTTTAGTTCCAATACCGACTAAAGGGTCTGATCCTCCCTTGCACTTTGCACGATGTACCACAAGTCTCGGAGAGGCAGTTACAACCTGACAACATTCCCCGTTTCTAGACCCTTTGTTATTGCCCATATGGGAGGCCCCCTGCCCATGGCCCCCATGAGGAATCCAGCTTCCGCGCTCTGCCGGCAGTTCCAGGTACTTCCAGGACTCACACACCTCAAATAACCCCAAGGCACACCCCCATTTTTATCTGACCCGTTCCCTCCTTGGCCCACGTTTCTCCGTTGTCTCCCCTGTCCCCCACCGCCTCGCCCAATAACACGGGCCATGATGGTCACAACGCCTGTGAGAAGAAGGACGACCTCCAGAACCTTCCTTCTTGGACGCCACCAAGTGTGCCACCTGAATTTGCCTGAGGCCCAATAGCACCCTCTTTACAGTCACTCACACTTAGATTCCTGGAAAGACTGATTTGTGGACCTACCAGTAGCGTCTCAGACAGAAAGAAGATGGAAGGAACGCAACAACCTCTACCTCAGCTCTGCTCACAGAACACAGACAGCAAAGCGCATGTGCAGCAACTGACGTGCACAGCAACGGGCATGCGCACTGATTGAGGCACGTGAAATGTGCATTGAGGTTTGTGATAGGTTGCCACTGAGACTCAGAACCACAGGGTCTCCCGAGGATGACAAAAGGGGCTTGAAGAGGTTTTTGTTTTGTTTTGTTTTGTTTTGTTTTCCTCCCACCCAGTCTTTCCTATGCATCCAGAAACTTCAGAGAAAGACAGACCCAGTTTACATTTGGGAAGACTGTTTCTCAGAACAATGTGACAGAAATGGATATTAAGTATTTATTATTTTTATACATGGTTTGATTAATCATTTCCTTCTATGTTTCTGGGACTTCTGTCACTCTCAGTCCACTCTCAGATGGCGTACAGCAATGGTGACTATGCTCTTCATATACCATACTTCCCAAATATCAACCAATTTGCTGAGTGAAGGTGACTTTATTGCATAACACTGTAAGGGAGAGCACTACCTGGACTGAGCCTTAGTAGAGTCTTGCACGTGGCAGGGCAGGAGAGATACTTATTCAGATTTTGAAGTTGGTGTAGAGCAGGTCTACAAATGTCAGGGGAGGGTGTAGTTAGGATTAACAGTCATAATAGAACAGTTTGGGTTTAGTGAATGTGGTGAGGCGAGAATTTTAAGACAAATGGTTCAAAGAGACATGAGGTTGAAAAATGTCACTTGGTACTTTTTATTGAAGAGTTGATGGGTCTTGTAGGTAGTTCCTGGAATGAATAAGAGTTATTTCCCATTTTTATCTTCTTAGGCAAGAGATTCCTGGATTAGTAAAGTTATGTTGAGGAACCCAGTGGAGTATGAACTCTTGTTAACATAAACAAGGAGCTGTGTGCAGATTTCCTTTCTTATTACTTTTATATAACTTACCAGCTTTCTGTGGGAAGTAGTATATGGAAGGAAAGGACAGGAGGGGGGCCCTAATCAGAAAATAGCATTTTGAAAAGAAATTAGGATGTGTTGGTGAACTCTTATGTATCCCACCCAGTTAGGCTTCTTTTAAAGAAATACCATGAGTGGGGATAAGGGAAGTTTCTCAGTCTCTGTCCCCATAACAAGCAGATTGAATAGGAATTATTTTTCTTCAGAAAAATTTTTTAAGAGTGAGACTAATCATAATCCTTGATCTTTCATTTAGTTTATCTTTTATCTTTTTTGATCTTCTCAGCAAGGACACTATCATTACCAAATTTAACTTGCTTTTTTCCCTTTTAATCCCAGTTATTAATGTAGTGCAATCAAATGCTCAAAGAATGGAAGATAGTGATTTCTGGATTTAGACTTTCTGTGAGCACATAACCAGCAAATGGTCAAATTCATGCCATCAAATGGCTAGACAGCAATGGTTCATGAGGACCTGGGCTTTGATTATTCCTAAATTGTTCAGTCCACTTCAAGGGGCAGAGGTTTGCCAATCTTCAGCTTTCTCTCACCATTCCTGTGGGAGATAACTGCTGCCCAACTTGTTATAGGGCAATGATTAGACTTTGATGAAAGCTAGTTGTGAAGCAGCTCTGGTGACACACAGGAAACAGCAGAAAATATGAAAGACACTGTAAAGACAAGAAGAATTGCCTGATGCATGACTCTAGGAACACTCTCTGGGCTGCTAAGCAAGGAGTTAGGATCTGGGACTGCCAGCAGCCGCTCTACCTGTGGGAGGGCTGCAATTTCCCACATGACAAGAGCGTCCTCTCTTTCAAGTAGGAGAATCTAGGAAAAAAATTAAGTTTTAACAGGACCAAGGGTGAGAGTGGGGGATGGAGCAAGTTCTACAGATTCAGGGCAGCCGCCATTTTCCAGAGTACCATAAAAAGCTGGAATCCAAGCTCAGACTGCTTGGTGGCTGAGGTCAAATTATGTATTACTTATCATGTGAAATGCAGCTCTCACACTTGCCTCATAAGGTACACACAGGATAGGCACAGTAGGATATGGGGTCCTTTTGATACAGCCCAGCAATGCATAACATTTAGCTATGCCCCAGCCGAAGCACAGTATTCGTGACACCAAGAGAACAAGAGGCTATAGGCACCTGCTGACACTTAAGAAGAAGAAACAGGTAACATGAATACCTTATATGCATTAAAGGAATTTTCTTTAAAAAACAACAAAGAAATAAAACAACAAATCCAAAGGCTTTTCTTCAAGTAAAATCCAAGGCTCTTATGGCTTCACTGGTGTAATGGTTCATTTTATGTGTCAACTTGACTGGGCTAAAGGATGCCCAGGTAGCTTGTTAAATATTATTTTTGGGTGTGTCTTTGACAATGTTTCCAGAAGAGATTAGCATTTAAATCAGTAGGCCGAGTAAAGATTGCCCTCATCAATGTAGATGGGCATCATCTAATTTGTTGTGCTCCTAAATAGAACAAAAAGGTAAAGTAAGTTAGAATTTGCTCTCTGCTTCAGCTGAGACATCCCTCTTTTGCCCTCAGACATCAGTGTTCCTGGTTCTTAGGCTTTTGGACTCAGACTGTGACTTAGGCCATTGGTCCCATGATTCTCAGGCCTTCAGACTCATACTGAATCACCGCTCTGATTTTCCTTTTTCTCCAGCCTGCATACAGCAAATTGTGAGATTTCTCAGCCTCACAATCACATGAACCAATTACTATAATACTTTCATATTTACCTATATCTATATCTTATTGGTTCTATTTCTCTGGAGAACACCAACTAATGTACATTTTGGTACTGAGAGTGGTCCTAGAGGAACTGAATGTTAAGGATGAGTTTCTGAATTGAATCTTGAGTTTCTGGAATTGACTGTTTAGTATTATTAGATTTAAAGAAGTTAATGACTCTATTTTCAGTAGTAAAGAGAGATAGTACATGAACTGTTTATAGAGATTTGCAAAATATCTGCATTGGATACTCCTAATCAGTGACATATAAGAAGGAAGGAGCTAAGTGACTCTGTATATGATATTTAGAACATTTTTGAAAACTAAGAAATATAATGGCATTGGTTGGTTTCTCCAAATGTCCCTGGACAAAGTAGTAAAGAAAAAGATGAGCTGAAGGATTTGAATTCTGAGTAATGAATGACTTAGGCTTTTCTAGTTGTGCCCTGAAGGAGAGCCTTATCTCCTATAGCCACAGGGTTGAAATTGCTGAAAATCAAATGCATAATCTTATTTAAATTGGCTGAATTACAATGGAAGCCTTGCAGGGTGTCTACTGTTGAAGTAGGGCAATTGACTGGGAAAGAAGGGGATCCTGTAAACTGGAATAGGAATGTGTGGGAAGGCCTTGATGAAGCTGGGTACATTGAGCCCGTAAATTCTGATGAGTCTAATTTGCCAGTAGATGGTGTCTTCCCATGGCCAGTGGAATTGGTCTCCCCATTCCCAGTGGTAGCCTCCCCACCCACAGTAGTATGGCCTTTTCACCTGTGTCTGAGGGTATTAAACTTGCATTGCCTAAGCAAATGATAAGAGCCTCCCATGAGGTAGTTTTCATGCATAACAATGCTTATTCTCCTCAGGACCCACTTGTCATGGCTCTTCCTTACTTTTAGACCTGTAACTAAACTCACATCCCAGTAGGTCCCTAAAGGTGAGGTACTATGTGACCCATGAGGAGGTGTGCTACACTGCAAAAGAACTATTTGAGTTTTTAATTTATACAGACAGAAATCTGGAGAACATGTGTGGAAATGGATACTAAGAATATGCATGGAACATAGAATAATGGTGAAATGAACATAAAGTTGGCTCAGGCTGAATTTATTGATACAGGCCACTAAGCAAAGATTTCACATTCAATGTTACAGCTCAAGGAGTGAGAAAGGACTCTAGCAATTTGTTTGGTCTGTTGGCTGAAGCATGGAATTTAGGTGGCCCACAGTGAATAAAATAGAAATTCCCGACCTGCCTTGGTATAATGTAGAGGAAAGTGTTCAAAGGCTTAGGGAAATTGGAATGTTAGAATCATTTAAGACCTACTCACCCACACCAGGAGAGTCCTGAAGACATACCATGAGAAATAAATTTGTGAGAAATGCCCTAGCATCCTTGAAGAGCACCTATCTTTAGGTCAGATCTCATAGTAGAAACTGCAGTCACTGAATTGGGCAACCTAAAGCAATGGGAATAATTGGGTCCAATGGTGTCAGGAGCCAAGTTGTACCACTCATCCACCAAAGGCAAAGTGGGTGTGGTTACTGTAGTGGACAGCAGAGACAAAGCAACAATCTGAATAGCCTGACTCATTCAGACATGCCATTGGCTAGTTGATCATTGTGTTCCTACCAGTGAAAGAGATAGGAAGACTACTAAATTTTTACTTGATCTGTATAAACCGAAAAGTTTTAGGTAAAATGAACAAAAGTTTAATCTGGATCATAAGAGAAAGACTCATGACTACTCAATCAATTTCCAGTTTATAGGCCTAGAATTCCTTGAATGAAGGGGAGACTAGAACTCCTTGAGTAAGGACCCTGGTACACTACTGATAAGTATACTGTTACTCTTTCTCCCCACCCTCCCAAAGACACCTGAAGCCCTTTTTCAGGGTAACTGTACATTGGAGAAAAGAAAATAGTTAGACCTTTTCAGGAATTCCTGGACATTGGCTCTGAACTGACCCTGATTCCAGGAGACCTGAAATGTCACTTTGGCTCCCCTGAGAGTAGGGGCTTATAGAGGTTAGGTGACCAATGGAGTTTTAGGTCAGGTTTGTCTCACAGTGAGCCTAGTTGGCCTCCAAAAGCATCCTGTGGTTATTTTGCCAGTTTTGGAATGAATAATTGGAAGAATCCCTACATTGGTTCCCTGACCTGTGGAGTGAGGGCTATTATAGTGAGAAGGGCCTAGTGTAAGACTCTAGAACTACCTCTACCTAGGATAATAGTAAACCAAAAGCAATACGGCATTCCTGAGGGATTGCAGAGATTAGTGCCACCATCAGGGACTTGAAAGTTGCAGGGGTGGTGATTCTCCCCACATCCCTATTCAACTGTACCATTTGGTCTATGCATAGGACAGATGTATCTTAGAGAATAACAGTTGATTATCATAAGCTTAACCAGGTGGTGCTTCCAATAGCAGCTGCTATACCTCATATGGTTTTGTTGTTTGAACAAATTAACACATCCCTTGGTATCTGGTACCCAGCTATTAATCTGGCAATGCCTTTTTCTCTATTCCTAAGGTTCACCAGAATCAGTTTGCTTTCAGTTGGAAAGGCCAGCAGTACACCTTCACTGTTCTACTCAGGACTATATCAATTCTTCAGCTGTATGTCATAATTTAGTTAGCTGGAATCTTATTCACCTTTCTCTTCCACTAAATATCACACTAGTCCTTTATATTGATGACATTGTATTGAATGGATTCAGTAAGCAAGAAGTAGCAACTACCCTAAGTTTATTGAGTAATGAATGACTTAGGCTTTTCTAGTTGTGCCCTGGTTGTGTAAGACATTTACATGCCATGGGGTGGGAAATAAATCTGGCAAAAATTAAAAGGCCTTTTACACCAGAGAAATTTCTAGGGTCCAGTAGTATGGGGAATGTTGAGATATCCCCTCAAATGGGCAAAAAATGTGAAGATATTTGTGTCTTATGTGAATTCTTACCAAAGGGTGACCTCAGCAGAGAATTTAATAATCAAGTGGATAGGATGACCCATTCTGTAGATATCAGCCAGCCTCTTTCCCCAGCCAACCCCTGTTTCATGAACAAGGGGCTCATGAACAAAGTAGCCAAGATTGCAAGAATGGAGGTTATGTATGGGATCTGCAACATGAAGTTCCATTTATGAAGCCTAACCTGGCTATGACCACTGCTGAGTACCCAACCTGCCAACAGCAGAGACCAACCCTGAGCTCCTGAATGGCAACATTCCCTAGGGTGATCAATCGGCCAGCTACTTCAAGGCAGGTTGATTAAATTGGACAGCTTCCATTATGGAAGAGGCAGTATTTTTGTTCTTATTGGAATAGACACTTACTCTGGATATAGATTTGCCTTCTCTGCATGCAGTGTTTCTGCCAAAACCACCATTTACAGAATTGTATTCCATATAGTATTATGTCTGATCAAGTAACTCACTTCACCACAAATGAGGTGCACCAATGGGCCCACCTCGTGGAATTCACTGGTTTATAATGGTCCGCACCATCTTAAAGCAGCTGTCTTGATAAAACTGCAGAATGGATTGTGAACACTCATTATAGCACCAGCTAGGTGGTAATACATTGAAAGGCTAGGAAAGATTCTCCAGCAGGCAGTATATGCTCTGAATCAGCATCTAATATATGATGCTGATTCTCCCATAGCCAGGATTCATAGGTCCAGAAATCAAGGGGTAGAATGGTAGGGGCACTACTCACTATACCCCTGGTGACCCACTAGCAAAATTTTAGTTTCCTGTTCCTGCAACTTTATTCTCTCCTGGCTTAGAGGTCTTAGTTCCAAAGGGAGGATTGCTTCTTCCTCTAGGAGATACAACAATAATTCCATTGAACTCTAAGTTAAGACTGCAACCTGTCCCTTTTGGACTCATCATCCCACTGAATCAATAAGAGAAGAAGGGAGTTACTCTTCTGGCTGGGGTGATTGATCCTAACTACCAAGGGGAAATTGGACTGCTACTCCACAACAGAGGTAAGGAAGAGCATGTCTGGAATACAGGAGATCCTTTAGGGCATCTCTTAGTATTACTATGCTCTGTGATTAAAGTCAATGGAAAACTACAACAACCCAATCCAGGCAGGGTCACTAGTAGTGGGAATGAAGGTTTGGTTCACCACCCTTCCACCCTAAGTAAAGAACCACAACCAGCTGAGGTGTTTGTTGAAGGCAAAGGGAATATGGGATGGTTAGAGAAAGAAGATATTTATAAATACCATTTATGATCATGTGGCCTATTACAAAAATGAGAACTTAATTATCATGAGTATTTCTTCCTTGTTATGAATGTTTTTTTTTTGAGTTTGTGTGTATGTGTATTTAATACCTTTCTTTCTTCCCTCTGTTAACCCTTTATCATGTAAGATAAGATATATTAGACTTTATATCTTACTATTTAACTATTGAATTTAATTTATGTGATTTAATTTATTGTATCTAAGCTATGGGATATCAAGGAGAAGAGTAAACATCACTCAAGGACTTTACCTCATCTTCTAGGGAAGAGACTAATGTGTTTTGGTTATACACAGTATAGTTGTATCATGTTAGGTGGAAGGATGACCTTCCTATTGACCTCATTTGGAAATTAAGTATGGCTTAAGGAGATGTATATGGGTATCAAATTGGCAAGAGGTAAACTTGTGATGGTTAATTTTATGTGTCAACTTAGAGGTTGTTTTTGGATGAGATTAACACTTAAATCAGTGAACTTTGTGTAAGATTGCCCTCGATGATGTGAGTGGGCCTTGTTCAATCAGCTGAAGCCCGAATATGACAAAATGACTGACTTCCTTGAGCAAGAGGGAATTCTCCAACAGACGACCATCAAACGTCATAATGTAATACCAGCCTTCAGACCGAAACTGCACCATTACCTCTCCTTCATCTCTGAGCTGTCATCCCACACTGCAGAGCTTGGATTCACTAGTCTCCATAATCATGTAAACTAATTCCTTATAATAAGTCTCCTTCTATGTGTGTGCATGTATGTGTGTGTGTATGCGTGTGTGTGTGTGTGTATACACCCTATTGGCTGTTTCTTGGAGAACCTTGACCAGTAAACATGGTAACCCCTATAATCTTAGGGTAGTTACTGAATATTAAATAGAGGACAAACAGGTACACCTTATTTTAACCATCATAATTGCTGCCTTGACTAAATTCCCCATGGTAAAAGCACCCATTGCCCTTAAATATCCAATAGTGGGCATGGACACTTTGACCCATTAGGTAATAAATCAAAATTAAATTAAGGATTTGCAGGAACAGGAACTGGTTTAAAGAAATGGAATGTCGTGGGCATCTTCTCCACCTTTATCTAGTTAATATGGCCCAACGTAAATTAAAACAGAGCTTTCAAGGAATGAAACCCATTATACAAGACCTATTTAGAAAAGGGGTGATCCTCACTACTTCTTCATTTCACAGCCTCATTTGGCCTGTTCTTCACTTGGAAAGAACAAATGGGTCTTCATAATGGATTACTATAATCTTAATGCCATTATGGCCCCCATAATTAATATTATGGAACTTATTGACTTCATCCAACCAACGACTGATAAATATTTTTCTATTATAGATTTGGCCAATATGTTCTGCTTAGTCCCTATTTCAAATGCTTCTCAGCCTGTTTTCCTTTCCCTTCAAAGGGAAATGATACACTTTTACCTGGCTATCCATAGGGTCTCAACAGCTCTTCCATCTCACACAATCTTTGCAGGCAAGACCTTAACTGAATTCAACTTTCTTGAGGAACACAAAAATGACATTTACACTGATACCATTCTTTTCCAAGGGGATTCCTTGAAAACACTAATTCAGGATGTCCAAATATTCAAAAAGGAGCTCACAAAAAGGGTGTGGGTTATTGACCCACACTTAAGTACAAAGTCTCACCATTTCAGATAAGGTCCTGAAAATTAGTAATCTGAGAGCTGCCAATTCTTCACACTGTCAAAAAAGCACAACTTACCCTCTCAACACCCACATTAAAACAAGTCCAACACTTTTTAGCCCTTTTTTCATTCTGGAGGCAACATATTCCTCACTTATGAATTTTATTTTAGCCTATTTACACTGTTACTTGCAAATTGGCTCAACTTGAATGGCACACACCCCCCCAAAAGCAATACTATAGGTATTCCTGTTAGTGTTCTCCAGAAACTCTTTCATTGTAGGGGCTTAGCAACCTACTCTGATGCATCTTGGAGTCTCTGGACCACCCATGATGACCATAAATTGCCTGTGGCATTTTGACACAAGAAACTGCACTATTAGGTCCTGTGCTATGTATCATTAGAGTGCAATTGCTGGCTACACACTGGGATCTTCTGGAAATAGAGGCTTTCACAGGCCCTGAGTTTATGACCCTCCATATCCAGCTAATTGTGTCTTGGGCCTTGGAAAAAGCACCCCACAAACTCATCAGTCACCAAACCTCTTTGCTACAGTATGGAGCCAAACCTGGGTCCTCTAGCATATCACACTTGCAGGTAGGAATAGTCCTCCATGTCCCCAGTCTCTTGCCAGATGTCATGGGGCTGGAAAATGTCACCCCTTGGCTACTTGAGGATCATCTTGGGATTAATTTAGTGGATAGCAATGGGAGTTTGTACACTTTATGGATACATTGCCATAATCACACATGATGGATCTAAGTGGATTGTTGCTGTTTTTCATCCCTTAATCCATAAATCGCTGACAAAGTACTAGACCCAAGGATCAGCACAATTTGCCAAACTTCAGGCGGTCATTTTAGCACTGGATACTCTGGGCAACAATTGGCCCCTTCTGCAAATTTTTAGACTTCTAGGCCATTGTCTATGGCCTGGTTATCTGGTTTGGCCAATGGCAGCAACATAAATTCTTTATTCGATTGTCCCTTTTGGGGTAAAGACTCTGGGAATCTCTTGCTTCACAGATAAGAAAATATAAATCAACATCACACATACCTCTATGTATACTGAAGCTATGATGCAAGTCTTCATCAAGAGAGTCCTTATTCCCTTCAGAGTTCTAGGCATTGTTGACTGTGACCAAGGTATTCATTTCATTTCACAGAATACACAATGCTGAGGAAGACATTTGATGGAAGTTTCATCTTCCTTACAGGCCTCAGGCTACAGACTTCACAGAAAACCTTAATGGCTTATTAAACCTGTACAAATTCAATTGAAGAAGCATGGTACATGAAAAGATGCTCAGCATCACTCATCATCAGGGAAATACAAATCAAAACCTTGATGAGATACCACCTCACACCTGTCAGAATGGCTAAAATTAACATAGGAAACAACAGGTGTTGGCAAGGATGCAGAGAAAGGGGAACAATCTTACACTGCTGGTGAGAAGGCAAACTGTTGCAGACACTCTGGAAAACAGTATGGGGGTTCCTCAAAAACTAGAGCGGGAAACCAAGAAAGAGACTCTTAACTATAGAGGACAAACTAATGATTACTGGAGGGTAGGTGAGCAGGGGGAATAAGGTTAAATAGGTGATGGGTATTGTGATGTGAATCAGGAAATGTATATAAGTGATGAATCACTATATTCTACACCTGAAACTAATTGCACTACTAGGTATTTACCCAAAGGACACAAAAACACCGATTCAAAGGGGCACATGGACTCTGATGTTTATAGCAGCATTATCGACAGTAGTCAAATTATGGAAAGAGCCCCAGAGTCCATCGACTGATGAATGGATAAAGATGATGTGATATATATATATATATATATATATATATATACATATATATATATATCCCACATGGAATATCACAATGGAATATATATATGTATCATGGAATATATATATATTCCTACATATATATATAATGAAATATTACTCAGCCATCAAAAAGAAGGAAATCTTGCCATTTGCAATGACATGGATAAAGCTAGAGTGTATTATGCTAAGCGAAATAAGTCAGTCAGAGAAAGACAAATACTATATGATTTCACTCATATATGGAATTTAGGAAACAAAATAGATGAACATAGGGGAAAGGAAAAAAAGAGAGGGAGGCAAACCGTAAAAGACTCTTAACTACAGAAAACTGAGGGTTGATGGAGGGGAGGTGGCCAGGGGATGGGCTAAGTGGATGATAGGTATTAAGGAAGGCACTTGTGATGAGCATTGGGTTTTATATGTAAGTAATGAATCACCATTACACTATATGTTAACTAGAATTTCAATAAAAACTTGAAAAAAAAGAAACATGGTACATTTTAGTCATCAAACATCAGGGATGAATTGTAATAAAGTCTGTGTCCATTTTGTTTTGATGTTTATTGACAGCTCTGAAACTTCACCCCTCACTCTTCCCCTTCAGCTGCACATCTGGACAAGCTAATAAAAACCCCGGGTGCTCTCTCCTTTGGTGCAATTGAGAGTTTCAAACCATTCAAGCCCCTGGCTGTGCATTACATCCTTCACCTCAGCCCCACCCTCTAACCGCAACAATCATCAAAGCCAGTCTCCTTTCCTTGTTCTCTCAAGACATTTTCAGGCCAGCTTTGGAAGCCTGTTTTCCTTTCCTCATAAAGCCTCATTATGTGAGTAATAAACCTTTTAGTATCCTCTTGGTATGTAAGTGGCATCACCAATCCCAACATCTGAAACAAATTTTGGATGGGGATGGGTCCATTCTGTATTTTCAGAGTAGCCACAACCAGTGGCCTGTTTATAGACAGAATTCCAAGCAGGATATATGAAAGTGGAATTGTAGGGAATGGCTCATCTATGGTGACCTTGCATCCTTGCATATAGTCATATAGGTTTGAACTGCAGCTAATCTGAGTCTGGGTTAAATGCCCCATGACTTCCCAGAACACAGTCATACAGCCCCCCTTTCTTCCCATTTTTATTTAAATTCCAGGTCGTTAACATACAGTGCAATTAGTTTCAGGTGTAGAATTTAGTGATTCATCACTTATATACAATACCTGATGCTCATCACAATACCCATCACCCATTTAACCTCTCTGCCTTCTCCCCTCCCCTCTAGTAATCATCAGTTTGTCCTCTATAGTTAAGAGTCTCTTTCTTGGTTTGCCTTTTTTTTCCTCATGTTCATTTGTTTTATTTCTTAAATTCCACATGAGTGAAATCACATGGTATTTGTCTTTCTCTGATTTATTTCACTTAGCAATATACTCTCTAGCTTCATCTATGTCATTGCAAATGGCAAGATTTCATTCTTTTTCATGGCTAATATTCCACTGTGTATATTTATACTACATCATCCTTATCCACTCATCAGTTGATGGACACTTGGGCTCTTTCCATAATTTGGCTATTGTAGATAATGCTGGTATAAACATTGGGGTGCATATCTCTCTTTGAATTTGTGTTTTTGTATTCTTTGGGTAAATACCTAGTATTGCAATTGCTGGATCATAGGGTAGTTCTATTTTTAACTTTTTAAGGAACCTCCATACTGTTTTCCAGAGTGGCTGCCCTGGAAAACAGTTTGCATTCCCCCACCAGCAGTGTAAGAGGGTTCCCCTTTCTCCGCATCCCTGCCAACACCTGTTGCTTCCTGTGTTAATTTTAGCCATTCTGACAGGTGTGAGGTGGTATCTCATCATGGTTTTGATTTGTATTTCCCTGATGATGAGTGATGTTGAGCATCTTTTCATGTGGCTATTAGCCATCTGTATGTTTTCTTTGGAAAAATGTTTATTCACATACAGCCCCTTTTGTTTCTTTGTTCATTAGGGTATGTGGGACAAGGACCTGGGGAGCTGGCACCATTAGCTCATTCTTTGCACTGTGTATATAAACTGTCAAAATCTAAAAGTAGCTCATTGTATCTTTACCAGTTGAATCAGTCAGGTCTTGGCCCTGCCTTGTCTTTTATGTGTGAATTTGTTACCATATAATTCTGATTGCTATCTTTTTTTTTAAAAGATTTTTATTTATTTATTTGAGAGGGAGAGAGAGAGTGTGTGAACAAGAGTGAATGAGAGCACAAGCAGGGGGAGGGAGATGCAGACTCCACACTGAGCAGGGAGCCCAACATGGGGCTCAATCCCAGGACCCTGGGATCATGACCCAAGCCGAAGGCAGACGCCTAACTGACTGAGCCATCCAGGCACCCCCCCCCCCACCGATTGCTATCTTTTATCCATAAAATAGAATGATATAATTGGCATACTTGTATTCATTCAACATTTCTTAAACTGAATAAATACCAAGGGCCTACCATATCTTTCAATCACTTGTATTTGGGAAAGTTCAGTGAATTATCAAATGCAGTGGTGGGGTCAGTTCAGCATCTGAGGGAATGTCCCATAGTATTAAGGTTAGGAATAGCTGTTACTAGAAGATTCTGAAAAAATGGAAACATGATTGATAGACAAATTTTTTCCCAATAAAAAGAAATTTGAGTATATACAATCTTATGATATATCAATTTTCACATTTTCCAGCAAAAAAATACTTGGTAAAATAACAGCAATATATTTTTGACAAGTGGGAGGCATGACAATCATTTATATAATAAACATGTTATGAGCACCTGTGGGGCACCATGTTCCAGGCCCCATGCCAGACTCTGGGGACACAGAGACAATCATTTAGTCTCGGTCCCAGAGCCAGGAGACTTCAGAAGATAGAAACATTCAGGCTAATAAATATAATAAATAAAAATATAATTTTGATAAGAACTATGAAATAACAACGCAGTGGGGTACTTGGGAACATAAGAGTATACTCTACCCCAAGAGATCAAAAGGGCTTCTCAGAAGCAGTGCTATTTATAAAGGTAGGGGATATGATTATCCCCATTTTACAGAAGAGAAAACCAAAGATTAGAGAGGTAAAGTAACTTGGCAGAGGCCACATTCAGTTTTGATCCATGGCCTGTTGGGACTCCAAACCACTGTTTTAATTTACAACCACCACCTACAGTTCCATTCCCCTGATTCTTTTTGTCTTGAAATTTTATTTTTTTTAATTTTATTTATTTATTTGACAGAGTTCAGAAAGAGCACAAGCAGGGGGAGAGGCAGGCAGAGGGAGAGGAAGCAGCAGACTCCCCATCAAGCAGGGATCCTGATGCGGGGATTGATCCCAAGACCCTGGGATCATGACCTGAGCCAAAGGCAGACACTTAACCGACTGAGCCACCCAGGCGCCCCCTGCCTTGAAATTTTAAAAACCTGCTAAAATTAGAGCAAACTCAAGTTAGGAAATGACTTCCAAAAAAAGAGAAATGTTGTGGAATTTTTCTGTTTCTTCTAACAGGAACCTTGGAAGGGAAAGCTCTGCCCAGCTGGGGCTAGTAAGGGACACTCTTAGGTAAACCTTTCACTTGGCCTTTTCCAAGAAACCGCTGTTTCTGGAGAACTGCTTGCTCTTGTAATTGAAACATACTTAGAGAGCAGGAGTAGAATGGGCAGCTTCAGCTTCACAGTACTTCGCACTTACAAAGGTGTTCATCTTTCCTGGAAGGGGCCTCCAATGTTGTTCTTTCCGCCTGCTCCTTCTTTACTCACGAAAGTTGGGGCAGACCCCAAGTCTGTTGATTTCAGCACAGCTTCACTACTTCTGCCTTTACAGAATTCTAAGCACAGTCAAAAACAGAAGGAGGGGCGCCTGGGTGGCTCAGTTGGTTAAGCAACTGCCTTCGGCTCAGGTCATGATCCTGGAGTCCCGGGATCGAGTCCCGCATCGGGCTCCCTGCTTGGCAGGGAGTCTGCTTCTCCCTCTGACCCTCTTCCCTCTCGTGCTATCTCTCATTCTCTCTCTCTCAAATAAATAAATAAAATCTTTAAAAAAAAAAAAACAGAAGGAATATCTACAATCTGGGATGTTAACTACTTACTCTTCTGTTTCACCTACCTTTGAATATAACTTTAAAGTTAATGAATATGCGGGGCGCCTGGGTGGCTCAGTCATCAAGCGGCTGCCTTCAGCTCAGGTCATGATCCCGGAGTCCTGGGATCAAGTCCCACATCGGGCTCCCTGCTCTGTGGGAAGCCTGCTTCTCCCTCTTCCACTCCCCCTGCTTGTGTTCCTGCTCTTGCTGTCTGTCAAATAAATATATAAAATATTAAAAAAGTTAATATACAATTAACAAGTCTACAGCCACTATTTTTTTTAAAAACTATTCAAAAATGGCATTTTATTGATTTTTATAAAATTCCGTAAATTTGTTCCCTGGAGACTCCATCTCTTTGCTCTTTCACATTGAATATGAACTAGACTGTATCAAATATCCTGTTCAACAGAACATGAGAATCCAGGGCGCCTGGGTGGCTCAGTTGGTTAAGCGACTGCCTTCGGCTCAGGTCATGATCCTGGAGTCCCGGGATCGAGTCCCGCATCGGGCTCCCTGCTCAGCAGGGAGTCTGCTTCTCCCTCTGACCCTCCCCCCTCTCATGCTCATTCTCTCTCTCAAACAAATAAAATAAAATCTTTAAAAAAAAAAAAAAAAGAACATGAGAATCCATTCCCATTTTCCAATCAATAAGAATTTAACTCTTTCTGTTTCAATGAGCTGAATTAAGAGGGAAAAAATGCTAACACTGGCCTGTATCAAGAGAAACACTTGCCACTCCAGAGTTTGTCAGCCCTCTCTTTTTGGGCATTTGACCTCCTGGGCTAGAAGAGGCAACTTGGAGCCAACATATTCTAAACAATCTAAAATTTTCCTTCCTCCTCTCTCTGTGCCTTATATATTAGCTTTATTAAGAACTCTGATAACTATATTAACTTTTTCTTATGGAAAATGTCAAACATACAAAAGTAGAGAGGAGAGGCACCTAGGTGGCTCAGTTGTTAAGCGTCGCCTCCAGCTCAGGTCATGATCTCAGGGTCCTGGGATGGAGCCCCCACATCAGGCTCCCTGCTCTGCGGGAAGCCTGCTTCTCCCTCTCCCACTCCCCCTGCTTGTGTTTCCTCTCTTGCTGTGTCTCTCTCTCTCAAATAAAATCTTTTAAAAAAAAAGTAGGAATATAGGTATATATAGAAATATATATAGGAATATAGATGAACCATCAGATAACCATCACCCAGCTTTAACAATTATCAACACAAGGCCAACCTTGTTTTATCTCTAATGCACTTAACATCCACTTACTATGAAGCAAATTCCAGATATCATTTCAACCATATTTAAGAATGTGTCTCTAAAAGTTAAGGACTCTTGTTTTCAACATAACCACAATAACATTATTCTAATGAATATCAAATATCAAGTCAATTTTATAATTATCTGGATTCTCATAATTGTATTTATTTTACAGTTTAGTCAAATCAGGATCCCAAAAAGATCCATATATTACAGTTGGTTGATGTGTCTCTAAGTATCTTTTAATCTATAGGTTCATCCTCCATTTCTTTCTTTCATCCTGGCAATTCATTTACTGAAGAAACTGGATCATTTGTCCTATAATTTCCTACAGTCTGGATTCTGCTGACATCAACTCTGTGGTGTAATGTTTCTCTATTCCCTTTAGATTAGCAATGTCTAAAGACATAGACTGATTTAGGTTCAAACTTGTGGCAAATATATTTAATAGGTAGTGTAGGATACTGCCATCAGGAGGCACATGTCTGGGATGATAGAGACATATGAGTAAGAATTTTTGCTAATATCTCACGGTTGCCTTGAAACAGTGTATGACACCTGGTATACAAAAACACATATGTGCTAGACAGCAGTTTAGTGTCCTAACACCAGATTAGGTGGTGAATGCTTTCCCACTCAGTGTCATTACAAAATATGTTAGACGAATCTTCAGTAATGTCTACCATATTTCAAGTGATGTCTTGTAGATACATAAAAAGACTAAGGAAACTAGGTCCTTACACTCAAGGTCATATAACCAACCTGGTGGGAAATACACATAGTCATAAAAATACATAAAAGGCCCTATGTGCCAAATTAGAAGTCTACAGATACAGTGGTAGTGTAACAACCTGGAGAATAGTCATTGTAATAAACAGGAAAGTGTCCAAAACCATAGGATGAGCTTGTCCTTGGGAGTGTGACAGAGCTCACCTGTGCTTCACAATTCCAATCATTGGGTTCACATACTTGATTCTTTCAAAGTAAACCTGAGTAACATCTATGCCATTTACCTAAAAAAATCTTATTGTTTTATTGGTTCATCAATTCCTCTAGGTACAAATATTGAGAGTCTACTAATGTTCATCAACCACTCTGTATTGGAACAGCCTTCAGTGAATTACCCAATACAGTTCCACTCTGAGGCCACGTGAAAATAAGATTGTTCCAGGTAAAATATGAAGCTAAGAAATCAAGAATATACTAGTAGTCGACATTTCTAATCTGTGGATCAACAACAAATGTCTCCAAATTTTAGCCATTCTTCTAGGCTCTGACAATAGGGGCAGGATTCAGGCTGGGTCCTACTCCTCAAAAGAGTTCATAGTCTAGCAAGCCAACAATCATTCAGAAGGATGATTACAATACTAGAATGATGCTGAAAATATTTCCTGTTTTTCTTGGTGCTTCCACCAAAGGGACACTGAAAAAGAAAACTCTAGCCAGCTGTTAGTACTTAGGCTCTAACACAGATTTTTCACCTTCCTTCTCCCAGTTAACAACTTTGGATAAAGGGATCATCTTTCTTCTAACTGGACTCCATTTAAAGGGGAAGTGAGAGGAGCAGCTCCAGCTTCAGAGTCCTTTAAATCATCTGTCCCAGAAAGGCCCTCGAACGTTGCTGCAACCTCACAAACTGCTTGTTCCTGCTCTTACACTCTTACACACACACACACACACTTATTTGATGTTTCATAATATAAAAATGTTGAAATCTTTACAATTCTTTCAAATGAAACCATACAAAGGAATTCAAAATATTTATAGCCACCCCCCATCCCTTTCAGAGTTAATTCGTTCAACAGTGATTTGATAAAACAAAACATAGGTTTCTTAGAAAATAATACATTAGACCGAGGGAAATTATGTACCAAGCATATCAGTATCACCTTTATTCCAACATGTCTTTTTAAAACTTTTTAAAGATAAGAATAGGCACTTATCCAGTTGGGAAAAGAAAAAAAAAAACAACAGCCTTTACAAAATCATGCTGAAAACAAATTTCTACCTCATATTTGAAAGTCTTATTTATCTTTGATCAATGCCTTTTTTGGGGTGCTATGAGCTGAAAGATTCATCTGTTCATTTTTTGTGCAATCATCACATAAATAATTCATGGATGCTATATACTGACTCTGCAAGGAGAAAATTCCAACTGTGCATCAAACTCTTAGAGGATGTAAGTTATAGACATGGTTAGGTTTGGTAGCTCTGTGCCAACTGTTTTAGCCGGAATTTTTTGGATTTCTCTTTTAAAATGAAAGACTATTGTTTTGAGGTTCTTTCTTAATTTTTTTCTAGACTGAACTCCAAAAGCATATATAATAACTTCCCGTGTGACTTTGAAAGCTTAAGTGTGATAACTGTAAAATGTTCTGTTGCAACTTAGAAATTCAAGCCGTGAAAGTTTTACAAATTGCATAAAGATATCTGAGGACTGAAGAAAATTCTAGCGAGTGACAGAACTCAATCCAAATGTTTCTGAATAAAATACAGTAAATATAGGCTACCAATTCTTAAGAGTTAACAACACTGTACTGTTCACATTCGTCAAATACATAGCTCAAAAGTCAAAACATAAGATTGTGCATTATTATCTCCAAAAATTCCATGTGTAGGTTAAACCTCCCAGGTATTTGTGGCAGCATTTTAGATGAGGGTAGTTTTATATATGAAATAGTCGTAAAGCAATAATCCAGTTCCTTTACTGTTAGTTTATATTTTGAAAAATCTCAGGTTACAGAGAATATCTATCAGTCTATTTGGATTATTTTAACAGGAAAGGTCAACGTGTAGAATTTAGAAAGTTTAAAAAAATAAGACATGTCTTTCTGTACAAAGAAACATTTTTGAAAAACATTAGATGATTCTGCATAATTTACAATATGAAATTTATAATTGGCTTTTAAAAGCTGTTGATTTTCTACTCATTAACAATAATTTTTGTTAACTAAAATATGTACTTTATTCAGACATATTTATATATGGCAAATATTAAAAAAAAACAAACGGTTGCACCAAAGTTAAAAAAAAAAAAAGGTAACAAGTCAATTCTACTAGGGATTGTGTTCTTTTTAAATGTTAATATGCAGAATAACAAAGTATGTAGATATTATCCACTTATATTTATTACTAGTTTGTAGAATATTTTCTAGATCTTAAATGTTATAGGTAAGGTGATATTACCCATCTATACTCTCTTCACAAAACAGGCTTTTCCTCAACCTTCCTGAAAGAAGATAAGGAGTTCCAAGAGGAATCGAGACTTCCAAAATTTCTTAATAGAGTGCAAAAAAAGTGACCCTCAAAGTTAGCTGAGTGACACAAAAAAACACCTATCAGTAACGATTAAAGATATGACATATTCTCAGTTGCCCTAAAAATTAGGAATGATCTTTCCACCCCCCAATACCGACTTCGTGAAGTCGGCTGTATTTTTACCTACTATTTAACATGGCTGGGGTGGAACACAGGAAGTTTCAAGACAGATTTAGGTATTTTAGATGGTATTCTAAAATACTTGCAAGTTAGCAAGGCAAATGCAAGAATTTTTAGTTTGGCACCAAAAGGAGTTTATCTTCTGACACAAAATATTTATCCTAAATCTTTAAGAGAGATTATTCAGGTGTCCTGGCAGTTTAAGAAGTCTGTAAAAGCTGAGTATCAAGAAAGGTACCTCACTGGATTGGGATCTTATCACCATATAAATTCCATTCCTATGGTTACTGGTAGTCAGGAATGTTAACTGGAATGTCACTACATTCAAATATGTGAAATAACTTTCAAAAACTAGTTTATATTGAGAGAACCATGGTTGTTCTAGGGTATTAAGAAAGGGGCAATGGAGTTGGAAGTGGAACATACTAAATCGCACTCTGTGAATACAGTTTTCATGATAGTATGTACATATTGGGATGTGTTTGGTTAACAATACTTTCCCAAGAAGATATTATCTGTGTAAAGTAATATTTTGTTAAACATTTGGACTATATGGGAAATGACCATTTCAAATAAGCAAAAACAAAATACCACTAGTGAAAATTCTTTTGAAAATCAAATCATGTACAAGAGTAATGAAACTTTTGAAAAGGGCAAATTAGATCACATTACTGAACACAAAATTATTGCCCGGTGCGGAAAGACCACAAGATGTAAAATTTATATATATATATATGTGTGTATATATATAAAAAACACTGATTTTTAAACCAATTCCCATCACAGAAGGGCTTGCAAGTTAAGAGAATTAAAGATGCCACACAATCAAGATGTTCAATTTTAAAGGTGTTCAACTACAAAACAAACTACATAACTGGTACCAAAAACGCACACGTGCACACACACACGTGTGTGCAATGTAATAAAACAAACCACAACGTGTACGTACACACACGCTAAAGGCTGGGCAAGCAGTTAAGGCACCTTAAGAAAAACCCCAAAACCCATGTGGTTTAGGATTACCGAAATCTGTTACAGTGCTACCAAGCAGCGATTTTCAAAGCATCTGAAAAACGTGCAAGTTGTCTGAAAACTGTGCCCGGCAACTGAGACAGTTTGCAAGCGTGATTCGGAGGTCTGCCAAGGAAACAAAAGAAGCCCCCCCTCCTCCCCGTGAGACCGCACAAGGAGTGAGAGGTGCTCCGGGCACTATTTATTCTAAGGTAGGCGGAACGCAGAAGTCTGTGCAGGAGCGGTAGGTACATACTAGGGATCGCTCTGTGGCAGGGACGGGGCCACGGAGTTTCCACTGGTTGGGGAACCGCCCAGCTTTAGTTTTTCCAGATATTCGGCATGCATAGGCTTGTGGCACTGGAGAACCTTGATCGCATCTTCGATTTTGAACCACTCTCGCTTCCTCCCAATGCTAACCGAATCTTCCCAATTCTCCAGAATCTCAGTGACAGTCAGTACGTACACGTAGGTTCTGTGCTTGCGGTCTTGGTTCTGTTCGAAAATGCCCAGGAGCCGGCCTAACTTCCCCTTGACTCCCGCCTCTTCGTACACCTCTCGGACTGCCGCACCGCCCGGCTCCTCCTCGGGCTCCATGCCCCCGCCCGGCACGATCCAGCGGTCCGGGTACCGACTGCTACTCACTAACAGCACCTCGTCCTCGCGCTCGCTCCGGAAGCAAAGGCACGCCGCCCGCTTCTTGAACCCCTCCGGGTCGTAGGTGCGCGTCTGGTTTGGCTTGCACTTCATCGTCTCAGAGGCCGCCCGCTCCCGCCGCTCGCTGCTGCTGCTGCTGGAGTCGCGGTTGCTGCTGCTGCCGCCGCCGCCGCCGCCGCCGCCGCCGCCTGAGGTGCCTGGGAGAGAAAGGGCCGAGGAGAGGTGTAAGGAGAGAAGGCGCTCCAGGAGTGAGCCCCGGGAGCCCAGGAAGCCCAGGGGTAGATGAGGCGGGGGCGGGGGCGGGCGAGGTACGTCAGTCAGTTCGTCCCTCGTGCGGGCCGGAGGGTCCCGAACGCAGCCGCCTGAGTGGACGAGGCGCCACCGCCCCCGCGCCCGCCCCTCTGCCGCCGCCCCGCCCCCGTGCCGCCGCCCCCGTGCCGCCGCCCCCGTGCCGCCGCCCCCGTGCCGCCGCCGCCGCCGCCGCCCCCGTGCCGCCGCAGCCAGCGGGTCCGCCACTCCGCACACCGCCCACCCGCGGCTCCCGCGCGCGCCTCCCTCCCTCAGCCGCCGGCTGGGGGTTGAGCGAGGTGAGGCGCATTCGCGTGCGCGTCCGCGTCCGCGTCCGCCTCCCGATTCACGTGCGCGTTCACGTTGCAGGGCGAGGGGCGGGGGCGGGGGTCTCGCGGCTCCCGCAGCGCGCGCGGCGCCTTGGGCCCACTGCGCAGGCGCCCCGCACCTCCCAGGCTGGAAATCTCTTTCCACGCGGGGTTCAATTCCCGCATTGTGACCCGGGCCAAGATCGCTTCCACGTGGCCCTTTGAGTTGCACTTGGCTGTGGCGTGGCCGGACCTTTCTCCTCATCCTCGCCGGCAGGTTGTATGAAACACATACCCTTATTTTACAGGCGGTAAGGTCAAGGGCATCATCATTGCCCATAATGAATGCTACCGCCTTATGTTTAGGAGGGCCCGGGGGTGTCAAAATGATCCTCAGTATTCTTGGCAAAATGGTACCTAATCTTTGCTGAGTCATATCATACCCTTTTAGTTCTTGAACAGGTTTGTCCACCTAAAAGGTAAAACAGCCGGTTGTAGTTTATCAGCAAAATGGGTTGATTTGGGTGTAGCAGAGGAATTGCAGTTTGGGGCAGGCAAACTATGGCACCCCATAGGCCAGTCTGGAGATCAGACCAGAGGAACTTTCTCTAGGGAAAAGGAGGCAGCTGGGAGAGATTGCTGTGAAGGAAAAGGCCGCTGGAGGAGAGCGACAGTTCCAGGTGCTGACGTTTTTCTCATGGGCCCCGTTGTGGTATTTTCCTGTTGGCTGAGCTTGTTGCCGGGCGAGGAGAAATTCTTCCTTCCTCCTGCTGGAGTAGGAAAGTAAGCTGCTTCCTGCTGGGAATGCCAGGCACCCTTTGACTTGTTGGGATCTGCAGTGAACTGCAGTGGTAGGGCATGAGAGGTCCCCCTGCTAGCCACCCACCTCCATTTTAAATGAGGTTTCCTTGATTCCGGGTGGCAGGTTCTTGGCCTTGCTGGGCATGTTGGCACAGCCCATAACTTAACACTTTCCTTGAACTCCTATTGACCTCTTATCTGGCCTCTGTTCCTCAGTTTCCTAGAGTAAACTTCTCGCCTACTTCTTTCAGCCCTTGGCACTTGGAGTCCTAGTCACCCAACAGCTGCAGAACCTACCCAAGTCGCCTTTTGTGAAGTCCCAACAATCTTCACCCTCCACACACTTCCACCCTTCTCTGTCTTTCTCATTGATAGGTACTGCTTCGGGTTTTGGAAAACATGCCTATAGAAATCCCTTCATTCTCAGTCTGATGCTTAACGAGGCTCCCGGTGTGGGACTCCAACAAGGCCCCTTGGTGCTCTCTAACCACCTCTCTGTTTGGTCATGCTGACCTCTTGGCCAAGACGTGGCCCATCACAGCCAAAAAGTTAACAAGCAAAAGCCTTCCCTCACCTTTTCAGTTTTTCTTACTGCTTCTCTGCTCTAACAGTAGCCTTATGGAGAAGACCTCTGATGTCCCCTAACTTTTGCCATACTGCAGCTTAGGCATCTTTGTCTCTGTCTTACCCACAGACCCTCGGCTGGCGTCAAGCAACCAGGATCATGAAAACTCCCTTTTCCAGTGAAATAATCCCTCATCAAAGGGAAGTAGAATCTGAAATGTAAGTGCGAAGGACTTTTTTTTTTAGAGAGAGAGAGAGAGGGAGAGAGGGAAGGAGGGAGAAGGAGAGCATGTGAGCGGGAAGGGGAGGGGCAGAGGGAGAGGGAGAGAATCTTAAGCAGGTTCCATCCATGCCCAGTGCAGAGCCCCATGAGACCCTGAGATCATGACCTGAGCCAAAATCAAGAGTCGGACACTTAACCGACTAGAGGCACCCAGGCGCCCCAACAGCCCAATTCTTAAATAACAAGTGAGATCAGCTTCCCAGGGTCTGCTGTCCTCCACGTATACTCAGAATAGCTCCTAAAAACGATCCTGTTCCCAGTGGCAACGGACACCTGCAATATCTAGAGGATAATAGGACAAAAATGTGTGGGTTGCATAAGAAGAAAACGATAAAGTGGAGACATAAAGAGAATGACTTCAACCACTAGAGATACTACTAGTGTTGACCATATCTTAATAGTATATGGATGATCAAAGAACATTTGATGGAATGTGACAGCCTGCAATTAAAAACAAAGTAGGAACGTAGATACTTGCAGGCTGTATTCCTCGGTGTGTCTAACATACAAATACACAAATGATGTTAAACAACTAGAAAAAATTCCATTACAATCAGGATCTAGGCAAATATACTATACCTATTATCACCAGTATTATTAACTTTTGCTTTAGATGGTCTTTCCAGTGTAAGGAGATTGTAAAGAGGAAAAAAAAAAGCATTGTTTTAGTGAAGAAGACAGAATTTTCATTATTACCAAATGATATGAATATCTTCTTGGGAAAAGCTTAAGAAATGAGTAAAAATGAATTCCCTTCGATGGTAGAATGAAGGATTAATATTTAAAGCAGCAATACTTTCATGTATGCCAGCAGTAATCACATAGAAAATATAATGGGGAAATGATGGCCTTCACGGTAGCAATATCAACCACCACACAGTAAATCAAATACCAAGGGATCCTGAACAATATAGTTAGGACGCTGTAGTAGAAAACGATAGAGCTCGGACTCAGCTTGGAAAGATGGCTTGAATGAATCAAGAGGAACTCTAGCAAAGCTGGGAGGTGGGGCTGGTGACTGCAGGGACAAGTGGCCCAACCAGGCCCCAGCCACATCACAAGTGTTACGGTTAGTTAGCACGTAGCTTCTCCTCGTCTTACCAGAGGGGCCGCTTCCTAGTCTAGTCCATCACTTCCCCATCAGATGATGCCTATGCAGTAGGTCTCTGCTGGGGGCGTATTTTTTGGAAGGGAGAGGAATAGCAGCATTATGATACGGAAAGAGGGGCAGGCTGCATTCCTACTGGCAGAGTCAGAGCACATTTCTGGATAAGGGGATCCACAATTTATAGGTATGGTACAATGCCAGGAAAATTTCAAACTGGTCTTTTTTGGCAGAATTTCATAAAATAATTTTATTGTCCACCTAGTAGACTGATAACAGGGCAAGATAGCTGTGACTTTTTCTACGGAAGAGTAAAAGTCATTTTTGAGAGGCTAGCATTCATTCCCCTGTCTGGTGCACCCATAGTTAAGTATTTCTCTAATGATGAACAGGGTCATTTCACAAACTACTGTAACAGTAGACTGTTACAGTAACAACTGTATTTTGTACGTGCCTGCCCGTATCTCCTCCCACATTGCCCTTGGCCTTGGCGATGGAATTTGCTTTGTTCACTGGAACACTAGCAAGTGTGAAGCAAGCGGAGAATTGAAAAGTGCTTGCACACCAGGGTTTGCCCTCTCTTGCTGCTCTTGACATAAGAGAACAACCATGTGAAGAAGCGTGGGTTAGGTGGATGATGAGAGACCCAGGGCCCGTGCATCCCCTCCACCACAGCTGACAGTGAACCAATTGCCAGAAATGTGGTGAGACCGTCGTGGGTGAGACCGTCAGGGACCATCCAGCCCCCAGAGCAGAGCCAGGGGCACTGACCACAGATGCATAAGCAAGCCTTCTGAGAACAGCAAAAGGATCTCTCAGCTAAGCCCAGCTGAAGTTATTGTCCTGCAGAATTGTGAGCAAAAGAATTGGTTGTTTAAAGTCACTACATGTTGGATGGTTTGTTGTGCGTCAAAAACTGGCCGGCACAACCGGTAACTGCCAACCCATCAAAATCCAACCAAAAATGAGAGAGAGAGAGAAAATAACTTTTCATGGTGGAAATGTAACCTATGCTTGCAAAGGTTGACTGTGAACTCTCCCTGGAGTCTTAACGGAAGGGGTGAGGTTAAGACATGAGGTATTTGGGGCGCCTGGGTGGCTCAGTTGGTTAGGCGACTGCCTTCGGCTCAGGTCATGATCCTGGAGTCCCGGGATCGAGTCCCACATCGGGCTCCCTGCTCAGCGGGGAATCTGCTTCTCCCTCTGACCCTCCCCCCTCTCATGCTCTCTCTCTACCTCATTCTATCTCTCAAATAAATAAAATCTTTAAAAAAAAAAAAAGACGTGAGGAATCTGGCCCGTAGAGTCTGTGTGCCAAGGCCTGTGTTGATCCCTGCATCCTATTTAACAGCCCATTAAGTCTTAACGAGGAGGTTACTCTTTGCAGTTCATGGAAGAGAAGACTTAGAGTGGAGTTTGTATTTGAATTCACGTCTTCATGTCTCTACAGCCTGTGCTCTCCCAACATCGCCATGTCTCGTCAAAAGGATTATTTTTTATCAAGAGCTATGGTTTGTTGTGTCAGTTTTTTTTAAATGATGTTCAGAGTTGACTTGTTACGTAAGGTATTCATTTGCTAAGAGTCACTGGGTTCAAAGAAAAGTATTTTCCATCTGGATGTTCTTCTCCTCACAATCAAGTGAAAAGAACACCTGAGTGCCTACCTCACGGCCATCAGTCAAGTGTGTCACCTGGGCATGTTACTTGACAACGCGAAGTTCACTATCTTCTGCACACATAAGATGGAATTAAGTGATGCAGTAGAGAAGTTATTCTGTTTTGTCATCACTCTAGGCATTGATTTTGAGCTATTGATGGTCTGGTCGGCTTTACACACTTAATATTTATCTACCAACAAACCTGAACAAGGAGTATCAGAATCCCCTTCAACAGATTAAGAAACAGGCTGAGATGTGCTTAAGACAGTGAGGGAGCTGAGGTTCACACCTTTGGTCTGTGTGACTCCAAAGGTAATCCTCTTCCTTTCTCTCTGAGACGTGTCGTGTATGTTGACAGTGGCTGACATGCACAGTACATGCCATTCCTGTGGTACGGA
>NW_027397078.1:0-70837 GCF_003265705.2 Callorhinus ursinus | reverse complement strand
ACTACCAGGAAGACCCAGGCACCCGGGAGAACATAGCTTCTGTGGAATGTTCTAATGCTGAGGGGAACTGCTGTGAGACCAGCAAGTCTGATACATGTTTCTGCCTTTTTTCTAGAGTAGGAAGGAACAGGCAGATTGGAAAGTGACAGCGCAGTGACACTAGAAGCGTCTTTGTGGGACGCCGAGCACCTGACTTAGGTGAGATGGTGGATGACAATTCTAAGAGAGAGGAGCTCTCCAGAACAGCTGTTACCTGGGATAGAGACTGTTACAGGACTTCCCAGAGCCTTTTAGCACTCACAGCTGGAACCAGCTTTCGGGAGAGTGACCACAACATACCTGAGAGGATTTCAGGATCTAGTAAAGGGAAACAGTCAGGTGAAGTGATTTTTAGTAGTAGTCAGTGAGAGAAAATACGGTGTTTTGCAAACCAAATGACCTAGGATTTCAATCTGGCTCTCTCAAGTAGTTATGCAGCCTGAAGCAAGGGAATATCTCTGACTGTGTTATTTCTCCTCTGTAAAATGGGGCTTCTAAAAGTACCTACCTCATTAACCTCCCCTCGCCTGAAAAGGCTTTCCTGACCATGGGTGCTCACCCTCCCCGTACACTAGGATTCAGTTACCCCCCTCATTTTTTCTTTTCCGGGATCCCTTGACACTAGTTCTGTCGTCGCTCGAATCAAGGAGCTCTGTAATGATTGGCCAGCATGTTTGTAAGCAAGTCGGAGGCTGGGAGCCAGCCTGAAACATACTTATTCCCCCTGAGTCAGCCCAGTGCCTGGAACTTGGTGTCCAGGAAGGATTCAGAGTATATTGCTTGAGTGTAAGAGTATGACGGAAGCTCCATGGATCAACGGCCAGTGATTATTGTACCTGTTAATGGTTTATTAGTGATATAAAATGAAAGATGGGTGAACAGAGGCGTCGCCATATATCTTTTCACTGGCGGAAGTGGGGTGGGTCGTGTCTTTCAAATCACTCTGCACCTGTCCCCCAATTCGTTGCTTCTTTGTGTGTCTTGGATACTCTGTTTTTCCCTCCATCATAGAAATGGCTCCGTAGGGCATCTACACTAGATAATTCAGTAAAATCTTCCCCAATACAAAGTGATCGGAGCAAAGAGTACGTCTCCAATTTTTCCCTTTGAGTAATGAGTGAGTCACAGGGTGACTACAGGCCTTTTACTTTTGTGATTTTGTGAGTCACGGCACAGCTGTGCAACCCAGGGTGTGAACACAAAGCTCAGTGGATCTCAAGTCCAGGTGAGTGCTTCCGTTCTCTCCAAGAGGCAGCACTCCTTGATTTGTCCTGCTTCTTTGGTCACTCCCTCTAGTTCCCTGACTGCTGTGTCTCTCCTTTCCACTGACATTGTCCCGGTACATACTTCTCATTCAGCACCTAAACCATTTCTTTCTAGTGCTCCTCTGTTCATGTGTCAGAGTCAAATGCTAAAGCCTCAGGAAGGTCTACAGGCCCCCGCCACCCCCTATTATATATTGCTAAGTGCACTCCCCTTTTCCACCCCACCCCATGTTCCTGATCCCCTTTACCTTGGCCTGAATTATCACCTACCAGACTGTGTTATTTACTTCTTTATTGTGCTTATTGCCCCCCCCATCATACCTCCCGCTTGAATAGAAGCTCCTTGATCTTAGGGATCTTTGTCTCTTGCCCACTGGTATATGTGAAGCAGCCCAGAACATTGCTGAGCACACACTGTAGTCATCCAGACCATATCTTTTGATGTAATGGACACGTCTGTCTCCTTTGCTGCGTTGTGACAGCCTTGAGGGCAAGGACCATGTTTCCTTGGTCTTTGTCAATCCACCATCCAGGTCAGTTTCTGATATAAGTGGAAAGGTGTTGCTGAATATCTGTTGAATCGGTCAGTTAATCGTTTGAAAGTGACACTGATTGGGAAAACATTCTGTTTCCAGACTGCGCTTGTTCTGGGAGGTGCCATCAGTGTCAGCACTATGTATGTGTCAGCTGCCATGCGAACTCTGCTAGTCAGCTGGGAGATATTTGAGGGTTGAAGTCTGACTCACTTTTGTGGATCCGTCCTAGGGCTGTCACTGTTCTTCCTGCACAACAGGATTTAGAGTGGTGTTTCGGATAGCCATTCATCACCTGATGAATTGATCTGTGCAGGACTTGTACTATAATTTACATAGTATATATTAAAATAAAGCTGTATCTTTGGGGATAAATCATAGTTATATAATCAAACAGATAAAATGAAAACAGTTTACTGACAGAGTTGAAATAAATGTTGAGGCTCATGTGAAGTAATAGTGCACAAAATGATGGGCCCTACACTAGGCTCTTCATCGATGTTTCATTTAGTCCTAATAAAAGTGCTTCAAGGAAATACTGTCATTCCCATTTCACAAGGGAGGAGGATATTGAGATCAAGGACATAGTGGATATTGCCCAGGATCTGAAAGCTGGTAGGTAGGTACATGAGGTGGAAACTCGGGGCTCATTGATGGCAACGCCCCAGAAAGTCTGCAGTGTAGGCCGGCCCCACTTAACCTGCCCGCAGCAGTCCTGTCTGCTTCCCCTTCCATTTTCCACTGACACAGCTCTCCACTGTCTCATCCTGTCTCCCACCGTTTCAGAAGCTCTTCATCCCAGAGATCTTTCCCCTGTTCCTTTGGCCCAATGTTGATATATTCAACACTGATTCTGGCTGCGGCAGAGGAAAGATGACTGTTTCGAGTGCTTGTGAAGGAAAAGAGTAATTGTTATTTACCGGTCCTTCATGACTTTTGATGATTGTGGATCCTGAGGAGGATCCTTCGTTGCAGAGCTGGTTTCCTTGTATGAGAATCCTGTTTTTGGCAGGATGCCCTTCCCTTCCACTAAGGCATCAAACCTGCCCAGGAGGGAAGATCGCTTACTTGTCAATGATGCTGCGCACCCACGGGCCCAGGCACCATGAGACCAGTTCCCTCAGAGGCAAAACAGGTTTCTCAGGGCCACCAGGCTGTTCCACACATTTCACAGGCTGCTTAGATAAAGACAACAAGGCACATACAACCGATGTTTGGTATCAATTTGGGAAAAGGAAAATGGCTGCCTTCCTTCTTTCACAGTAAAAGCTTCGAGTACCCCCAGTAACATCAGCCTGTTCTGGAAAGAGGCACCATTAGTGAGCACCATGGTAGAGTAGCTATGACCAAAGGTTCTGAGCCAGGCATTATTCTCTGGAATTTGAGATTGGTAGGAAGGCAGCTTTTCCTTTTCTTGTTTTCCATCTTCTTTTGGGTTACCTATTTCAAGGCAAGTTTGAAAATTAGTGTTTTTCTCAGAAGTCCTCTCAAAATCCGGTAGTATATCTCCTAGTAGAGGATACCAATGAGACTCTTAGTTTCTAAACTTCACTTTAACTTTGATCAAATAGCTTTTTCTAGCAGCCTACATCTCAAAAGAAGTATCCAAGATTTGTTGCTCTGGATGGACTTCCTGATGTATGTAATTCCCAAAATCCTCATAGAGGAGTCCTATGTGGTTTTTTGTTTGTTTTTTAACTACTGTATCAGAAGAGATCATAAAAGCTCTTTGAGGGCCTACCACGTTTCAGGTATTTTGCATATTTTGCTGATCACTTTCATAAAATTCCTATGACATAAGTACCATTATTCCAATTTCACAAATGAGGACATTCAGGCCCAGAAGGATAGATACGTTGGCCCTGACCCATGGCTAGAAAGTGACAGAGCTGAGATTTAGGACTGCTGTCACAGTCCATTGCCTGCATTGGCCAGCGTATACTGACATTAAAAAAAAAAAATGAGGGGCGCCTTGGTGGTTCATTCAGTTAAGCGTCTGCCTTCGGCTCAGGTCGTGATCGCAGAGTCCTGGGATCGAGCCCCACGTCGGGTTCCCTGCTCAGCGGGGTCTGCTTCTCCCTCTCTCTCTCCCCCTATGTGCTCGTTCGCTCGCTCTTTCTCTCTCTCAAATAAATAAATAAAATCTTTTTAAAAAATGCCTGTGTTTTTTTTTTTAAGATTTTATTTATTTATTTGAGAGAGAGAGAATGAGAGAGAGAGCACGAGAGGGAAGAGGGTCAGAGGGAGAAGCAGACTCCCTGCCGAGCAAGGAGCCCGATGCGGGACTCGATCCCGGAACTCCAGGATCATGACCTGAGCCGAAGGCAGTCGCTTAACCAACTGAGCCACCCAGGCACCCCAAATGCCTGTGTTTTTGAAAGTCACCCAACGTAAATTCAAATATTCTCTACCATTGCTTTGTTATCACTCTATTTACTTTTAGAGTTTTGCTCTCGCTGATAATGCTTTTCCTTCCCATGAAATACTAAGTTTATAACACTGTAGTCAGGGTGGTGGATATGGAAACGCATATACATGACCGAATCCTAGGAATTGTTGCTGTGAAGCCGTATTGTGTGCTGAAAAGTATGCTATGTGCTATGTAGAGGCACATGGACAAATGGACCAGATTTCTATTCCTCCAACACCTCCTAGCTTCTAGAAGGGCTTACATGGCACCTGATCCTCAAAAGCCACAACTATGGTAGTGATAGAGGAAACATCTAGTGGACTACCTGCACATTGGAAGTGGGTGTTCTTGCTGTCAGTGTTTCTTTATGAAATAGATGACTTCAACAAACCTTCAGCAATGCCTCCCGTGTGTCATGTAGTCTGCTTCATACAGGATATGCCAGGAACAAATCATGGTCCCGGCACTTAAGTACCTCACAGGAAAACGAGCAAAAAGCGGAATATAATTTGTGAATTAGAAGTCTCCACAGGATACATTTGCAGTGCAGGAGAGGGAAAGGGGCAGAGGAGACAAAGAATTGGACTGAGGAAGAACAGAGGCAATAGGAACAGGAGTCAGGTCAGGGGAACTGAGTCCTCGTGACTATGAACGTGTATGCCTGTACCTGAAAATTCTAGACTTTGGGCACTCACAGACGTGATTCCTGTTCCTGAAATTTATAATTTTCACCAAAACAATAATCACATTGCAGTCTTCTATTTATTAATTAATTTCTCCAGTTCAGTTGTTTTGCAGGTGTGATTTCTGTATATTAATCACTTCGTATTTATAAAGCCTAGGAGACTTTCAAAACTTCTCCCACTGAGAGGACATTTGGGAAACTGAAAGATTATTAGAAAGGCCAACACGGCTTAGGAGGCAGGAGGTCAGCAATACACTGATACTAGAAGCTATTGAACATGGGCAATGGGATGAAAGTCAGAAAATCCGTTTGTACCACACACTTTAGTAGGCTCTGGGATTAGAGGGGAGATCATGCAAGCTGATCCAGCTGTCTTAGTAGCGAAAATCATAGAGGCAGATCTTAACTCCAGTGGTCTGTAAAGATTTGTCAAGATTGCTCATCAAGGAAGTGTTTTACACACACACACACACACACACACACAATAAATTAGAATTCTGGAATTCAGCTAGGATCATAGAGTGTTGGAGCCAGTCTGACTCTAATGCCTCCAAGAATGTCTATGACACCTGGCCCTTTTTCTTATTTAAAGATTTATTGATTTTAGAAAGAGAGAGGGGAGGGGCAGAGGGAGAGAGCGAATCCTGAAGCAGGCTCCCCACTGATCGTGGTGCCCGTTGTGGGTTTTCAATCACAGGACCTTGAGATCATGACCTGAGCCAAAACCAGGAGTCAATGGCTTAACCAACTGAGCCACCCAGCTTCCCCCAGACCCTTTTTCATAATAATTTTTTTCAATTTAACTCAGAGCCCTTATCTGCAATTCCCCTGACTGTGTATTTCTGTTGTTGCCCTGTAAGATATCCTCAGAACTGAATGTTCTGCTTTATCTAAAGGGCAGGGACTGAATGGGCAGCTTCAGCTTGCAACTCCTTCACACTAAGTATGGCACGCATCTTACCGGGAAATGTCCTCACGGTTACTGTCGCAATTCAAGCTGTCCGTTCTTGCCTCTGTAGTGCAATTAATCTTCACTACGTGAGAATTAGAGTTCTCTGCATTGTGACTTTGGCTGTGCTTATTTTAATTTGCACCTTAGAGCTACGTGTGGTTATGGCTGGGGCAGAAATTATGTCCCCTTCTCTCCAGTAAGTTGGATAATACAGAGAGTTACCTTAACCACAACAGATTCAATGTGCTAATAGCATAAATACTTGATACCAGTTTTCTATTGTTGCACAACAAATTGCCACAAATTTAGCATCTTAAACAACCCATATTTATTATTTCAGTTTCTGTGAGTCAGATGTGTGGCATGGATATAGTGAGTTCCCTGCTTAGGGTCTCAAAGGGCTGCTTAGGCTGGGATCATACCAGGAGGCTCTGGAGAGGAAGCTATTTCCCAGCTCATTCAGGCGGTTGGAGGAATTTAGCACCCATGGTGCAGGATGTTGTCAGGGCTGCTCTCAGATTCTAGAGGCTGCCTGTATTTCTCCTCATGTGGTTCTCTCCATCTTCAAGCAAGCAGTGGTGTGTCAAACCCTTCTTGTGCTTCCGATCTCTCTTGCTTCCCCTTCTGCTGCTAGCCAGAGAAAACTGTCTGCCTTTAAAGGGCTCCTGTGATTAGACTAGGCTCTTTTGGATAATCTCTCTATTTAAGGTCAATTGTTTAGTAACCTTCATTATACCTGTAAAATCCCTTTAGCCATGTAACTGAACACAAATATGCACAAGATAATTCATCTTATTCATGGTATCTGAGATTATGGTGGGAAATCTTGGGAGACCAGTTTTAGAATTCTACCAACCAGAACCTTTAATAACCATCACTTAATTATTTATGAAAACCTTTTTTTGTGACCCTGATTGTTTGAATTCTGTGAACATAGTGCCCACTCTTTACTGAGTTATATCATGTCATCCTGTAGTTGTACTTCAACAAGTGCTTGTGCCTTCCCAAGTGTATTAGAGTTTTCCAGATGAACAGAATCAATAGGATATATATATATATATTTAGCTCTCAGGACAGAAAATCATACAGGCAGGTCTTAACCCCAGTGGTCTGTAAAGATGTGTCAAGATTGCTCATCAAGGAAGTGTTTTACACACACACGCCCACACACACACACACACACACATTTAATAAACTAGAATTCTGGAACTGAGCTAGGATCACAGAATGTTGGAACCTGTCTGACTCTAAAGCCTCAAAGAATGTCTATGACATCAGACCCTTTTTCTTTTTTAAAGATTTATTTATTTTAGAGAGAGAGAGAGAGAGGAGGGAGGGCCAGAGGGAGAGGGAGAATCCTAAAGCAGACTCTCCACTGATTGTGGCACCTGTCATGGGGCTCGATCCCAGGACCCTGAGATCATGACCTGGGCCAAAACCAAGAGTCAACTGCTTAACCAACTGAGCCACCCAGCTTCCCCCAGACCATTTTTCATAATAAATTATTTCAATTTAACTCAGAGCCCTTATCTGCAATTCCCCTGACTGTGCATGTCTATTGTTGCCCTGTAAGTTATCCTTGGAACTGAATGTTCTGCCTTATCTAAAGGCCAGGGACTGAATGGGCAGCTCCAGCTTGCAACTCCTTCACACTAAGTATGGCATACATCTTACCAGGAAATGTCCCCATTGTTTTGTATATATATAAATATATATAAACTTGTTCTCTATGTGTTGTTTATATATATAAATATATTAAAATATATTTTATATAATATATAATATAAATATAATATTTCTATTTACATAATATATTAAATATGTATTGTTTACATATAAAATATATTGTTTTATGTGTGTATATATATAGTTATATATACCACTGAATGTCCTCACTGTTTTATAAATATATATAAAACACTGTGTTATACATATATAGTTATATATTATATATATAAAACCTTGATATGTATATATATATATATTTAGAGAGAGAGTTATTACAATGAATTGGCTCACATGATTATGTGGTCTAGGAAGACCAACATCTATGCCAGCAAGGTGGAGAGCCAGGAGAGCTCTGGTGTAGTTCAGTCCAAGTCAAAAGGCCTGAGAACCAAGAGAGGCGATGGTATAAGTTGCAGTCCAACAGCTGCTGAGATCAGGTCTCAAGAAGTTCTGATCTTTCAGTTCGAGTGTAAAGGCAGGACAAGAGCAATGTCCCATCTCAAGCAGTCAGGCAAGAGGGGAATTCCCTCAAGCAGTCAGTCTTTTTGATCCATGTAGCCTTCAACTGATTGGATACAGGGCACCCACATTAGAGAGGGCAGTCTTTTTACTCGGTCTGCCTATGCAAATGTTAGTCTCATCTGTAAACATCTTCACAGACACACTCAGAATAATGTTTGACCTAATATCTGGCCATCCTTTGGCTTGGTCAAGTTGACACATAAATTTACACATAACACCAAGCCTCTTGACACAGTCCATCGATTAACATTGATTTTTAAATTGCCTTTGTATCTCAGTTAAATACTCTATTTCCGTGTTTCCTAACTATAAAATGCATCTGTGAATGATTGCACTTTCAGTCGCATGTTAACTAATTAGCTTTAAGGTTATATGTGTGATAGGGAAAACAGATGTGCAAGCAGTTTACATTCTTTACTGTAAAGGGGAAATTTGCATCAAGTTGCATGCAAATTTAACACTACCTAACATTTATGAAATATTTACCATATTTGGCAAGTCCTTTTGTAAGCTCTGTAGGTGCTTTACCTCATTTGGTCAGCACAATACCATGACATATGTGTCATTAATAGCCCCATTTTCATGTGAAGAACTTGAACACAGAAATTAAGTAATCTTTCCCTCATGACAGCTTGTGACAGGCCCAGCGTTGGAATCTATGGCTTCAGAACTGATGTTCCTAACTAATTCATGTGCCTATATAATTTATCATCCAACCTAGTACCTAAAATTTATTATATGAGCCAGAATGAGAGTATTTTTATAAATTATACCTGCTCAATAGGCATAAAACAGCAAATTTGTAGATATGCGTAGACATTGCTCACTCTGTTCGTGAAAATTCTTTTTGTTGCAAGTATCGGAATTCTCACCTAGATTGGCTAAACCAAAAAAGAAATCCATGATCTCAGGGCATTTGTAAGATCATCATCACTTTTCCTCCCTCTGCTAGATTATTCCTTTCAGCCTACAAACTGGTGTTATTTGTTTTCATCTTTTTTTTAAAGATTATATTTATTTGAGAGAGAGAGAGACAGAGATAGAGAGCAGGAGCGAGGAGTAGAGGGAGAAGCAGCCTCCCCCCTGAGCAGGGAGCCGGACAAGGGGCTCTATCCCAGAATCACAACCTGAGCCGAAGGCAGATGCTTAACAGACTGAGCCACTCAGGCGCCCCTATTGTTTTCATCTTAAAAACAAAACCCAAAACAAAACAAGCAAAAAACCTTCTTTTTATCTCACTCCTTCTACCACCTGCAAGACCATTTATCCTCTCCTTGATAGCAAACCTCCCAGAGAGAGTTTTCTACACGTACTGTCTCCAGTTCTTCTCCCATTCTGTCTTAATCACATACCAATCAAGCTTATACACCTTCTACTAAACTAAAACTGTTCTGGTCAAGATATCGTTGTCATCAGTATTTCTAAATCAAATGGCCTCTCCTCATTTGACTTATCAATAATTTTGGATAGAGTTGATCACTCACTCCTCCTGGAAGTACTTTCTTTCCTGGTGTGTTTTTCAGGGTTCTCTAGAGAAACAAACCAAGTTGACACATACACACCTGGGTTCCGGGACAATACTTTCCTGGTTGTTCTCTGACCTCCTCAATCTCCTTGGCTGGCTCTCCTCCTTTCCTTGTGACCTTTTGACATTGACCTTCCTCAGAACTCAGTCCTTGCTTCCTTTCTCTTCTCTGCCTACACTCATTCCCTTGGTAATCACATCCAATTTTGTGGCTTTATATGCCATCTATACCCTTAAGGGTATGCCCAAGGACAGAAAACTCTTTATACTTGACCCAAATATTTCAATTGTTTATATTTTGCATATTTTGTCTCTCTTATTTTCTCTTCCTCTCTCTCTGACTCTCTCTTTCCCTTCCCTCTTTTTCTTTTCCTTACACACACTACATACAGATACACATCCATACAAATTTTTTCCAAACTATTTGAGAGTTAGCTGTAGATAGGTCTTTCTACCCCCAAATACCTTAGAGTACCTTCATAAGAACAAGGACATCCTTTTGCATAAACACACTACAATTATCAGGCACCTGGGTGGCTCAGTCGGTTAAATGTTTGACTTCGGCATTCAGATATAGGCATGACCTATATCCAATGTCATGATCCCAGGGTCCTGGAATTGAGTCCCATATAGGGCTCCCTGCTGAGCAGGGAGTCTGCTTCTCCCTCTGCTCCTCCCCTCTGTTTGTGCTCTCTCTCTTGCAAATAAATAAATAAAATCTTAAAAAACACTACAATTACCAAAATCAGTAAATTAACATTGATACCATATTATTATATATTTCATTACAGACCTTATTCAAATGTGGCTAATTATCTCAACAATGTCATTTATATGAGTGAAATGGTATAGTATTTATCTTTCTTTGACTTATTTCACTTAGCATAATACACTGTAGCTCCATCTACATCATTACAAATGGCAAGAGTTCATTCTTTTTGATGGGTAATATTCCATAATATATATAATAGAATGTTATATATATAACATTGGTGTTATATGTATAATGTGAATAAGCATAATATGAATAAAACATACATAACATGAATAAAAAATCATAAAATATAACATGAATAAAATATATATATAAACACATCTTTATCCATTCATCAGTTGGTAGACATTTGGGCTCATTCCATAGTTTGGCTATTGTTGATAATACTGCTATAAACATTGGGGAATTTAAGAAACAAACATAAACATATAAGAAGGAAATAAAAGATGGAAGCAAACCATGAGTCTCTTAACAATAGAGAACAAACTGAGGGCTGATGGAGAGAGATGGATGTGGGATGGGCTAAATGAATGATGAGTATTAAGGAGGGCACTTGTTATGATGAGCACTAGGTGTCATATGTAAGTGATGAATCACTAAATTGTACTCCTGAAACCAATATTACACTATATGTTAACTAACTAGAATTTAAGTAAAACTTTGAAAAAAACCCAATGTCATTTATAGAAAATTTTATAAATTTTATAGTTTGTCCATTCTTCTTTCCAGTCTAGTATCACATTGTATTTAGTTGTTATTTCACTTCTTTTTCTTCACTCTGGGACAAGTTCTCAAACTTATTGTCTTACACAGCCATCGCAGTTTTGAGACGTATGAACCATTTACTAGAGTGTCCCTCAATTTGGGTTTACATGATTTTCTATTCTCATGATTAGATTCAGTTTATGCATTTCTGCAAGGAAGACCGCAAATTGGTACTATATCCTTTTCATTGCATTGTATCAGTTAGCACATGATATCCATTTATTCCATCATTGGTGATACTAAATTTTATCTCTTGGTTAAAGCTGTATCATCAGATTATTCCAACATAAAGTTAATATTTTCCCTTTGTGCACTTAAATATTTTGTGTGGAGATACTTGGAGGGTATGGAAATATTCCATTCTATCATCCATTGATGATTCTTCACTGAATCTATTAACACATGATGTTTGAAAAATTATGTTTCCAACTTTATCATTTCCCCCCATTTACTAGTAAGGATTCTTCTGCAATGAAGAGCTTTTCTCTCACCCTCATTTATTAATTATTCATGTCTTCATTTGTTTCAGTATGGGTTCATGAATATGTATTTTATTCACTTTGTAAGGACCCATTACCATCATGATTTATTTTGAGGCTTGAATTTGCCCAGATTTGGTCACTGGAAGCCCCTTGACTCCTGTTCCCTTGTCCTTTTACATGTGTACATTTTTCTTTGAAACCTTTTTTGGTGCAGCAAGATGTTTCAGACTCTTTTTGTACTTTGGCTGTTCCAGCCCTGGAATCAGGCATTTTCCCAAGGAGCCCTGGTTTCTTATAGTATAGGATGGTATTTTGAATGGAGTCTGTGTTTTTAAGCATCATTCTTTATTGGCACTATGACTTGACAGTCCTCTACATTTCCTTTAACTCATTACCTAATATGTAAAATTGGCATAAAAATAGGATATTTGTCGTAGGTATGTGGCAAGGTTTAAACAGTAAAGAAAGCATTTAGTGTAGTGCTTGGCACACAGGTAATGTTTTAAGATGGGACAATTTGAGCATCATAATGAGAAAATAATAATAATAATGGATTATAACCCAATGAATAAAATAAGAATCTATAAGTACATTTGAAAACAAGTGGTAGCTATTTTTATCTTTTTTTTACTATCAAATACTTCTGGGTGTCGATAAGATCCACCTCTGGGGAAAACCTCAGGATTACAATATTTGTCTTGTCAAGTCAAGGCCTGCTCAAGCATTGCAGAGCCTGCAAGAATAGAAACATGAAGAATAATTCCAGAAGCAGACTTCAGGACTTGTTGACTGACAGACTTCAATATTAGAGACAAACAACATGAAGTGAAGAACATCAACCACTCCTACAACCCCTACTACTAGAACCCAGTACTTTCCTTATCATGGCCCTAATACCACTATGCTATAAACAGACAGTTATTTGTCTGCTCATTCATTAGACTGTGAACTGACAGATGTAACTTGTTTATGACTTACCCTTGACACCCAAAGCAGTGCTTGTCAGTATAGGAGACATTCAATAAGTGTGTGCTGAATGAATGAATGAATGAAAGTGTTGAGCAGTTTCAAATAGCCAATTAGCATAACTAACAAGAGGAGGAAATTAAGGTTGACAAAAGTAGAGAAGCATCCCCAAAGTCATACACTTTTAAGAGATAGAGGTAGAATTCCATCCTGTTCTGATTCTAGAAGACTGAAGCCTTAGTTGTATTGTCTCCTTGGATGATGGGCCTTCCCTAAGTCTGCCCAGTTTCCATGTTTCCCAGAGTTCAAGTGGAAGCCCTGTGTGGACCAGACTGTGTATCCTAGACTGGTTCAAGGGTCAGTTAATTATTTCAATGAGTATTTATGGATCACTTACTATAGGTCTTTCAGGCTTTGGGGATACAGTTGAGAGCACAACAGTCAGATTCCCTGCTCCTGTTAATATTTCGTTCTAGTGTGTAGAGCTATACAATGAACAAAGGGACTCATAAAATTTTAAATGGTGGGGAAATCAAAGCTTGATTAACAAATGGAGAATCATCCAGCATGTGTGCGTACAGAAGGAAGAATGAATGTGGAGGTGAAAGAGAGCTTGCTGGGTTCAGGGAACTTGGAGTAGTTTGTTATGCTGGAAGTTGAGTGGAATATAGGCTGGGGTTCAAATGGGAAATTAGAAAGTAGGATCCACAAGAAGATGAGTCATGTAACTTCTCTGGGACTAAATGTTTTTGACAAGAAAAGAGGGATGTAAACATCTGAGAAAATGTGTGGCAAATGTCTAAAGCTCAAATCTAGAAACATTAATGTTCTTTTCTGTTATTGAACAATGACAAAAATTATAGCTGGTGTTTTTGAGTTTGCTATTTATTAGGCACTGTGCTAATTGCTTTACGTGTTTATTTATTTCCCTATAATGAAGAGTAGTGGGGATTTTTATAGTTTACAATGTTGGGTAGCAGTAGAGGGCAAGTATTAGGATTAAATCCCAAATCTGTCTAATTTCAAAGTGCTTGTTCTTTTGTCTAAATATTCTCTTTTCTTTTTTCTAAAAGTGGCACTCAGGTAAGGGGCAGCAACCAAGATGAATTGAGTGGTACACTAAGTGTAAAATGGGGGCAGCTGGGTGGCGCAGTCAGTTAAGCATTTGATTCTGGGTTTGGGCTCAGGCCATGATCTCAGGGTCCTGAGATGGAGCCCCACCTCTGGCTCTGCACTCAGCACAGTGTCTGCTTAAGATTCTCGGTCCCTCACCCTTTGCCCCTCCCCCCCGTACTCTCTCTCTCTAAAGTAAATAAATAAATCTTTGAAAAAAAAATTAAATGACAGTTTTGAAGATTAAATAACTAAGCATTTACAGAGTGTTTAGTAAAAGGGAAATCAATTAAGTTTATCATTTATATTTCATTCTTAATTTTTAAACTTTTATAGTTTTCATTGAATTAAAATTTTTATCCTTCAGAATTTTTATTTATAATAATTTCTACTCAACCGAGAGAAGTTAAACTTGTGCTTAATGAAATATATGATATATTTAGGGATAAGTAGTCTAAATTTCTAAGAAGACAGTGTTTATAGGTTATAAGACCTCTGATGATGTCATGTGCCATTCCCATTAATAAAGAGAGTCCTTCCTGAACCCAGCTTCCCCAATATGGAGACCCTTGAGAGATGTGGACAGTGTACTAGTGAGAAATCCAGGTATAAATGGATGTGTGTGTATGTGCTGGTGGTTTTAGAATATGAACATGAATTCTTGGATGCTCCTCCATTTAAAAGGTGGAGCTTAATCCCCTCCCCCTTGAGTGTGAGATGGACTTAGTGACTTGCTTCTAAGAAATAAAATGAAGTGGAACTGATCTTGTGCAACTTTAGAGACAAGGTCCTTCCTCTCTTGGATCTGAAGGAAGCTGAGGGAAGCCAGCTGCCATGTCATGAGGATACCCAACAGCCCAGTGGAGAGGGTCACGTGGTATGGAATCGAGGCCTCCTGCCAGTGGACTATCCAGCCCCGGTCAAGTCTTCAGATAACTGCAGGTCTGACTGACTTCTTGAGAGGAACTTCATGAGACACACTGAGCGAGAACCACCAGCTACACCATTCCTAGATTTGACCTTCCAAAACTGTGTAAGATAAATGTTCACTGTATTAAGTTGCTACATTTTGGATGCAATTTTCTATGCAGCATAGATAATTACTATAGTGTGTGTTCATTGATGAATAAGAGAGCAGTGTAAAGTAACTTTTCTAAACTTGATACTATTCAACTGGTGAAAATCTATCATCTTGACCCAAGAGCTATCACCACATTGCAATAAGATGCTATGATAAAATGGTTTCTTTCTTCTTCCTGCCAGTTGCTACTTTTTATGTCACAAGCATGTCAGGGTTTGTCTTACCACTTAGCATAACTCCCTAGAATGTCTGTGATGAAGTTTGAGTTCAGTCTCAGTAAGATAGAGATTGTTAGTAAGAGAAGGCTGGTAGCCTCTCTATGGAGAAGCCCCACAGAGTGAAGTTTGCACAATACAGTCTAGGTTTGATTTGTTCTTTGTCCTAAAGGGTCAGAAACTATTTTATCAGAATATTTAGAATTCATAGACTAAATTGACAGACTTGGGGGCTGAGCTATACAAAGTAAATTCATACAAGACTAATGTATAAATCAGAAAGCTTCTCTAAATTTACTGTGTGCAGAATGGAATTCTGGTGCTCTCATTCAGAGTTCCTTTTATCCCTGAATTTCAGTGTAGAGGCCATATTAGCAAATCAAAAGATGGTTCAGTTAAGCTTGCAATTAGTGCCCAAAGTGGTGAGTCTCAAGGTATGTTCTTCCCAAACCACTGCAAGTCTTGATGAACTGATACTTCCTCACCACATGTTGATTTTATTAGTTTTACTCTTGGGGGTATCTTATTACCAAGTCCTTAGGAGGTATCTCACTGTTGTCTTCACACATTACTGGAGTTGAGCTCCCTTTCATAGTCTTCTTTAGGTGGTGGTAGTTTGGCAAGATTTTTATCAGGAAATCCATTTGTAGTATCTGGGGCTGTGATTGCTCAGTCTGCATACCACAAAGGCAGTCTGCACCATCGATCACTCTATTCTCAGGGATGACCTCAAAACATATTCAGGTTGCAACAAGCTGCAATGATGCAACCACTTGTCAATATTAGATTTCTGTCCACATATGCTTTTGATACAATAACATTATTATCTCCCATTTTCATGGCTTGGGAATAATAGCCAATTTCAAACACATTATTGGTGCCAACGATCATAGGTTTCAGTTATGGATCTTTAGCATTAGGGGTGATATCAGGTTGAGCATTTATGATAAGCACCTGTTCTTCTATTAGGTTACCTTCACCAGTCACTATTGGCTTGGCTTCTGTAATAATTTGTGCTTTAGAGTGGATCGCTGTCCTAGATCTTACAGTTACATCACCCCAGATTTCACTTTCTACATACACAGCTGCTTCAGGAGCAATCTTTACACTCTTTTGAGCCTTCTCCACCATGGTTTGGCCCCTGTCACTCATGGAATTAATTTTTAAAAATATTTACCATAGCATGTAATGCATGTTTTGTATTTTCAGTACTGATATAAAATTTCCTTTAAATTGAGTTTGAGTAAAAGATGATACAATATAAATGAAAACATTAAGAAATACTAATCTGAATTTTGAGCATATTTTGTAAATCTTAAGGTTCTATCACATGCATGACTGAGGTGCTGTTAAAAACACTGTGCTAAGTTAGGCTTTATAATGAGAATTTTGCTAGATAGCTGGTGGGGCTGCTAAAATTTTTTTGTTAATGAGATTATCCCAAAAATCCTCACAGTACCCAAAAAGTTTGCTTGAAAGCTAATTTCAAAAGTCATAGAAATTATACCTACAAAAATAGCATCCACTATATCAAGTCCGTATTACAAGTGTGCATTTTTCCTATCTGTGTTGTCTATAAAATATTAATTTATTATGATAGCAGATAGTTCTGTCCACCATATTTACATAAGTGTTCTTTGCCCTGGATATTCAAAGACCAATGAAACATTGTCATAATCATGGATTTCATAACCTTATGTTGGAAGCAGACAAATAAAAACAAACAAACTGTCGACTCTGAAATATAAATGGGTACAGACTATAGTGGGAATGCTAAGGAGGGGCACAGGGGAAGTGGGCCAGAGAAATGGACAGAGCAGGGGTAGCTCAAAATGTAGAATAGGAAGAGAGCTGTCCATTCCTTGCTAAGGCTGAAGTATTCATTTGTACATGACCATTACTTTCATCTTTGAATTCACATTCTTGGTTTTGTCAGTATAAACTTGATAAAATCTATCTTTGCAGTTTAAAATAATGTAATTATTAGACACATATTTGTTCAACTCGTTCTACAGCAAAACAAGTAAAAACTACTTGAGATATGTTAAAAGCTAATCATTTTGTTTACATATACCACATCTTCTTTATGCATTTATCTATTTTTTAAATTCCATTAGCCAACATATAGAACATCATTAGTTTTTGATATACTGTTCAATGATTCATTAGTTACTTGATAGACACTTGGGCTGATTCCATAATTTGGCTATTGTAAATAATCCTGCAATAAACATGGGGGTGCATGTATCCTTTGGAATTAACGTTTTTGTATTTTTTTTTTGGTAAATACCCAATAGTGCAATTACTGAATTGTAGGGTAGTTCTGTTTTTTAACTTTTTGAGGAACTTCCATACTGTTTTGCACAGTGGCTGTACCAGTTTGCATTCCCACCAACAGTGCATGAGGGTTCCTTTTTCTCCACATCCTCACCAACACTTGTTTCTTGTATTTTTGATTTTAGCCATTGTGACAGGTGTGAGGTGATATCACTTTGTGTGTGTGTTTTTTTTAAATTCCAGTATAATTAACATACAGTGTTATATTAGTTTCAGGTGTAAAATATTGTGATTCAACAATTCCATACATCACCCAGTGCTCATCATGACAAGTGCCCTCCTTACTTCTCATCACCTATTTCACCCATCTCCCAACCCATCTCCCCTCTGATAACTATCAGTTTGTTCTCTATAAGAGTCTATTTCTTGATTTGTCTCTCCCTCTCGCCTTTTTTCTTTTGCTCCTTTGTTTCTTAAATTCCACATATGAGTGAAATCACATGGTATTTCTCTTTCTCTGGCTGATTTATCCCATTAACTATAATACTGTCCAGTTCCATTCATGTCATTGCAAATGACAAGATTTCGTTCTTATTTATGACTAATATTCCATTGTACATATATATGTATATACACCACTTCTTCTTTATCAATTCACCTATCCATGGACACTTGCTCTGCTTCCATAAAGTGGCTTTTGTAAATAATGCTACAATAAATATAGGGATGCATCTATTCATCTGAGTTAGTGTTTTTGCATTTTGGGGGTAAATAGTAGTGCAATTACTAGATTGTAGGGTAGTTTTATTTTTTGCATTTTTGATGAACCTCCATACTGTTTTACACAGTGGCTGCACTTTTTTACACAGTTTGCATTCCCACCAACAGTGTAAGAGTGTTCCTTTTTCTCCACATCCTCACCAACAGTTGTTTCTTGTGTTTTTCATTTTAGCGATTCTGACAGGTGTGAGGTAGTATGTCAGTGTAGTTTTGATTTGCATTTCCCTGGTGATGAATGATACTGAGCATCTTTTCATGTGTCTGTTTGCCATCTGGATGTCTTCCTTGGAGAAGTGTCTGTTCATATCTTTGGCCAATATTTAAGTTAGATTAGTTGTTTTTTTGGGTGTTGATTTGTATAAGTTCCTTATATATTTTGGAAACAGACCCTTTACCATATGTATCATTTGCAAATATCTTTTCCCATTCAGTAGGTTATCTTTTAGTTTTATTGTTTCACTCTGCAGAAGCTTTTTGTTTTGATGTAGTCCTAATAGTTTATTTTTGCTTTTATTTCCCTTGCGAGGAGACATATCTAGAAAAATATTGCCACTACTGATGTCAGAGTCATTATTGTCCGTGTTCTCTTCTAGGATTGTTATGTTTCACATCTCACATTTAGGGCTTTAATCCATTCTGAGTTTATTTTTGTGTGTGGTGTAAGAAAGTGATTCAGTTTCATTCTTTCACATGGAGCTGTCCAGTTCTCCCAGCACCATTTGTTGAAGAGATTTTTTCCTATTGCATATTCTTGTCTCCTTTGTTGAAGATTAATTGACCATAAAGTTGTGGGTTTATTTATGGGCTTTCTATTCTGTTCCATTGATCTGTGTATCTATTATTATGCCAGTACCATATGGTTTTGATTACTACCACTTTCTAATATAACTTGAAGTCTGCAATTATGGTATCTGCGGTTTTGTTTTTCGTTTTCAAGATTGCTTTGGCTATTCAGGGTCTTTTATAGTTCCATACAAATTTTAGGATTGTTTGTTCTAGTTCTGTGAAAAATGCTTTTGGTATTTTGATATGGATTGCATTAAATCTGTAGATAGCTTTGGGTAGTATGGACATTTTAACAATATTTATACCTCAAATCCATGAACATGGAATGTCTTTCCGTTTCTTTGTGTAATCTTGAATTTCTTTCATCAGTGTTTTATAGTTTTCAGAGTACAGGTCTTTCACCTCTTTGGTTAAGTTTATCCTTAGATATTTTATTATTTTAGTGCAATTGTAAATGAGATTGTTTTCTTAATTTCTCTTTCTGCTGCTTCATTATTACTGTATAGAAATGCAACAGATTTCTGTACATTGATCTTGTATCCTGCAACTTTATTGAATTTGTTTATCAGTTCTAGTAGTCTTTTGGGTTTTCTAGATAGAGTATCATATCATCTGTAAATAGTGAAAATTTTACTACTTCCTAACAAATTTAAGTGCCTTTTATTTCTTTTTGTTGTCTAATTGCAGTAGCTAAAACTTCCAGTACTATTTGAATAAAAGTGGTAAGAGTGGGCATCCTTATCTTGTTCCTGACTTTAGGGGAAATGGTCTCAGTTTTTCCCCCTTTAAGGATGATATTAGCTGTGGGTTTTTCATATATGGCTTTTATTATTTTGAGGTATGTTCCCTCTAAACCTACTTTATTTGAGGGTTTTTATCATGAATGGATGCTGTACTTTGTCAAATGCTTTTTCTGCATCCATTGAAATGATCATATGGTTATCTTTTCTCTTATTGATGTGATGTGTCATTTTGATTGATTTGCAAATATTGAGCCACCCTTGCATCCCAAGAATAAATCCCACATGATTATGGTGAATGATTTTTTAAATGTATTGTTGGATTCAGGTTGCTAGTTTTTTATTGAGAAACTTTGCATCTATGTTAATCAGGCTATTAGCCTATAGTTCTCTTTTTTAATGGAGTCTTTATCTGGTTTTGGTATCAGGGTAATGCTGGCCTCATAGAATAAATTTGGAAATTTTCCTTCCTTTTCTATTTTTTGGAATAGTTTAAGAAGAATAGGTGTTAACTTTTCTTTAAATGTTTGGTAGCATTTGCCTGGAAAGCCATCTGGTCCTGGTCTTTGATTGTTGGGAATTTTTTGATTACTGATACAATTTCTTTGCTGGTTATCAGTCTGCTCAAGTGTTTTATTTTTTCCTGTTTCAGTTTCAGTAATTTATATGTTTCTAGAAATTCATCCATTTCTTCTGGGTTATCCAATGTGTTAACATATAGTTTTTCCATAATATTCTCTTAGATTCTATTTCTGTGGTGTTGGTTGTTATTTCTCCTCTCTCATTTGTGATTTTATTTATTTGGGTCCTTTCTCTTTTCTTTTTGATAAGTCTGGCTAGAAATTTATCAATTTTATTAATTTTTTTTCAACAAACCAGCTCCAGGTTTCATTGATCTGTTCTATTGCTTTTTTAGTTTCTATATCATTTATTTCTACTCTAGTTTTTTTATTTCCTTCCTTCTGTTTGTTTTGGGTTTTGTTTGTTGTTCTTTTTCTAGCTCCTTTAGGTGTAAAGTAAGGTTGTTTACTTGAAATCTTAATTGCTTCTTGAGGTAGGCCTGTATTGCTATAAACTTTCCTCTTAGAACTGCTTTTGCTGCATCTTAAAAATTTTGAACTGTTATGTCTTCATTTTTACTTGTTTCCATGTAATTTTTTATTTCTTCTTTGTTTTCTTCTTTGACCCATTCATCATTTAGTTGCATCTCATTTTTTTTCATTTTCTCATTGATTTTATTTTATTTATTTTTTTATTATGTTATGTTAATCACCATACATTACATCATTAGTTTTTGACATAGTTGCATCTCATTTAACCTCCATGTATTTGTCGTCTTTCCAGATTTTTTCTTGTGGTTGATTTCTAGTTTCAAAGCATTGTGGTAAAAAACAATGCATGATATGACTTCAATCTTCTACTTTGTTTAGATTTGTTTTGTGGGCTAATATGTGATCTATTCTGGAGGATGTTCCATGTGTACTTGAAAAAAAATGTGTATTCTGTTTTAGGATGGAATGTTCTGAATATTTCTGTTAAATCTATATGGTCCAGTGTGTCACCCAAAGCTACTGTTTCCTAGCTGATTTTCTGTTTGGATGATCTATCCTTCAATGTATGTGTGGTGTTAAAGTCCCCTATTATTATTACTGTATTATAATCAATTGTTTCCTTTATGTTTATTATGAATGGTTTTATGTATTTGGGTGCTCCCATGTTGGGTGTATAAATATTTACAATTGTTATATCTTCTTGTTGGATTGTCCACATTATTATTATACAGTGCCCTTAGCTCCTTGTTACAATCTTTGTTTTAAGTCTATTTTGTCTAGCATAAGTATTGCTACTCCTGTTTTCTTTTGACATCCATTTGCATGATAGATGTTTCTCCATCCTCTCACTTTCAATCTGCAGATGGCTTTAGGTCTAAAATGAATTTCCCGTAGGCAACATAGAGATTAGTCTTGGTTTGTTTTTTTTTTTTAGTCCATTCTGTTACCCTTTGTCTTTTGATTGGAACATCTACTCCATTTACATTCAAATTACTTACAGATAGATATGTATTTATTTCCATTCTGTTACTTGCTTGGCTGCTGTTTTTGTAGTTTTTTTTTTAAGATTTTATTTATTCATTTGAGACACAGAGATAGAGATAGAGAGAGAGCATGAGCAGGGAGAGAGGCAGAGGGAGAGGGAGAAGCAGGCTCCCCACTGAGCAGGGAGCCCGATGCAGGGCTCGATCCCAGGACCCTGGGATCATGACCTGAGCTGAAGGCAGACACTTAACCATCTGAGCCACCCAGGCATCCCTGTTTTTTTTTTTTTTTCTGATCCTTTCTTCTCTTGCTTTCATGTTTTGTTTTTTTTTTTACTTTCTTTAGTGATATACCTGGATTCCTTTCTCTTTATTCTTTGCATATCTATTCCTGGTTTTTGATTTGTAGTTACTGTTGGGTTTGTGTATAACATCTTCTGCATATAGCAGTATATATTAAGTTGATGGTCACTTAAGTTTGAATCCATTCTTTACTCCTCTCCTCCCCACATTTTAGGTATATGGTGTCATATTTTACATTGTTTTATTTTATGAATACCTTGACTGATTTTTACAGAAATAGTTACTGCTTTTGTGTTTTTTACTTTTCATACTCTCACTTACGGTCTTTCCTTTCTACTCAGAATCTTTTTTTTAAGATTTTATTTATTTATTTGCAGAGAGAGACACAGTGAGAGAGGGAACACAAGCAGGGGGAGTGGGAGAGGGAGAAGCAGGCTTCCCACAGAGCAGGGAGCCCAATGCAGGGCTCAATCCCAAAGGTAGACGCTTAACGACTAAGCCACCCAGGAGCCCCAGAATCCTCTTTTTAAAAGAATTTATTTATTTATTAGAGAGAGAGAGAGAAAGTACATGAGTGTGTGGGGGGGAGGAGCAGAGGGAGAAAGAGAATCAGACTCCTTGCTGAGCAGAGAGCCCAATGTGGGACTCAATCCGAGGACCCCGGGATCATGATCTGAGCTGAAGGCAGACGCTTAACCAACTGAGCCACCCAGGCACCTCATCCACTCAAAGAGTCCTCTTTAATAATTCTTGTAGAGCTGGTTTAGTGGTCATGATCTCCTTTAGTTTTTGTTTGAGAAACTCTTTATCTCTCCTTCTATTGTGAATGATAACCTTGCTGGATAGAGAATTTTTGGCTGCAGATTTGTCCCTTTTGGCACTTTGAATATATATCCACTCCTTTCTGGCCTGCAAAGTTTGTGGTGAAAGATCTGATAGCTTTATTGGCCTTCCTTTGTGTGTAACTGTCTTCTTTTCTCTGGCTGCTTTAAAATTTTTTCTTTAGTACTACTTTTTGCCATTTTGATTACTATGTGTCTTGGTGTAGACCTTTTTCTGTTGATTTTTTGGGGAATCTCTCTGCCTCCTGAATCTGGATATCTGTTTCCTTCCATGGATTAGGGAAGTTTTCAGTCATTATTTCTTCAAATAAATTTGCTTCCCCATTTTCTCTCTCTTCTCCTTCTGGGATCCCTATAATGTGAATGTTATTATGCTTGATTGACCACTGAGTCCCCTAGGACTATTCTTCATTTGCATATTTTTTCCTTTTATTTGCTCAGCTTGATTACTTTTAATTACTCTCTCTTCCAGGTCATTAATTAATTCATTTGCTTCATCTAGCATCCCCTGTATTCTATCAAGTGTTTTTGTGTTCTTCATCTCTGCTTGCCTCTTTTTAATCTCTTTGTTAAGTTCTCACTGATATCTTCTACTCTTTTCTCAAGTCCAGTGAGTATTTTTATGATCATTACTTTAAATTCTATATCAGGCATATTACTTATAGCTGTCTTGGTTGGGTCTCTTGCTGTGATTTTGTCCTGTTCTTTCATTTAGGAAATATTCCTCTGTCTCCTTATTTTATCTAACTCTTCTGTTTCTGTATTTTAGAAAAGTCAGCTACGTCTCTTGCTCTTGAAGGTAATGGCTTTATGAAGAAGAGGTCCTGTAATGCCCAGCAGTTCAGTATCCCCTCCTCCCCAGGACCTGGCACTTCAGGGAGTGTCTTCTGTGTGTTGTATGTGCCCTTCTGTAGAGTTCTGGCTGCTTTTTCCTTCAGTCCAGTTGTCTACAGTGGCTCTCTTTGCCTGCTGTGAGCTGTGTTTGGTTCCTGGTGAGGGTGGCATGTGTTTTAACAAGGTATGCACCAGTCTGTTTGCTGAGTGAGACCTGCTACCACCACCACCAGAACTGAATTCCCATAAAACGTATGGGTCAGGAGATGAGGTGTTAGTTGGGTTTGTGCAGTTCTTCTCGGGGAGGGGTCCATAGTGCTGGAACTGAGACAAGTGTGGCTGGGAAGGGTGCATCCACAGAAGCACAAGGGGCAGGTTTTGGTGTAAGTTAGGTAGTGAGTGTGGACACCATGCAGGTTCCCACAGGTGGCTTTGTGTTTATGCTGGGTGTGTTGGGGAGGAAAATGGCATGTGCCAGCTACTTTGTTCCTGGAGGTATCTCCCCATGATCCCTGCCTCTCTGGACCACACTCTGAGATGAGTAAATCATTCTCCCTCTTGTCTGCCCCCGTCGTTTTTCAAATTGCTGCTTCCAGTCTGTATCTCTGTGGACTGTTTGTCCTACTGTCTTTTCAAGGGTGGGGACTCAGCTTCCTGTTGTCCTCCGGGCTCTCCTAGAGCAGATCCTGCAGATTTTTAAAATTCCAGGCTTTAAGTTCCACTGGTTGTAAGAACTCATGAAATTCAGCCCCTCTCACTTTCAAAGCTAAATATTATGGGGATTTGTCTGCCCCATGCAGGATCCCCAGTGTGATAGTGTGTTTCTTGCCCTTCTCTGCACCACTGGCTTCCTCCCCACCATGGACAGCCAAGGTCCATTTTTCTCCCAAACCATGTCTTCACCCTTCCCACCTTCTCTGATCTGACCTCTTCTGTACTTTTAGTTGTGGAGTTTGTTCTGTCAGTCTTCAGATCATTTTCTGGTTTATTTATGCTGATGTGAGTGTTACCTAGTTGTATCTGTGGGATGAGGCGAGCTTAGGATCTTCCTACTCCACCATCTTCCTAGCCTCTCTCCTGTATGGATATTATTTTCAACTCATTTGGGCAAATGCCAAGGTGTTTGATTGATGGATCATATTCTATGGTTATGTGTAGTTTTGTGAGAAATTGCCAACTGTCTTCCAAATTGGCTGTACTATTTTGCATTTCCACTAGAAATGAATGAGAATTCATTCCTTTTGTTCCTCATCCTTGCCAGCATTTGGCAGTGTTTTGGATTTTAGACATTCTAATAGGTTTGTAGTGGTTTCCTATTACTATTTTAATTTACAATTCACTAAATAATTATGATGTTGAGCATCTTTTCACATGCTTACTTCTCATCTGTTTATCTCGTTTTGTGAGATTATTTGTTCATATCTTTTGCCCATATTTAATTATGTTGTTTGTTTTGTTATTGTTGAGTTTTTCCTTTGTATATTTTAGATGCCAGTCCTTAATTAGATATGTATTTTACAGATCTGGTTTGTTTTTTAATTCTCTTAAGAATGTGTTTTGCAAATAGAACTATGCTACAATCCAGCAATTATACTACTAAGTATTTACCCAAAGAATACAAAAATGCTAATTCAAAAGGATACATGCACCCCAATGTTTATAGTAGCATTATCTACAATGGCCAAATTATGGAAACAGCCCAAGTGTCCATTGACTAATGAATGGATAAAGAAGATGTGATATATATATATATCACACACATATATATATAACATTCACATCAGCATACACACACACACACACACACACACACAATGGACTATTACTCAGCCATCAAAAAGAATGAAATCTTGCCATTTTTAATGGCATGGATGGAGCTAGAGAGTATTATGCTAAGCAAAATAAGTCAGTCAGAAAAAGACAAATACCATATGATTTCACTTATGTATGGAATTTAAGAAACAAAACAAGCCATCATAGGGAAAAAAGAGAGAGAGGCAAACCAAGAAACAGACTCCTAACTACAGAGAACAATATTATTACCAGAGTCAGGGGTTAGATGGGGGAGTGGATTAAATAGGTGATGGGGTTTAAGGAGTGCACTTGTGATGAGCACTGGGTGATGTATGTAAGTATTGAATCACTAAATTGTACACCTGAAACTAATATTACACTGTATGATAACTAACTGGAATTTAAATAAAAACTTTAAAAAAAGGAAAAAGAGTGTGTTTTGCAGAGCACAAGTGTTTAATTTTAATTGAGTTTAAGTTATCAGTTCTTTCTTTCATGGGTTGCACATTTGGTACTGTATCTAAATTATGATTGCCAAACCCAAGGTCACCTAGATTTTTTCCTATGTTATCTTCTAGGAGTTTTATAGTTTGTGTTTTACATTTAGATCTATGGTCCAGTTTAGGTTAATGTAAAGTCTGTGTCTACATTTATTTACTTTGCATGTAGATGTCCTGTTGTTCCAACACCATTTGTTGAGAAGTCTATACTTTCTTCATTAAATTGCCTTTGTTCCTTAATCAAAGATTATTTTTGTATATTTGTATGGATGTGTTTCTGGACTCTCTTCTGTTCCATTTATCTATTTGTTTATTATTTTGCCAGTGCTATGCTACCTTGATTACTGTAGGTTTATGGTAAGCCTTGAAGTTAGATAGTGTCAGTCCTCCAGCTTCTTTCTTCTTCTAATTTGTGTTGAGAACTCTTGTCTTTTGTCTTTGCACATAAATATAAAATCATTTTTTCAATGTCTACAAAATAACTTGCTGTTACTTTGGGATTACACTGAATCTATAAATCAAATTGGGAAGAACAGATGTCTTGACAATACTGAGTTTTCCTATATGTGTATATGGACTATTTCTCCATTTATTTATTTCTTTGATTTTTCATCAGAGTTTGGTAGTTTTCCACACGTAGATCCTGTACATATCTTGCTAGATTTATACATTTCACATACAGATTTAATACGATCTCAATTGAACTCAACATAACCATGTTAATATGCCCCTATTAGAATTACATTGAAAGAATATATAGTTTAAGAATAGTAAAATCATTTCTAAGAGTACAGCATTCCAATGTTTGGATTTGCAGTTATTATTAAATATTTCACTAATGTTGCTTAAGTATTATTTCCTAATTGTTTGAACTTTAACTCCCATCTTTTACCTTCACCAACAAGGAGAGAGACAAGAACAATCATCAAACTAGCTTTTGTAACAGAAATTTTATCTATGGTCAGGGGGGTTAATGTTTAACATTGCCTAGGATCAAAAAAAGGGGTGGGTCATCCAACATTGATAGAGAACAAGTCTATGCACCAGGCCCCAGGTTAAGCATTTCATCTTTTAATTCTCATAACATCTTGCTTTTAATGTCAGTTATATGAAAGGAAACCAAAAATTAGAGTGGAGTTGGGATTTGAGTTCATTTTCTGGTTCCCTAGCCTATGCTCTCACACTATTACCATGACTTATCTAAAGAATTATTTCATTGACTGCTGGTTTTTTGTTATGGCATTTTTGGTGGCATACAGAATTTACAGCTTAGATAAGATCCTCACCTGCTTGAAAACGCTATGTTCCCCAAACTGTTTGCTGTGTTGTTTTTTTTTTTATTCTCCATTATATAGTGAATAATCTAGAACTTTATCCTAGTATAGATCTGCATTCTAATTGCATTTCTACCAGTTAATAGCGGTGTAACCTTGGACCAACTGTTTAAATAGTTGGAAACTCAATTCCCTTGGCATGCATAAAACTTCATAAAGTAACTCAGAAAAGAGGATATTTTGTTTTGTCATGACTCCATGCAACCATTTTGATAAAATCTACACTTTCACAAAGGATTCAGTAACATTTTGGGTAATGATAATATTGTTGTATTTCCTCTATTGTGCAACGTTAGGTGTATTTATCACCCAGCCTAGTGTAGAATGTGAAGAAACAAATCTGGCCCACATCTAGCCACATTCAAATCAAAGCCTCAAATAAAAATAAGCAAATGAAAAATTGTAATATAGGAAAACATGAATTCTCTGTAGGCATGCTAGTAGTTTCCATAGATCTGTTGGGTATAAACTGTGAAAAGAACTTCTAAATGGAATCACATCACCTTGCAGAGGAAGAGAACAAGAATGTATTTGATCAACTAGAGTACACTGACACCAAGTATATGTTAGGTACTGTGCTAGGTATGGAGGACACAGAGATGAATCATATAGAAATCCTGTCTTCAGGATGTTCAGAGGAGAGTGGGGAGAAATATAAACAAATCATAACCTTTCTTGATTATTCTGTGCCATGCAAATTTACACATAAATATATATATATAGGAAAACATATATATATATGTTTTCATCCTTTGAAATAAAATTTACCTTTTAAGATGAAATATAACTCTAAGGTTAAAAACTGAGAATACAAAATAATGTTATAAAATATTTTTAAATGAAATTAAGTTTCAGTATAAGTAATAGTAAGCCAGTGATGTGTATTATACTATTATATATATAATTTTATTATATATTATATTTCACTATATATAATATATATTATGTATAATATATATAACTTTTTTCTCAGTGGGGTTTTGTGTAGGTATCCATGTTACTGAGAGGGTAAATAGCTAGTGAGTGCTGGAGATGGGACTTTACACTTAAGTATGCTTGACACTAAGCTGATCATTTTTCTGCTTATTATGGCAACACTTTACTTCATTTGTAGTGGCATGTGTAATTCCCAGTGAGACAGTTATCCTCAAAAGGATTCACATTTTGAAAATCCAGACACACAGCAAGCCTTAGCATCCCCATAAAGGTCCAAGTCACTCTCAGTCAAAACTCAGATAAGTAATGTGCTAAAACCAACAGGTCATTTGTACATATCCTGACTTTTGTGTGTGTTAAGAAGGAGCAGAGAACTTGGGAAGTGAGAGCCACAATATTGGGCCCTTCTGTGGAACAGATGTTTTACCCAGTATAAAGGGTTATGAAGCTGAAGTTACCTGTGTTTCTGCCATTTCAGTGGGGTCCAGTGCTAAAGAGATCAGTTCCTCAGAAACAGTTGTCATCTGGGAAAGGGAAGATGAAATGGCTCAGAGCCTTGAACCACTCACAGCTAGACAGAGCTTTCACCTCCAGGTTTCCCCTGTGAGGAAGTACCAGAAAAAGGTTTTTTAGAGACTTTAACAGATTTTAAGTAGAGCCAAAAGAGCTATGGGACATGTTTTGGTAGGCGGAAATGAAAACATATTGCAGGTTGGAGTCAAGAGACCCAGAATTGAAGACTGACTCTACTACTAGCTAGCTGGGTGGTATTAAGTATAGAACAGTCCCTGACACATAGTATTCACTCAGTCAATATTCATTGAATGAATGTGTTTCCCCACCTGGACTGTGAGACCCTTGAAAGGAAGGACCCTATTTCATTGTTTGTTTGGGTTTTTTTGTAAATTCAGCATCCAGTTCACTGTCTAAATCCTGTTAAGCACCACTAAATTTTGAATTAATTATTGTGTAACCTTGATAAGAAAATCATTTGCCCAATGTGGACATAGTACCAAAGATATTATTGATGTAGGCACCACATATTTTGCTTTTGTGTATAGATGCCAAGCAAACCCTTTTAATAAGATGTGAGTTTTTGAAAGCAAAAATATCTGACTCATTATTTTTGGCATTCCACACAGTAACTAGTATTTATAGTACATGTAAGAATTTACTGCAGCTTTTCCTTGATCTCAATCATTCTAGTGTCACTCTTGGTTTTTGCTTTATCTGTGCACAATCTGAAACTTAACATGTTTTTATTTTTTGAAAGAAAAATTATCTTTTAAAATGAATCATAGCTCTAAGATTAAAAACTAAGAACACAATATAATGTTATGAAATATTTTTAAATGAAATTAAGATTCGGTACAAGTAATAGTAAGCTGGTGATATGCATTATGCTAACTACTTTATATATCTTCTCTCTTTCAGTCATCATAATAGCTCTTCTAAAAAATATTCTTCCATTTACCACAGATGAGATTAAGATCCAGGGAAGTTAGGAAATAGTCCAGGGTCACACAAAGACAAAAAAGACACATAGGAGAGAACAAAAATTCTGACTCAAGTTTTTTGGTTGCTAAAGCCCAGTTGGAGTGGACTGTAGGCAGTTCCAAATTATTCCTAAGTGCTTCCTCCTGATTCCTTTCCCTCTTTTCTCACTGATCCAGCCCTCTGGTTTTCAGGCCATTTCTTCTTCATACTTTCAACAGTTTCTCATCCCACAGGCCACTCCCCAAATCCTCTGGCTCACTGCCTGTACATCTAACACTGAGGCCTGCTAGAACAGAGGAAAATGGATATTTTTAAGTCTTTCTGAGAACATAAAGCAATTGTTATTTACACCTTCCTGAGAACTATTAAGGAGTGACCATCCGAGGAGGGCTCTTTGTGATCTAGTTTCTGGGTGTGAGAATGCAGATAAAGGGCGGAGGGAGAGAAGGAAATTGTTCTCCTTGTACAAAGGACTGGGGGAGGAGATGGAGCCTGGAAGATCTAGAAGCTTCTGTGGAGGGAGGCAGGGACAGTAAGATATTGGCTGCAGGAACTGTAGGAGATAAAGGAGGGTACAAAGCTCAGCTAATGATAGGCACCCACTAAATGTCCTTGGGTCTTAACTAGAAAGATGTGGTAAATTATGGTGAAATGTGTAAGGAGGAAATTGCTTTCCAAGTTGAAGCTGTGAGCAGGAAGTTTGCCTGTGAGTTCACAAAAATCTTCCTTGTGTTTTCAGAAGCTGAGTAGCTAGATCAAGGAGACGAGGCAGCAGTGATTTAAGTCCAGACAGGATTCAAGGAATAATGGGTCTGGGGCTGGTAATCAAAGCCAAGGGATAGAATATGCAGTAAGAGGAAGAGGGAAAGGAACTATATCATTTATTGGCACCCTCCCTCCACCATGTCAGGTATTTTAGGTATATTATTCCATGAAATTTTCAGATCCAATCTGCAAAGCAATGTCCCCCCCACCCACATGACAGACGAGGAAATAGGTTCAGAATGGCTATGAAGGAATTAGCAGCCCACCAAAGTGGTATAAAGATGATTTTAAATTGAAAACATCTGAACAGATAGCAGCCATATAAAGAAACGTTACTTAAATTTAAGCAGAACCTACCAAAATTACAACTGCCATTGACCTGTCCCTCCCAGGAAGTTTCCTGATTAAAAGAACACTGACCCTTAGTACCAGAAAGTGTGAATTCAACTTTCATAACCCCCTCTCCAAATACACAACACACACACACACGGAAATTTTGAGCCTAGAAGGAGATAGACTACCATTATCATTAGCATCAAAAAACCCGATAGAGCCTTCCATAATTTTCCCATTAAAGTCCTAACCTCTCTCCCTTTTAAGTTGGTATATATACTTTTCTTTCTGGCTATTCATTGAGTTACTCATTATTGGGTGCTCCCACTTATGCATATATTTTCTCTTGTTAATCTATTTATTGTCAGTTAATTTACAGGCCTTGACCATTTGAACCTAAATTAGAGGAAAAAATTTTCCTCCCAACAGCGAAATGTCTTGCTTAGGTTCACACAGATTGCAAATAGCAGGGCACAGGAATTTACCCCTGATCATTTGTGCCTCAAAGAAAAATGTTTTGAATTTTAGAGTAGACATGTGTATTTGATGAAGGCCTTTCTACCTCCTTGGCAGACAGAAATGTGGTTCCCTGGAACAGACCCTAGAGCACCCACAGAACTGATCCGGGACATATCCAAGTTCCTTAGATAGTCTAGGCTGCAGATCCCAAACCCAATGAAGCTGAAGTAATCTATATGAGTGGGTGGGCCACAGAAAGAGCCTGTGTCCCTGCAAATATTCTTCAGTCAAACTCAGAGCAGAGTGACGTTTAAGGCCAGTAAATGGTCACTTTCCATAATTATCTTTGTACTAGAATATTCTGGAGGAGTCAGAGATCCTAGGAAAAGGCTGACTAGAGATAGGAACATGTGTCAGAGCCAGGACAGTCTTTGGATTTAATGAGATTATGGTATGTAATTGAAGACAAGTCACTTTACATCACTGAGTCTCAGGGCTATAAAATGTGGAAGCTCTTATCTACTGCCAGGATCTTGTGGAGAACAGATATATTAGCCAAGAGTTTGCCACAGCTAATTAAGCTTATAATATTAGCAGCTCTAGTTTCTGTTACCTTTTTAAAAATTCTAATACACTTTGTAGATAACTCTATGTGTGTTTGCATATATAAAACATATTTAACACACATCCAAATGTGCTTACATGTGCGCAAATAATGTTCTTTGTCTTGGTAACACACTATTTTTTGAAATCCACAGAGTGCAAAGTCAGAAGGTTTTATCAGGGAAACATATTCCTTGGGTACCACTATAGGATTTGAGAGAAATACAACATCATCATTGCCTACCACCAACAATTTAATCAAAGATTCTTCTATACTACTTTAAACTTATAACAATACTCACTATTATGCTTGAGTAAGTCCCCCTTTAAGGCTAAACCTTATGTGTGATCTATAAAATATATGAATATGGGAAGCCACACACATTGTTTTATTTCTAAAATTTTTGCTTTTGCTGTACTTTCTTACTCTTAGTTATTAAAAAGACAAATCAATATTTTAGAGGCATAAAAAAAGAACATAAAATTATTTGTAGAAAAGAAGAAAAAGCCACTTTGGAAAATAATGTGGAGACTCCACAAAAAATTAAAAATAAAACTATCATATGATCCAGTAATCCTACTTATGATTATTTTTCCAAAAGTATTGAAACCGGATCTCAAAGACATATTAGCACTCTTCTGTTCATTGCAGCACTTTTCACAATGGCCAAGTATGAAAACAACATACATGTCCATCCACAGATAAATGAATAAAGAAAATATGATATAGGTAGATCTCAAAAGAAAATTCTGCAATATGTGACAACATGGAGAAAACTTGAGGACTTTATGCTAAGTGAAATAAGCCAGTCATAGAAAGACAAATACTGCAAGATTCCACTTACATGAAATATCTAAAGTAGTCAAATTCATAGAATCAAAGACTGGAATGATGGTTGCTGGGGCTAAGGGGAAGGAAAACAGGGGAGTTATTAACAGGCATAAAGTTTCAGTTAAGTAAGATGAATAAACTAAAGATTTGATGTGCAACATTCTACTTATAATCAACAATAAGGCATTGTACCCTTAAAATTTTGTTCAGAGGGTAGATCTCATTAAGTGTTCTTATGATGATAAAATCAAATTTTAAAAATACTTTATAGTTTTCAGAGTAGGTTTATTCCTAAGTATCATGGTTTTTGCTGCAATTGTAAATGGGATTGATTACTTCATCTCTCTTTCTGCTTCATTATTGGCATATAGAAATGCAACAGATTTCTGTACATTGATTTTATATCCTGTAACTTTACTGAATTCATGTATTAGTTACAGCAGTTTTTGGTGGAGTCTTTCAGGTTTTCTATACAGAGTATCATGTCATCTGCAAATAGTGAAAGTTATTTCTTTGCTGATTTGGATGCCTTTTATGTTGTTGTTGTTGTTGTTGTTGTTGTTGTTGTTGTCTGATTGCTCAGGCTGCAACTTCCAATACTATATTAAGTAATAGTGGTGAGAGTGGTCATTTCTGTCTTGTTCCTGACCATAAAGGAAAAGCTTTCATTTCCCACCCCCCATTGAGGTTGGTATTAGCTGTGGGTTTTTCATATATGGCCTTTATTATGTTGAGATATGTTCCCTCTAAACCAATTTTGTTGAGGGTTTTTATCATGAATGAATATTGTACTTTGTCAAATGCTTTTTCTGTATCAGAAAAGATCATATGGTCCTTATCTTTTCTTTTATTATGTAGTGTATCATGTTGATTAATGTGTGAATATTGAAATACTCTTGCAGCCCAGGAATAAATCCCACTTGATTGTGAATGATTTTTTAAATGTATTGTTGGATTTGGTTTGTTAGCATTTTATTGAGAATTTTTGCATCCATGTTCATCAGGGATATTGACCTGTAGTTCTCTTTTTTAGTAGGGTCTTTATCTGGTTTTGGTATCAGGGTCATACTGGCCTCATAGAATGATTTTGGAAGTTTTCCTTCCATTTCTATTTTTTGGAATAGTTTGAAAAGAATAGATATTAACTCGTCTTTAAATATTTGGTAGAATTCCCCTGTGAAGCTATGTGATCCTGGGCTTTTGTTTGTTGGGAGTTTTTTTATTAATGATTCAATTTCTTTGCTATTTATCTGTCTGTTCAAGTTTTCTATTTCTTCCCTTTTCAGTTTTGTTAGTTTATATATTTCAAACCAAGAAACAGACTCTTAACTTGAGAGAACAAACTGATGGTTACCAGAGGGGAGGTGGGTGGGGGAGGGTGGGTTAAATGGGTGAACTGGATTAAGGAGTGTACTTGTGATGAGCACTGGGTGTTGTATGGAAGTGTTGAATCACTATATTGTACACCTGAAATTAATATTACATTGTATGTTAGCTAACTGGAATTTAAATAAAAAAGTTAAAAAATACTTAAAAATTATGTAATCAGAACTTTCATGGAACAGATTGTGGTGGGCAAAGTATAGTTCATAATGGTACCACTCGGGACAAAATTGGAAGACAAAATGAAGATGAACATCCAGCTTTTCTCAGTGTGGCTTTTTATATTGTCAGTAATGCTCTTGCTATGATCAAAGTTTTTTTCAGGAAGGCAAACAAACAAGACAGAACTCTTCTCCCTCTAGGTGAGAGATCAATTCATTCTTCACACAGAGAGAATTATGTTCACCTTATGAAATAAACACATGAAATTAGAGAAAAACTTCAAAATAAATTAAAAAAGGACAAAGTCTCCCTCTTTCCACCTCCAGATATGAACAATGTTAATTTAATTTAGTTCTTCCTGGTTTTCTTTCTTCTTTGTAGTGGGGGATAACACACATAAGTGATGTGGGAAACAAAGGCAAAAAGAAAAATTAAATTTCCTTACTACATACAGCCCACTGACAAGTCCTTGAAACAGGCAGAGTGACATTCCTCTAGGAATTCAGCTGCCTCGATGTTAATGCTTTGCTAAGGGCAAAAGGCAATCTTAGCTTAATATTATCCCCACCCAGGATCCTGCAAGTCTGTTTTAACATATAAAAATTCCTTTGGAAACTTCCTTTATCTCTACCCCCCAAGATATATGTTGGCAATCATTCCCCAAGCATATGACCCACTGATATACATCTGAAGGGTCTCATGACTAAGGTTTTATTAGACAGTAATAAATGACCTTTTCCTGACAATAACTAACCCCCTCAAGGTCCTGGAAACCTGGCTTCCAAAATACCTTAGAGACTTAACACAGTCCCTAACCCCCTCCCAACTTGAAAGTATATAATCAGCTACTCCTCATGACCCCAGTGTAACTCTTTCTGCCCAGGGTCTTGTCCTCATAAAACCACTTTTTTTGCACCAAAGACGTCTCAAGAATTCTTTCTTGGCTGTTGGCTCTGAACTCCAACATCTTTCCTACATCATAAGAAGTGTACAAAAAAATGAATTAATGCAAATAAATACAAATGTAACCACCCAGGTCAAGAAATATAAAGGTCTCCAATTCTTAGGCATTTTTTGTTTTCAATTTTTATAGTTCTCATGAATGCTGCAGTAAGATCCTTCACTACAAAGATTTTAATAAAACTCCTTTGACAGCAAAACATCTAATAGAATTCAGTTTGTGTCAGTGTATATGTGTGTATATGTCAGTGTGTGTATACAATCTACTTACTCTGTTTAAACATATCTACATACATCAGAGATACTTAATAAATACTTAAGAATTTATTTATTTAAAAAAGAACATTTATAATGATTCAGCAGTTCCATACATCACCTTTGCTCATCACAGACATGTACACTCCTGAAACTAATATATCACTGTATGTTAACTAACTGGAATTAAAATAAAAACTTAAGCAAAGAAAAATAAAATAAAAAATAAAACATTTATTTTCTAATCCTAAAATGAATACATAAGACTTATATAAAATAAGAGAAATTTCAAAAGAAAAGAAAAATTATCAAATTTTTGCTGCTTTAAACAACCTGTAGTATGTGACACAGTAATTAAAATTTAGATCACTGGGGTGTCTGGGTGGCTTAGTCGGTTAAGCATCTGTCTTTGGCTCAGGTCATGATCCCAGAGTCCTGGGATCAAGTTCCATGTCAGGCTCCCTGATCAGCAGGGTCTGCTTCTCCCTTTCTCTCTCCCTCTGCCTCTCCACCTGCTTGTGCTCTCTCTCTCTCTAGTAAGTAAAATCTTAAAAAAATAAAATTTAGATCACAGAGTTACATTTCTAGAATTATAGAAAACCATATTGGTCAGACCAACTCTCTCATTGAAAACAGTTCAAAATACTATGGTAAATAAAACTGTAATCTCTACTTTCAGGAATATTTTGTCTGCAATTATTTATCATTTTTGTAAGAAAATAAGAATTGATTTTTATTATGTTCTAATTCAGAACAATCAGACAGCTCTGCAGTCTTTCTAAAATTTTATGAAAAAGGGGACTTCTTTGGCTATTCCTGGACCAACTCAGGAAGGAGGAGGTTAGCAAGTGGCATACCATTAATATGCATTTTTTTAAAACAGCTTTATCGAGGTATCATTTACATACCATAAAATGCAATGAATTTTAATCAATTTAAATTTACAGAGTTATGCAAACATGACTATAATCCACATTTCTTTCTTTTTTTTCTTTTTCTATTGTGGTAGGAACACTTAGGATGAGATTTACCCCATTAACAATATTCAAATATACTGTACAGTATTGTTAACTGTAGGTACCACATTTTATAGCAAATCTCCAGAACTTGTTCATCTTGTATTAAGTGAAATTTTATATTTATTGAATAGCAACCCCCTGTTTCCACAGGGGGTGGAAAGCCATTAATATGCATTTTAAAGAAAATGGTTCTGACAAATACTTGTCAAATGAGTGCTTCAAGAGCTCCTCCTCTACAATAGTCTCTTACTGTGATTTTACTATTCCATACCCTCTGAATGCACAATGTCTATTTTAGAATAGATTTTTCTAGAGCAGATTGAAAAATAGCTATGATTTATAGGGGTGTTAACTGTATTTCAGGAACTGGCTTGAACCACCCCAAATCCAAGAGAATAAAAATTTAAATCCACAAAATAACATAGGCAATACAGAGAATTATTGATTTTAAATATTAGGAAAGTGAAGCTCAGAGAGGATAAGCAACTAACCCAGGGTCATATAGTTAGCAGCTGGAGAAACTAGACTTGGAATTTTACTTGATCAGTTGTATGCTGGTAAATGTTTGAAAATCAAGAGAGGAAGGAGAGATCTGGGAGTGCATGCTTTGTAGAGTTCTCTGATTTGTGTGGTGAAAATACTCACCATCACCAATTTCAAGGAAGAGATGCATAGGATCTTAGAGCCTCTTTTTAGCCTCTTAAGAGCCAGTGTGAGCCAGTTTCAGCATACTGCTAAAATGGGGCAAGCCATTAAACACTCAGCATTAAAATTCCCTCATTGTCAACTGGGAATGAGAATAACTGCACTGAATAAATGCTCTGAAGACTTACAGGGATAACAAAATGGGAAACTGCCTAACAGTGTGCTTGGCTCACAGGTGCTCAAAAAATGTTTGTTTAGAGTAATGATAATGACAAAAATAACTGTTTTCTGTGTAATAATAAAACAAGATCATTACTACTGTCTTTAACTTCTTAATTGAATCTACTCTATATGAGCAGTAACTACCATTCTTACCAGAATATTCCTGTGTGGACCTTTCCTGAAGACAAATTTAAAAATTAACGTTCGAGCAATGATTTATAACATGTAGCCCAGAAAACCATAGGCTGACCAGGTTCTGAGTGTCACACTTTAATTCATAGTTATCTGACCTTTCTGAGTCATAGCTCTTATTGAATAGGCATCCTATGAGCTACATTCCAAGTCTGTTAGGATAGTGGCAGAATTTGGTGGCACATCTAGCACAGAGTCTGGTACATAATGCAAACATAACAGCTGTAGCTGCAGTCTGATATAATTCACCCCCTGAAACTTTCCCCAAAGCATTAGAAAGTAGTGATACCAAACAAGACTAGTAGAGAAGATCATTTACTTACCAGTAGGATAATGTATGTTGACAGGCAGAGGCTCTGGGACACTAATCCCCACAAAGGGTATACATGCTTCCCAGGGTAACCAAGCAGCTTCAGAAATCTCACATATTCCTGAGACTTAAAAAAAACAAAAAACAAAACAAAACAAAAAACTCACAAGTACACTTTTGGTCTCAGAATGTATGGTCAGTACATAAAATGGCTTACATTTTCTTTTCATTTTTAAAAAAGCTTCAATTACCTTTCTGTCTGATCAGCCTATTCTGGAGAAATGCTTCATTAACAAGAATCAATGGTAGAGTGGTTCTGACCACAGGCTTTGATTCAGGCGTTATTTTTTTGGAAACTGTTTGGAAGGAAAATGGCTTTTTCCTTTCATTTTATTTTATTTCAGGTTATGTATTTCAGGACCATTTTTTTCCTAATGAATAGCTGTGTTTAGAATTTTCTCAAATTACAAGAATGTTCTCTAGGAGAGGATATCAACCAGATGTTTAGTTTAGGAGCTTCTCTTTAGCTTAAATCTGATAGCTTTCAAAATCAACATACACCTCAGAAAGAATCATCCTTGACTTTTTTTTTTTTTTTTAGATTTACTTGTCTGTTTTGCAGTTACCAACCATGTGTCAGACACTTTATGGATTCGTGGTGTAAGACCAAAAATTAAGGCTCAACATTATGTACTGCTTTGACATCTGGTAAAATTGGGAGGGCCTTGAATGGTCTAACCAGGAGTTTTCCTCCCCACTTATCCCATGAATAAGATCCCCTAGCCAAACCATCTTCCCTATCAGAGTAACCAGGCACAGTTCCTGCTTATCCCTGAATAGCAGGTTTCACGTCCCTGACTGCCCATGGAATTATTTGAACAAGCAATCAAATCTTCCCATGGGAAACAGGGGGCACCCCATGTTCTTAATACTGTAAAGCCTTCTTCCCATGGCCCAGGTTGTCCACTCTGTTACCAAGTGCAAGCCCCGTGTGGCCCTGTATGGCATGCAGTGTCCTTCTCCAAGTTGTGAATGTATGTGACTAATAAACCATTATGAATATCATCTGTTCAGTATTGGGTGTCATGTGCTTGGCCATCCCCATAAACCAAGGGCAGGAATACCTCTATCAACAATGTAGTGAATAAGAGGCAATCTAACTGCTAATCATCACAAAGAGTCTGTGACAAAAGTATCTTTATTACAATTTCACTGATGAAGAAATTGAAGTTCAGAAAATGATAGGTTACTTGCCCCCAATCACACAGCTAGAAAGGTGCCAAACTAGAGTTTAATTTGGTCCTTTCACACTTCAAAACCTGTGCTCATGTTAGCCAGCATACTCCAAATGTCCAAAAATTGGGAAAAATCTGCTTATTTTAAATATCCAATGCAATAAACTTCTTTTAAAGTGCCCATATTAAAACAAGCCAGATACTAGGTTCTTCTGTTTTCACTTGCCAGTCATCTGCCTCAGAGATGCAAACGATTCATGGAGTTTGCTACAATTTTCTGATCTCTGGGAGATAGCAGAAACTCCTACTGTTCTCTGAATTCTGAGACAAAGGACATAAAAACTAGAGATGTCCTCCCCATCAACTTCACTCCTCTAATTCCACATATTAAATCTCATCCACTGATAGCTTCAATTTTTTCCCCATGCCCATTACATCTTCAGGATTTTTCACTCATCCCTGTAAATAGATGACCAATTTATTTATTTTTATTTTTAAAAATTTTTTATTAACATATAATGTATTATTTGTTTCAGGGGTACAGGTCTGTGATTCATTAGTCTTACACAATTCATAGCGCTCACCATAGCAGATACCCTCCCCAATGTCCATCACCCAGGCACTCCATCCCTCCCACATCCCTCCACTCCAGCAACCCTGTTTGTTTCCTGAGATTGAGAGTCTCTTATGGTTTGTCTCCCTCTCTGGTTTTGTCTTGTTTCATTTTTCCCTTCCTTCCCCTATGATCCTCTGTCTTGTTTCTCAAATTCCTTATATCAGTGAGATCATATGATACTTGTCTTTCTCTGATTGACTTATTTCGCTTAGCATAATACCCTCTAGTTCCATCCACGTCGTTGCAAATGGCAAGATTTCATTTTTTGATGGCTGCATGATATTCCATTGTATATATATGTATATATATACCACATCTTCTTTATCCATTCATCTGTTGATGGACATCTAGGCTCTTTCCATGGTTTGGCTACTGTGGACATTGCTGCTATAAACATTGGAGTGCATGTGCCCCTTCAGATCACTACATTTGTATCTTTGTGGTAAATACCCAGTAGTGCAATTGCTGGGTCGTAGGGTAGCTCTATTTTCAACTTTTTGAGGAACCTCCATACTGTTTTCCAGAGTGGCTGCACCAGCTTGCATTCCCACCAACAGTGTAGGAGGGTTCCCCTTCCTCCGCATCCTCACCAACATCTGTTGTTTCCTGACTTCACTTTAGCCATTCTGACTGGTGTGATGTGGTATCTCATTGAGGTTTTGATTTGTATTTCCCTGATGCCGAGTGATGTTGAGCACTTTTTCATGTGTCTGTTGGCCATTTGGATGTCTTCTTGGCAAAAATTGTCTGTTCATGTCTTCTGCCCATTTCTTGATTGGATTATTTGTTCCTTGGTTGTTGAGTTTGATAAGTTCTGTATAGATTTTGGATACTGGCACTTTATCTGATGTCATTTGCAATATCTCCTCCCATTTTGTCGGCTGTCTTTTGGTTTTGTTGACTGTTTCCTTTACTGTGCAGAAGCTTTTTATCTTGATGAAGTCCCAATAGTTCATTTTTGCCCTTGCTTCTCTTGCCTTTGGCGATGTGTCTAGGAAGAAGTTGCTGTGGCTGAGGTTGAAGAGGTTGCTGTCTGTGTTCTCCTCTAGGATTTTGATGGATTCCTGTCTCGCATTTAGCTCTTTCATCCATTTGGAGTCTATTTTTGTGTGTGGTGTAAGGAAATGGTCCAGTTTCATTTTTCTGCATGTGGCTGTCCAATTTTCCCAACAGCATTTGTTGAAGAGACTGTCTTGTTTCCATTGGACATTCTTTCCTGCTTTGTCAAAGATTAGTTGACCGTAGAGTTGAGAGTCCATTTCTGGACTCTCTATTCTGTTCCATTGATCTGTGTGTCTGTTTTCTGTGCCAGTACCATACTGTCTTGATGACTACAGCTTTGTAATAGAGCTTTAAGTCCAGAATTTGATGCCACAAGCTTTGCTTTTGTTTTTCAACATTCCTCTGGCTATTTGGGGTCTTTTCTCGTTACATATAAATTTTAGGATTATTTGTTCCATTTCTTTGAAAAAAGTTAATGGTATTTTGATAGGGATTGCATTAAATGTGTAGATTGCTCTAGGTAGCATAGACAGTTTCACAATATTTGTTCTCCCAATCCATGAGCCTAGAACGTTTTTCCATTTCTTTGTGTCTTCCTCAATTTCTTTCATGAGTATTCTATAGTTTTCTGAGTACAGATTCTTTGCCTCTTTGGTTAGATTTATTGCTAGGTATCTTACAGTTTTGGGTACAGTTGTAAATGGGATCAACTCCTTAATTTCTCTTCCTTCTATCTTGTTGGTGTATAGAAATGCAACTGATTTCTGTGCATTGCTTTTATATCCTGCCACTGTACTGAATTCTTGTATGAGTTCTAGCAGTTTTGGGGTGGAGTCTTTTGGGTTTTCCACATAAAGTATCATATCATCTGCAAGGAGTGAGAGTTTGACTTCTTCTTTGCCAATTTGGATGCCTTTTATTTCTTTTTGTTGTCTGATTGCTGAGGCTAAGACTTCTAGTAACAGTGGTGATAGTGGACATCCCTGCCGCGTTCCTGACCTTAGGGGGAAAGCTCTCAGCTTTTCCCCATTGAGAATGATATTCGCTGTAGATTTTTCATAGATGGATTTTATGATATTGAGGTATGTACCCTCTATCCCTATACTCCGAAGAGTTTTGATCAAGAAAGGATGCTGTACTTTGTCAAATGCTTTTTCTGCATCTATTGAGAGGATCATATGATTCTTGTTCTTTCTTTTGTTAATGTATTGTATCACGTTGATTGATTTGCAGATGTTGAACCAGCCTTGCAGCCCAGGGATAAATCCCATTGGGTCGTGGTGAATAATCCTTTTAATGTACTGTTGGATCCTATTGGCTAGTATTTTGGTGAGAATGTTTGCATCCATGTTCATCAAGGATATTGGTCTCTAATTCTCCTTTTTGATGGGGTCTTTGTCTGGTTTTGGGATCAAGGTAATGGTGGCCTCATAAAATGAGTTTGGAAGTTTTCCTTCCATTTCTATTTTTTGGAACAGTTTCAGGAGAATAGATATTAATTCTTCTTTAAATGTCTGGTAGAATTCCCCTGGGAAGCCATCTGGCCCTGGGCTTTTGTTTGTTGGGAGATTTTTGATGACTGCTTCAATTTCCTTAGTGGTTATGGGTCTGTTCAGGTTTTCTATTTCTTCCTGGTTCAGTTTTGGTAGTTGATACATCTCTAGGAATGCACCCATTTCTTCCAGGTTATCTAATTTGCTGGCATATAGTTGCTCATAATATGTTCTTATCATTGTATGTCTTTGGTGTTGGTTGTGATCTCTCCTCTTTCATTCATGATTTTGTTGATTTGGGTCATTTCTCTTTTCTTTTTGATAAGTCTGGCCAGGGGTTTATCAATCTTGTTAATTCTTTCAAAGAACCAGCTCCTAGTTTCATTGATCTGTTCTACTGTTCTTTTGGTTTCTATTTCATTGATTTCTGCTCTGATCTTTATTATTTCTCTTCTCCTGATGGGTTTAGGCTTTATTTGCTATTTTTTCTCCAGCTCCTTTAGGTGTAGGGTTAGGTTGTGTATTTGAGACCTTTCTTGTTTCTTGAGAAAGGCTTGTATTGCTATATACTTTCCTCTCAGGACTGCCTTTGCTGTATCCCAAAGATTTTGAATGGTTGTGTTTTCATTTTCATTTGTTTCCATGAATTTTTGTAATTCTTCTTTAATTTCCTGGTTGACCCATTCATTCTTTAGTAGGATGCTCTTTAGCCTCCATGTATTTGAGTTCTTTCCGACTTTCCTCTTGTGATTGGGTTCTAGTTTCAAAGCATTGTGGTCTGAAAATATGCAGGGAATAATCCCCATCTTTTGGTACCGGTTGAGACCTGATTTGTGACCTAGGATGTGATCAATTCTGGAGAATGTTCCATGGGCACTAGGGAAGAATGTGTATTCCATTGCTTTGGGATGGAATGTTCTGAATATGTCTGTGAAGTCCAATTGGTACAGTGTGTCATTTAAAGTCTTCATTTCCTTGTTGATCTTTTGCTTAGATGATCTGTCCATTTCAGTCAGGGGGGTGTTAAAGTCCCCCACTATTATTGTATTGTTGTCGATGTGTTTCTTCACTATTGTTATTAATTGGCTTATATAATTGGCTGCTCCCATGTTAGGGGCATAGATATTTACAATTGTTAGATCTTCTTGTTGGATAGACCCTTTAAGTAGGATATAGGGTCCTTCCTCATCTCTTATTACAGTCTTTGGTTTAAAATCTAATTTGTCTGATAGAAGGATTGCCACCCCAGCTCTCTTTTGGTGTCCATTAGCATGGTAAATGGTTTTCCACCCCCTCACTTTCAATCTGGGGGTGTCTTTGGGTCTAAAATGAGTCTCTTGCAGACAGCATATTGATGGGTCTTGTTTTTTTATCCAATCTGATAGCCTGTGTCTTTTGATTGGGGCATTTAGCCCATTTACATTCAGGGTAAATATTGAAAGGTATGAATTTAGTGCCATTGTATTGCCTGTAAGGTGACTGTTACCGTATATTGTCTGTGTTCCTTTCTGGTCTATGCTGCTTTTAGGCTCTCTCTTTGCTTAGAGGACCCCTTTCAATATTTCTTGTAGGGCTGGTTTCATGTTTGCAAATTCCTTTCGTTTTTGTTTGTCCTGGAAGATTTTTATCTGTCCTTCTATTTTCAATGACAGCCTAGCTGGATATAGTATTCTTGGCTGCATATTTTTCTCGTTTAGTGCTCTGAAGATATCATGCCAGTCCTCTCTGGCCTGCCAGGTCTCTGTGGATAGGTCTGTTGCCAATCTAATGTTTCTACCATTGTAGGTTACATATCTCTTCTCCCGAGCTGCTTTCAAGATTTTCTTTGTCTCTGAGACTCGTAAGTTTTACTATTAGATGTCGGGGTGTTGACCTATTTTTATTGATTTTGAGAGGGGTTCTCTGTGCCTCCTGGATTTTGATGCCTGTTTCCTTCCCCAAATTAGGGGAGTTCTCTGCTATAATTTGCTCCAATATACCTTCTGCCCCTCTCTCTCTTTCTTCTTCTGGGATCCCAATTATTCTAATATTGTTTCATCTTATCGTATCGCTTATCTCTCGAATTCTGCCCTCGTGATCCAGTGGTTGTTTATCTCTCTTTTTCTCGGCTTCTTTATTTTCCATCATTTGGTCTTCTATATCGCTGATTCTCTCTTCTGCCTCATTTATCCTAGCAGTTAGTGCCCCCATTTTGTATTGCATTTCATTAATAGCCTTTTTGATTTCAATCTGGTTAGATTTTAGTTGTTTTATTTCTCCAGGAAGGGTTTCTCTAATAACTTCCATGCTTTTTTCAAGCCCAGCTAGTATCTTTAAAATCATGATTCTGAACTCTAGGTCCGACATCATACTAATGTCCGTATTGATTAGGTCCCTGGCAGATGGTACTATCTCTTGTTCTTTTGCTGAGGTGATTTTTTTCGTCTTGTCATTTTGTCCAGAGGAGAATAGATGAATGAGAGAACAAAATGCTAACAGGTTAACAACGTCCCCAGCAAATATACTCTAAACAAATCAGAAAAGACCTGAAACCAGGGGAAAAGAAAGGGAAAGAAAGGAAAAGGAAAGAAAAACAAAAGAAAAAGATAAAAACAAACAAAAACAGAAAACAAAAGAAAAACAATATGATCAACTATGATCAGGCTAGTGCATAGATCAGTGCCACACACTAGATTTTGGTTGTATTTTGGTCTGATAGAAGAAAGTGCCTCCTAAAATTTTAAAGAAAGACTTATATATATACAAAATAAGGGTTGATACAATGAAGGGATGGAAGATGACTCTAAAGATGAAAAGTATAAAAGATTTTATAAAAGGAATTGATAAGAAGTTGTTTGAAAAAAGAAAGAAGAAGATTTAAAAAAAAAAGGGAGAGAATATGATCAGGCAGGAGACTAGAACAAAGCCATACACTAGTGATTTAGGGTATATTTTGATTTGTTAGAAGAAACTATCTCAAAATTTTAAATAGAGAACAACTTATATATATATGCCAAAAATAAGGGTATCTACTATGAAGGGATAGGATATGACTCTAAAAATGAAAAATAAAAAAATTTTTTTTCAAAAAGGGACTGATAAGATGTTGGTTGAAAAAGGGAAAAAGAAAAATTAAAAAAAAAAAACCAGTTAAAAAATTAACTTTGAAAAAGTAAAGAATCATGGTAAAAAAGCCATGAATTCTACGTGCAGTATTCCCCTAGTGCTGGAGTTCTCCCGTTCTCCTTGATCGGTAAACTTGGTCTTGGCTGGCTGTTCGTGCTGATCTTCTGGGGGAGTGGCCTGTTGCTGTGGTTGCCGGAGGTGGAATTGCCCCGCCCTTGTCGGTCCGGGCTAAGCAAGCTGCTCAGGTTTGCTCTCAGGAGCTTTTGTTCGCTGCAAGCTCTCGGTACAGCTTTGGAGGACCAGGGCGAAAATGGTGGCCTCCCAATCTCCACCCGGAGGAGCCAAGAACTCGGGGCCCCACTCCTCAGTGCACCCCCAGAGAAAAGCAGTCACTCCCGTCTCCCCATTCTCCGGCCGCACTCTGTGATCACCTGGCCTGTGACCGAGCGTTTCTATCTCTGGCTCCTGACCCCGTGTGCAGTCTCCAAACCCAGCAGATCCCTGCGGTGCACTCCCGCGCCGCTCCTCCCGGGGGAGGAAGGGGAGTCTCCCCGGATCTGCCACTTGTTAGGTCCCTGCTGGAGGAGCAGTGGCCCAATTGGGCCGCAGATCACAGTTTATGGCAACCCCAAGCTGAGAGCCCGCTCTTCGGCTCTGTCTCTGCAGCCGGCTTCCCTGCTCCAATACCTGGGAGCTCTGCCGCACTCAGGCACCCCCGGTCTTTCTGTGACCGCGAGGGTCCTGAGACCACACTCTCCCACGAGGGTTCCACCCCTCGCTTAGCCACTGGAGCGACGTCCCTCAGCGGAACCGACTTCTAAAAGGTCCGATTTTGTGCTCCGCGGCTCTCTCACTTGCCAGAAGCGGCCGACGGAGGCCCCCTCCCCCGCCATCTATCCTCCTGAATATCGCCTCGGATTCACTTCTCCGCACGTCCTACCTTCCAGAAAGTGGTCACTTTTCTGTTCAGAGAGTTGTTGCTATTCTCTCTTCGATCTCCTGTTGAGTTCGTAGGTGTTCAGAATAGTTTGATCCCTATTCAGCTGAATTCCTGAGACCAGATGAAATCCAGGTCTCCTACTCCTCCGCCATCTTGCTCTGTCCCCAATCACTCTGTTATACACCTGAAACTAATATAAAACTTCATGTTAACTACACTGGAGTTAAAATAAAATTTAAGAAAGAGAATGCTACTAAGAGTTCTTTAATATTCTTTTGCCACAAAATGAAGGATTGCCCCAGGAAAGACTGGCGTTAAGACCATAAGAACAAAGCGTTGAGCATAGTGAAGTTTCTGCATAGTCTGACAAATCCAAAGATGATGGTGACTGCCTAGAGCCAGTGATTTCTGGAGACTAAAGACTAAGTTTAGATTAAGGTCCTTGAGGTTTAAAAGAAAGGTACTTTTAGGGAAATACTGTCCTAATTTTAGTCCTGGAGTTCAGCTGGACCAGGAGCGTAGAAGATGGAGTTCTCTTGTGATGGATTGGTTAGGGTCTGCCTCAAAGTTACATGAATCTGTGGAGAGAAGGGGCTCAAGACCAGTGATACATACCAACTTGTTATAGGTGATGATTGAAAATTAAATTATATGAACTTAGAATAAATTTAATTATATTAAAAAAGAAAAAATACTCAAAATTTATTGCTTCCTAATTATTACATTTTACTATCGTCTATATGTTCTTGAAGTTATTTTTGTGTTTTGTATGTGTGTTTTGGAAATGTTATATAATGGTATACAACAGCACATCTCTTTTTTTTGATTGAAGTATAATTAACATGCAGTGTTATATTAGTTTCAGGTGTACAATATAATGATTCAACAATTTCATACATTTCTTAGCATTCATCACAATAAGTACTCTTGATCTCATTTATCTATTTCACCCTTCCCCCCAACCACTTAACCTCTGGCAACCACCAGTTTTTTCTGTCTATTTAAGAATCTTTTTTTTTGTTTGTCTCTTTTTTTCTTTGTTTCTTCATTTGTTTTGTTTCTTAATTTCCACATATGAGTGAAATTATATGTTATTTGTCTGCACATCTCTTCTTAGGTATGTATTCAATGACTTCACATTGGTAACTTGAAATAGGCCATGGTGTGGGTATTTACACCACACAGTGGAGATCAGGAAATCAGGGTTCAATTTATGGTTATGTTGATTGTCTAAAATTAAGAAAGTGAAGTAAAATATATTAATAATGCAGATTAAACTGAAATGTATTTTGTGTCTGTGGCCATTAGAGGGTGAATAGGACACAAAATTGAAGAATTAGTCTTTTAGTATTTGATAGCTATTGTCCAGCTCAACAAAGAGAATCCTGAAGTCACTGATGAATTAGTGAAATTCTGATATAGGTCTTTACCTATATCTGAGTTTTGTCTTACTCATTAACTTAAACAAGTTAAAAACCAAAATTCATGCCAGAATTATACTTAGAAAAACATGTTAAGCATTTATCAGTATATATCAAGTTAATACCTCAACTCCCCACTCCCCACACACACATCGAATGACCTGGCCTCCCAGTGCTGACTAGTGGTTCCAGAGCAGTGCAGGTGACATCTGAAGAGCTGGTTAGATAAAATGGGTCATAAGACCTTGAAGCAAGGTATAGGAGTGGAGGACAAAAGGAAGAAGGAGGTAGAGGTGATGAGGGGGGATGGTTAAGCCATTTCTATGAGTACACATGTGTGAAAATATATATTGTTTACTTTGGATTTGTTTATTTACAAATTTTAATGCATATTTTATGCACATCCAAGAATATACATGTATACACATGTACACACATAGATATTCAAGCATATAAATATGATAAATTTAATGGATTTTATTTATTCATGTTTAAACAGGTTAATGCATGGACATAATAGCATGTACAGTAAATGTTCAAGAATTCTCAAAAACACTGGTTAGTTCATCAGAGAAAAGCAAATGAAAACCACAATGAGATATTAACTTATACCTGTCAGAATGGCTAAAATCAAAAAGGCAAGAAATAAGAAATGTTTGTGAGGATGTGGAAAAAAAGGAACTCTCATACACTGTTGGTGGAAATGTAAATTGGTAAAGCCACTGTGGAAAACAGTATAGAGGTTCCTCAAAAAATTAAAAATAGAAATACCATATAATCCAATAATTCCACTAGTGGTTATTAGAAAACACAATAAAACAGAAACAGTAATTCAAAGAGGTATATGCACCACTATGTTTATTGCAGCACTATTTACAATAGACTAGATATGGAAGCAACCTAAGTGTCCATCAAGAGACAAATGTATAAGGGAGATGTCGTGTACATATACAATGGAATATTACACAGCCACAAAAAGGATGAGGTTGTGCCATTTGTAACAACATGGATGGACCTAGAAGGTATTATGCTAAGTGAAATAAGTCAGACTGAGAAAGACAAATATCATATGATTTCACTTTTTAAAATTTTTTTTAAATTTTTAAATTTTTTATTATGTTATGTTAATCACCATACATTACATCATTAGTTTTTGATGTAGTGTTCCATGATTCATTGTTTGTGCATAACACCCAGTGCTCCATGCAGTACATGCCCTCTTTAATACCCATCACCAGGCTAACCCATCCCCCCACCCCCTCCCCTCTAGAACCCTGTTTGTTTCTCAGAGTCCATAGTCTCTCATGATTTCACTTATATATCGAATCTAAAAAACCAAATGAATAAACAAACAAAAAGCAGAATCAGACCTATAAATACAGAGAACAAACTGATGGTTGCTAGAGGAGAGGGGGTGGGGATTGGGAGATACAGGCTTCCAGTTATGGAATGAATAAGTCACAAAAATAAAAGGCACAGCATAAGGAATATAGTCAGTGATACTGTAATAGCATTGTGGTGAGCATAGCATAATATATAAACCTGTTAAATCACTATGTTGTACACCTGAAACTAATGTGACATTGTGTGTCAACTATACTCAAATAAAAAATTTTAAAAAAGAAAGTACGCAACAAGGAAACTTTTGGAAGTAATGAATATTACTTCAAATAGATAATTACTTCAAGGTAATTATCTATTACCTTGATTGTGGTCAAGGTTTTATGGTTGTGTGCATATGTCCAAATTGTATACATTAAATATGTGCAGGTTTTGTCTATCAATTATCCCTTAATAAAGCTTTTTTTAAAGAAGAAATTTTATTTTTGAATTTATTTGAGAGAGTGAGCAAGGGGAGGGGCAGAGGGAGAAAGAATCCTCCAGCAGACTCCCCACTGAGCATGGAGCCAGATGCAGAACTCGATCCCAGGACCCTGAGACCTGAGCCAAAATCAAGAGTTGGCCGCTTAACTGACTGACCCACCCAGGTGCCCCAAAGCTTTTTTTTTTTCTTTAAGATAAAGTATATGGAGATGTTTATACTTGGCTGTTTTGTGGTAATAGTATAATAATTTTTTTCTTTGCAATTTTATACTTTTCTGTTTTTCCTTACACTGTACATTTGTTGTTTTTGAAATCCGAAATAAATATGTTTAAAAAAAAAGATAGCAGGAAGGGAAAAATGAAAGGGGGGAATCGGAGGGGGAGACCAACCCTGAGAGACTATGGACTCTGAGAAACAAACTGAAGGTTCTAGAGGGGAGGGGGGTGGGGGAATGGGTGAGCCTGGTGATGGGTATTAAAGAGGACACGTACTGAATGGAGCACTGGGTGTTAGACGCAAACAATGGATCATGGAACACTACATCAAAAACTGATGATGTAATGTATGGTGATTAACATAACATAATAATAATAATAATAATAAAAAGAATTGAGGAACTCAGTAAAAAGGCAAATTCTTGAACCCTACCCCAGACCTGCTGAATCAGAATCCTTTGTATGGGACCTGGAAATCCTGGTTTTTATCAATCGCCCCAGATGATTCTAGGGCACTGGGCTAAAGATCAAGCAAAAGCAGAGGTTCCTATAGGAATTTCTGGAATGGGTGGTAAAAAAATAACTCTTGTGTTATTAGTTTTTGTTTTTTTTTAATAAATTGGTTGCTCAAAGCTAAAAAAAATGATGTATGGTGATTAACATAATAAAATTTAAAAAATGTACTTTCTCTGTGTAAAAACAAAAACAAAAGCGAAACATTGGTTAGTTGTTTCCCCACTCCTTTTTACTCAAATGATACATACATTTTTCTGAAATTTTTTTTTACCATTGGCAAGAAATAGCTATGTTTTAATTTATATACTTTCTAAATAAGTCTGAATTTTATCAAAATACAGTAGTAGCTCTTTTTCAGTGCCTGGCACATAGTGGGTACTCTTAGTTTATACATACATAGATATTTATTGAATATTGATATGTCAGATACTGTACTAAGCACTTGGAGTTCATAAAGAATTGGATGGGATCCTTACCCTCAAAATGCTTACAGAAAACAACAAGCAAATACAATTTATGATTTGATAAAGAGGTCAGAATAGAAGTCTGTTCCTCATGTGCATCATACTCTCTGACTTCCAAGACCTCATATATATTATTCCCTTTCTCTGGGGAATTCTAGTTCCCTTTCCACCTGACCAACCCCTATTTATTTGTTATGTCTCATATGGAAATTCTCCTCCTTTGAAATGCTGTGGCTTGCCCTCATCTGGATATGTATTATCAGGACATCTCGAATTCCCCCATCACTGTGAGAACCTACTACAATTTTTTGAAGTTTCTTGTTTTGTTGTCTGTCTCCTTCAACATTCTGTGAGCTCCACAAAGACTGAGACCAGGTACGTATCCCACAGCCTACTTCAGGATTTGGCATACTAATGTAAGGGAATGCACTATGATACCTGGAAGTCTCAGTTCATAGTATAAGGATAAAAAGCAGAAAAAAAATGCGTCCACATCAATTTCCTATTCATATGTCACCAATAAAGCTGGATGAATAGACAGGCTAAAGACTTGAAATTTACTGATAGAGGTTCTTTTCTTAATATACTAACTAGTGCAAGATTTCATTCAGTGAGAAAAGGGAAACTGGAAATAGTATCCGGGGGCAATGATTTTATGAAAGAGCTCCTTCATGAAAAGAGCCCCACAGAAAGAGACAAGTCTTTTTCTACTTGAAACGGTTCTTGTTGGTTGTAATTCCTGGAACACTTATTGTAGGGAAAAGCAACCCAACTACTGGGCTTCTTTCCCAGAGACTCTGGGGAAGAAAGCATCACCCATCCCCTTTGAATTTCTCAAGGGTTAAACAGTAAAATCATCCAATAATGTGACATTACTTACAATGTCCACCAGAGGGTGATATGCCACTGCGGGTATCCCCTTTTATAGCATGACCTGTGAGGACTAAATTTAGTTACTTACAGTCTATAATTTTAAGAATACATTATAAATAAAAGAAGCCCTTTCGGTAGATGTGAAGACATAAAGAAAAGATGGGAATGGCACAAATCTTGCCCCCATTCCGCAGAATAGACTAGATTCCCGGGGTCTTAGAATGCTTTGCCTCCAACCTGATATGTGACTAACGGCACAGAGTTTGTGGTTTCTCCTGGAATATAGCTGGTCTCTTTAGGTTCCTTCATCTCTCACCCTGGAGAAAGGACAAGATTAGGAAAGGAGTATTATTATTGTAACCATTTTAGAGATGAGGACCCTGAAACTGAAGCCCAGAGAAGTTTATTAACTGATTCAAGAGTAGGGACTTTTTTTCTGTGCTCCCCCAGCACCCTGTTCTTGTCCTAGCCACACTCTGTGGTAAGCTCATGGTTATTTGTCTCTCTCATCCAGCAGACAGAAATGATAGGGGCCTAGGCACTGCATATTGTTCATTGCTCTATCCTAGCATGGAGAGCAGGGCTGGACAACCAGTAGGGATAAAATAGGGGTAAAGTGGAGAGAAAATAAGGTATGAGGTGGGGTAGGATGATGTTCCGTCTAGGGTGATTCCCCTCTTAACAGCTTGGATGGATGAGGACAGGAACATGTCTATGAGGACAGAGAGGAAACAGTGGATATAGTTTGATGAATCCATTAAAAGGGGATGGAGCATTTAGCATCCTGTAGACTTGTGGCTTACTGCTCCTTTTTTACCCCATCACTGGACTGCTCTGACTCTCACTTTAAATTGCTCAAAAAATGGCACCTGAGAGAATGTACATGGAGGTGTCTTAATCCTAGAGCTGAATACAATTATGACCATTGATTCTGTTTATCAATGTCCTGATCTAATAAGAGCAATAACCACAGCAAATTCCTGGTGCGTTATCAGTCACTGGGCCAGAAGACTGTATGTATGACTTCATTTAGTCCTCACAGTGAGGGAGAGTGTGGGTTTTACAGATTTTATACCTACAGTAGTAGGTAGAAGAGTTGGCATTTCAGCCCAGACCCACAAGCCAAGTCCTTGCACTTTCTTTGAAATAAGAGATGCCTAAAAAGCATGGCACACAGACCACTATCAGTGTCCATGATGACTTTAATGGTGCATGGACAAACCTTTATTATGTAGTTTTTAAATGATATTTTTTGTGCAACAGAAAAAAAAAAAAACTAATGCAGAAGGGGAAAAAAACACTGACACCACACAACCCGTGCCCAAACTCCCAAAGACTCCCTTAAACCCCTCTGTCCTTTCCCCAGCATTCCTCATTGGTTCTGAGCTGCTTATTGCTTCTCTTTCTCTCCAAATCTCCATCCTCAGATATCTGGGAGATCATTCCCTTTCCCAACAGCTTGTCCATCCTCAGGTTCTAGCACTGTCTCCCATCCCTTTTCACCACACAACTGTCTCCTACCTGCATTCTCACACGTGGAAAGCAGCCTAGGACCCATAACTAGTATGCAGGTTAACAATGCTCTCTGAAACTCTTGAATGTGAGTTTTTAACAAAATGAATTCATGAATGATTTGCACATGGCACAGAGAAGAAACATCAATATTCACTTTGAAAGAAAAGTCACTCAGAAACAGAGAAATTATACATACACACATTTATTGGTACAGAAACACTGACGTGGTAGAAGCATGAAGTCTTGAGCCATCTTCTTTTATTTCTCTCTGGATCCCATCCATGCAATGGACCATGGAATGTCATAGAGGTGTAACTCTAGGTGTAATTTGGTCTTTTCTGACCACCAGGATGACTGAATCTCGTAGGGGCATATGTGCATGTTCATGTTCTCTCCCTCTCTCTCTGCCTTTTCTACCTCAACCCAACCTCTAGATGGTAAAGGGATAGGCCAAGCTATTCCAAATAATAAAGGAGGAAGCTTGAGGAGTAGAGGGTCATGTTAGGGAAACCAAGTCATAAATTTCCTTCCTCTAGGATGGGGTGGGGGGGATGATGGAAAATGAGAGGTAAGGATTGAAGGATGATAGCGTCTCTGTGTGATGGCTGTCGTGTTATTTGCAATACATGGAAACACATACCTATTTAGTTCATTTTTAAGTTATTGATAGATATGTCGTTAATTCAATGTATACTGTATGCACATCTAATGAAATATATGTACAGAAGAGAGACAGACAGCAAGAAAAAGAGATGGAAAGAGTTCCAGGCCCTTTTATCCAAGGGAGAGAACACTGAGAGTCTTTATTCATACTTTTCTCCTTCAAAATATTACCATTATAGTGAAAAGCTGGGAAAAAAGGCAACTATCCATGAGAAGAGGTTGGTTAAATAGGTTATGGAAGATCCACATTTTTTAATTCTACGAAGCTATTAAATGATGGTCTTTATACATATCATTTGATTGGAAAAGACACCTATTGTTTGATAAAAATCTCAGGTATCAAGAAATTACATATAAATTGATGCTGATTTATAATGTACAACATAGAAATGCATAGTTTTCTAGTTACTAAGTATTTATTTCTGGAACACTTTTTATCTGAATACTTAACACATGTTCAAGATAGGAATTTCAAAACATCAAAGAAGGCATACATACAGTGCACAGACATCTTTCTCATTCTTCTGTCCCCCCATCATCCTACCCACAGGCAGTTTCTAAAACAAAACCAAGCAAAATGGCAGCATTTGAAAACGTAAGTGCAATGAGGTATGTCACACTAATGAGCCTTAAACATATTATACAAAAACACATTAAATAAGCAATGTGGCTGAAACCAATGCATATCTCTAAGTAGCGAAAACGTGAGTGCTTAACCTAACACACACACATGCACACAGATAATCAATAGGAAGCGTCCTAATAAGTGTTCACAGAAGTGTTTGGATATAGTGAGTGGTCCTACATACCAGGTGCGGCCGTTAAAAACAATCTTGTTCACAATAGCACCATAACGGTACAGTACGTATGAATGATCTGAAAATGACCTATGAGAACTCTGTGAAGAATAAAGAATACAAGGGAGTGTTACACAAGGCGACTTGAAAAAGTAGAGACGCTACTTATTGGATTGGAAGATTCGGGCTGTGGACAGACAAATGTGTGCTCAGTTTTTTAATCATAAGCAAGTCCAAGTCCGTCACAAAACACTGAAAGGGAAGGGGTGGGGGGCTGGAGAGACATCACGGGTTCACCAGTCCAGAAACCGACCTCTTTCATACAGCAATCCTCGAGGGGAGGGGTGGGGGTGGAGGGGGGAACCGGGCATGTTTCAGGCGTGTTTCGGCCCCAGTCACCGCTCCTCTTCGGGAGGAGAGGCAGGGGCTCACTCGGGGGACGCGTGCTGGATGGCCTTGGGCTCCTTCACGGCCTCCTCCCCCCAGTCGCCCCCGTCGACCTCCTCGATGACCACACTGCGCACCGTGCCGGCGTCCAGGCAGTGCGGGGCGACGCCATACACGCCGGGGTCAGAGACAGAGGCGTGGAAACTCTGCACCCCGCACCTGCTGCAGAAGCTGTGCAGCGCCGGGTGCGCGTGGGATCGATAGGTGACGATGCTCTCGGCGCCCAGCAGGAGAGTGAAGCGCGAGGCCGGCACCAGGAAGTGTCGGTGCTGCTTCTTCCTGCACAGCCTGCAGCTGCAATCCACCACGCGCAGGTCTGCGGGGGCCCAGACGGCGAAGCGGACCGCGCCGCAGTGGCAGCCTCCCGTGTGATACACCAGGCCTGGGTACTCGAAGGTGTCCAGCAGGAACTTGGCGGCGCCCTCGCAGCTGAGGCCCCGCCGCTTCCTGAACGTCTCCCAGCGCTCCCGCTGCGCGCCCAGGTCCATCTCGCCGGGGGACACAGCGGGCGCCGGCGGCTTCGGGGATCGCAGCGGCCCTTTGGAGCCTGCCTCCCGGGCCCGCCGCCACCAGCGCTTCCGCCGCAACCTTGCGGGATCCCGCCTGGCCGCCGCCGGCTTCCTTCCCGCCGCGTGGCTCCCCACGCGGACTTGGAAAGGGGGGCGCCGCGCGCCCATCACCGCGACGGCTGTGCAAGCGGCGGCGGGATCCCCGGGCCGCTTCCGCCCCCGCGGCTGGGTGCCGGCGCCGTTCCTCACTCTGCCCATGGCGCCTGCCGCCTTCCAAGCGCGTGCCCACCGCCGCTGGTTTCCTAGTAAGTTGCTGAGCAACCTCATTGCGTCAGCCTGATTGGCCACTTGTTGAATGTGATGTAGAGACCCTTTCTTTGACCCTATCAAAATAGCTTTTACTGGCTTGAAATTCTCGCTAAGCCTATCAGCTGACCCTTCTCCTAAATACTATTTTCTATTGTTCATTCAAATTAGAAGCCCACCCTTAGAATATTGAAACACTGAGAATGCGGCAGACCTTTTATCTAGCTTGCATGCAGCAGCAGACAAAACAGTTTAAAATAAGCACTGTTCGTCTAGTGTAGAAGAGACAAACTGAAACATACACAAAATGTGTAGTGTGTAATTGTACTATAGTCGGGGCTAATAAAAATGATGGCCCACGATACTATGTTACAACACACCAGTGGACCCAAAGAGAGAAACTGGGTGTTAACTTCAATACAGGACAAGAAGTTTACTTGTGTAAATTTGTCTTCAAAGCATAAGAGGTAAAAGAAGAAACAATGCATTAATTTGTCCATCTATACCGAGAAAAATTAACAGCTATGAGAATCATAAATATGAAGCTGAAACTTTGGAAATTGATGTGATCATTGGGCATGGCCAGAGGAGAGACACCACAAAATGAGCATGGATCCTCCTTCTGGCAGTATAATCAGTACCTGGGAAAACAGTGAGGAATCTTCCAAAATGTGCTTTCTGAATTAAGTAGTGACATCTACACACACTGGGTGCAAGCAGAGATCCACACACAGATTTAATAATTCTTAATATTTTGTCATATATATCCATGCGTATGTGTGTATACTTTTTGAAAAATATTTTTAAGTAAGATACATCAATGCCACTTAATCTCTCAATATTTCAGCACTCATGTCCTAGGAATAGAGACTGTGACAATAAATAAAGGAAAATCTCACTAAAGTGGACTGGGGATGCTAGAAGGGGAGGCTGGTAGGGAAACTTCCTGAAGAATTGTCAATTACAGACCCCTGTCAGAAGAATCTCAACAGGAAAGAATGATCAATTATAGGCCTGTCTTAACAGGGAAAGATGTATATTGCATCTCCTACAAGAAATCCACTACCCCTGCAACTCAGCCAATGAGAAATGTTCATCACCCTGAACTCTTTCTTTTCTCCAATGGACTTTTGTTCAAAACAACATCTCCCAAATGCCTCCTTCTTTCCCGTAAAATAACATTCCTCTCCTTTGTTGGACTTGCCTGTGGTTTTGCCATAGCTTGCTTGTCCTGGATTGCAATTCTCTGCTATTTCCACATAAACCCATTTTTGCTGGTAAAATTACTGGCAGCTTTATTTTTAAGGCTAACAAGACCTAATTTCTTGTATAGCCACAGTATCATTATCACATCTACAAATCAATATAATTTTCCAATTTCATCTAACTCCCAGTATATATTTAAATTTCCTAAATTGTTTCCTAAATGTGTTTTATAAAAAGATTTTCCCCCTCAACATGATCTAATGAAAATTCACACATTAACTTTGGTTAATTCTTTTTAGATCTTGCCTCCCAGAGATCTGGAGGCAAGGGAAACAAAATCAAAAATGAACTATTGGGACTTCATCAAGTAAAAAGCTTCTGCACAGTGCAGGAAATGATTAACAAAAATTAAAGTCAGCCTTCAGAATGAGAGAAGATATTTGCAAATGACATATCCCATAAAGGTTTAGTATCCAAAATATATAAGGAACTTATCAAACTCAACACCCAAAAAACAAGTAATCCAGTAAAGAAATGGGCAGAAGATGGGGCACCTGGGTGGCTCAGTCCGTTAAGCATCCTACTCTTGATTTTGGCTGAGGTCATGATCTCAGGATCTTGGGATCGAGCCCTGCAGGGTGTCGGCTTGTTTCCCTCCCCCCTCTGCCCCTCCACCTGCTCATGCTCTGTCTATCTCTATCTCTCAAAGAAATAAATAAATCTTTTAAAAAAGGAAATGGATAGAAGATATGAATAGACATTTTCCCAAAGAAGATGTACAGATGGCTAAGAGACACATGAAAGATGCTCAACATCACTCATCATCAGGAAAATACAAACCAAAACCATGATGAGATACCACCTCACACCTGTCAGAATGGCTAAAATTAACAACACAGGAAACAACAGATGTTGGCAAGGATGTGGAGAAAGGGGAACTGTTGGTGGGAATGCAAGCTGGTGCAGCCATTCTGGAAAAGAGTGTGGAGATTCCTCCAAAAGTTAAAAACAGAACTACCCTATGACCCAGCAATTGCACTACTAGGTATTTACCCAAAGGATACAAAAATACCCATTTGAAGGGATACATGCACCCACAATATTTATAGCAGCATTATCAACAATAGACAAATTATGGAAAGAGCCCAAATGTCCAACAACTGATGAACGGATAAAGAAGATATGGTATATATATACAACGGAATATTACTCAACCATAAAAAAGAATGAAATCTTACCATTTGCAACAATGTGGAGGGAGCTAGAGAGTATTATGCTAAGCAAAATAAGTCAGTCGGAGAAAGACAAATACCATATGATTTCACTCATATGTGGAATTTAAGAAACAAAGCAGATGAACATAGGGGGAAGAGAAAGAAAGGCAAACCAGAAAACAGACTCTTAACTATAGAAAACAACCAGAAGGCTACTAGGGTGGAGGTGGGGTTTAAATGGATGATGGGTATTAAGGAGGGCACTTGTGATGAGCACTGGGTATTGTATGTAAGTGATGAATCATTAAATTCTACTCCTGAAACTAATATTACACTGTATGTTAACTAACGGGGACTTAAATAAAAACTTGAAGTTAAAAAAAATAATAATCAACCAGGCCAGTCAATTGCTGATTTTGCCTGATTCTTTCCTTGTAGTGTCCTTTAGATTGATCTACCCAATATTTGCCCTCTACAGCTAAAAATAAAATCTAAAGGCTTAATTAGATTCAAGTTACACATTTTTGGCAAGTATGTTGTTTTGGCAGATGTTGTATACTTCATATCACATCACATCAGAGGTTCATGATGTCAAGTTATTCCATTAGTAATGATACTAAATGCTCTATCTTCATTAAGATGATCATTGCCAGATTTCTCCTTTGTGGAGGTAGAGTTTTCCTTTTGCAATAAGCAAGTAATCTGAGGGGTGTTATTTTGACACTGTGTGAATATCTTGTTCCTTTCCAACTTTTGCCTAATGGTTTAAGAATCCATTGATAACCTTTGATTGAACCAATTATTTCAATTGTTTGATTACAAAATGGTAATTTTTAAAAAAGATTTTATTTATTTATTTGAGTCGGGGGGAGAGTAGCAGAGGGAGGGGGAGAAGCAGGCTCCCCGCTGAGCAGGGAGCCTGACATGGGGTCCAATCCCAGGACCCTGAGACCATGACCAGAGCCAAAGGCAGACACTTAACCAACTGAACCATCCAGGTGCCCCAAAATGGTGATTTTTCTCATTTTAATTTTCCTTCTACTTTTATTAGCTGACTTTCACCCATAAACATGACCTTTCTCTGATCAAGTGTGGATGGACTACTGTTTCTCCCTTAAAGGCAGGGTATATATTTAATTCTTTACCTTTAATTATCAGTTTGCAGAGTAAAGAGTAAGAGTAATAGTAATCTTGAATTCAATAATTTATAGTGAACTAATTTTTTCAAGTACAAAGTATTCCAACTTTGGCCCACAGGAGCCTTTTCAAACTGGATCCTGTGTCCTTTTGCATATCTCCATTATTCTTTGACAACTTCCTTGTTTTCTGGAACAACCAGATGTCCCAAGCTCTCCTTAGATTTTTACACTCCCAGTGGTGGAATCACACATTTCTACAAGGAGCTCTGGTTCCTTTTAGTGGAGCATGGTATTTAGAACAATGCCTAGGCATATCATGACAGATTTATTATTGAATTTTTATTGAGATAAATGTAGATATGCATACAGATGTAATATATAATATGGAAAAATCCTTTGTGCCCTTTACCCAGTTTCCCCCAATGGTAGTATTTTGCAAAACTGTAGTATGACAGCTAGATATTTTTATTGATAAAATTCACCAATCTTATTCAAATTTCCCAAGTTTTATGTGTACTCATCTGTGTGTGTATTTAGTTCTGTAGTGTAAGCTCTGACAGTTGGCTTTTCTTTTGTAATGCAAATGCCTTGACTTAAGGCTTGATTGCCAAGGCATCTACTTCACAGGGGCATCCACTTCAAATACAGTACCATCTAAGTCTAGATAAAGAGCCAGGCTGTTCCCACACCACCCCCAGACTCCTTTGTTTTAAAAGTCATTTGGACCTCTTGTTTTTTCTCTTCCCACACTTTATTTTTTTTAAAGATTTTATTTATTTATTTGAGAGAGCGAGAACGAGAGAGAGAGAGAGAGCACATGAGAGGGGGGAGGGTCAGAGGGAGAAGCAGACTCCCTGCTGAGCAGGGAGCCCGATGTGGGACTCGATCCCGGGACTCCAGGATCATGACCTGAGCCGAAGGCAGTCGCCTAACCAACTGAGCCACCCAGGCGCCCTCTCTTCTCACACTTTAAATTCCTGCTATTTTGTTTAAAATTCATCAATAATGAGTTAGCCTTTGAAACCCAAGGCCCCCACCTACACCCCAATAAAAACTGAATCCTAGGCCCTTCCTTACTCTCCCCTGCCTCCCCATGACCTTGCTGTGACACTCCAGGTGTCCTATGTAATTTCCACAATGTGTAAGTAACAAACCTTTATTTTCACAGTTTCCTGATGGTTGTTCCTTGCAATCATGATAAGAACCACAAGGGCCAGTCCAGCCACAACAAAACAAGTTCTATGCAACTAGATCACATATATAAATTCATGTCCCATCATTGCAGCCACTAACCACTGGTACCACAAATCTGTTCAACATTTCTAATATGCTGTCATTTCCAAAACTTTATATAAATGAAATCAAACAGTATGTAGCTGTTTAAGATGGGCTTTTATTCACTCAACATAATACTCTGTATCATCAAATTTGTTTGGTGTATCAATAGTTAATTTTTTTTTATTCCTGAGTAGTATTTCATGATGTGCATATAGTACAGTTTGTTTAAACATTTAGCTATTGAAGGACATCTAGAATGTTTCTAATTTTTAGCTGTGACAAGTAATTCTACTATGGACATTTGTGTACAGGTGTCTGTGTGACCATAAGTTTTTATTTATGATAAAGAGTGCATTTGCTGGGGCATATAGTAATTGCATATTTAGTTTTATAAGAAACTGCTAAACTATTTTCCAGAGTGGCTGTGCCATCTTACATTCTCACCTGCAACTCAGAGTGATCCAATGTCTCCATATCCTCCCCAGCATACAATGTTGTCACTTCTGTGGTTTTAATTTGAGTTTCCCTCATGGTTAATGATATTGGATATCTTTTCATGTGCTTATATGCAATATGTCTCTATATCCTCATGTCTTTGCCCATTTCCTAATTGGGTTTTTGTTGGGTTTTTTTTGTTTTGTATTTTTACTGTTGAGTTTTGAGAACAATTATATACTCTTGATGGTAGTTCCTTGTTGGAGATTTGGTTTGCGAATATTTTTCTCTAGTCTGCACTTACTTTCTGTCCTCTTTACAATGGGTTTTGCAGAGGAAAAGCTTTAATTTTATGACATCCAATTTATCAATTTCTTCTTTATTGATCATGCTTTTATTGTTAGGCCTAAGAACTCTTTGGCCCTAACCCCCAAAGATTTTCTTGTGTTTTTTCCCCTTAAGGTTTTAAAGTTTTATATTTAAGTCTGTGATTTACTTTGAGTTAATTTTCATATAAGGCGTTAGGTTTAGATCAAGATATTTTTGCCTATGGATGTCCAATTACTTCAGTGCTATTTGTTGAAAAGGGCATCCTTCCTCCACTGAATTGTTCTTGTACGACTGTACAAAACAAGATGAACATATTTGTGTGGTTCTATTTCTGGGCTCTCTATTCTGCTCCACTGATCTATGTGTCTATACCTGCACTAATTCCACACAGTCTTAAGTAGTGTAGCTATATAGTAAGACTTCATATCACATAAAATCATTCCTGACACTTTATTCCTTTTCAAGATTATTTAAGCTATTCCAGGGACTGTGACTTTCCATATAAATTTTAGAATAAGCTTGTCTATGTCTACAAAAATCCTGCTGGAATTGCATTAAACCTATAGATGAATTTGGAGAAAATTGACGTCTTTACTATGTTGAATCTTTGTATCTCTGAATATAGTTTGCTTCTCCATTTATTTAATTCTTTGATTATTTTCATCAGCATACATATGTATGTATATGTATACGTACAAATACTGTATATGTTTTAAGTGCATACCTAAGTATCTTAGTCTGCTTGGGCTTTCATAACAAACTACCATAGACTGTGTGGCTTAAAGAGTGGAAATTTATTTTCTCACAGTTCTGAAGCTTAGAAATCTGAGATCAGAGTGCCAGCATGGTTGGGTTCTAGTAAGAGCTCTCTTCAAGTGCTCACATGGCATTTCCTCAGTGCATGCATGAGGAGAGAGAGAGAGATCTTCCTCTTCTTTTAAGGCCACCAATCCTGTTGAATTAGGACTCTACCTTTATGACATCATTTAACCTTAATTACTTCCTAAAAGCCTTATCTCCAGATAAAATCACATTGGGGGTTAGGGCTTCAACATATGAATTTTGGGAGGGGGTGGTTTGCACAACTGAATCCATAGCATTAAGTAATACATTTTCTTTAAAGTAATTGAAAATTGGGGCACCTGGGAGGCTCTGTCAGTTAAGTGTCAGACTCTTGATTTCAGCTCAGGTCTTGATCTCAGGGTCGTAAGTTCAAGCCCTGCATTGGGCTCCATGCTGGGTGAGGATCCTACTTTTAAAAAATTAAAAATAAATAAATAAAGTAATTCTAAATGTAATTGCATTTTTAAGTTGGTTTCCACTTATTCATTGATAGTATATAGAAATGGGATATATTTTAATGTGTTGCTCTTTTAACCTGTGACATGGCTGAACTCACACTAAATACTAGGATTTTTCTTTTGCATTAAATACTAAGACTTTTTGGTAGATTCCTTGGAATTTTATGTACAGACAATCATGTCATACGCAAATAGAGGCAGTCTTATTTTTCCATCTAATTTTTTATTTTTTTTCTTTATCTTGCTTTATTGCCCTGGTTAGAATTTCAGTATTATGTTGAGTAAAATTGGTAAGGACATAAATCCTTGCCCCCTTCCCAATCCTAGGGGAAAAGTCTTTCATTATTAAGTATTACGTTGGAAAAGTTTTTGATAGATGCTCTTTACCAATTTCAGGTAATGCTATTACTTGCTGAAAGTCTTTTTTTGTTTGTTTTGAAGTTTTACATTTTAAAAAAATATATTTGACATATAACATTATGTAAATTTTAGGTGTTCAACATGTTGACTTGATACATTTATATATTATAATATGATTGCCATTGTAGCAATAGTAAGCACCTCTATCATGTCCATCATTGTCATTTCTTTTTTCATGGTGGGAATAATTTAGATCTAGTCTCTTAGCAGGTTTGATGACTATAATATAATATTGTTGTCTACATTCACTATACTTCGCTTTTGATCTCCAGGACTTATTTAGATACTAGTTGTATGTTTGTACCCTTAAACAACATCTCTCTATTCTTCCACACCAAGCCCCTGGTTACCACCATATTATTCTCTTTTTTATAAGTTTGGCCCTTTTAGAGTCCACATATAAGTGATACCATACAGCATTTGTCTTTTTTTGCCTGATTTATCTCATTTAGCATAATGTCCTCAGGGTCCATCCATGTTGTTAAAAATGGCATGAGTTCCTTCTTTCTCATAGCTGACTAATATTTCACTATATCTATGTCTATATATCTTGATCCATTCAACAATTTATGGGCATTTAGGTTGTTTTAGTGTCTTAGCTATTGTGAGTGAATAATGCTGTAAAAAACGGGAGTGCATATATCTCTTTGATATCCTCTTTTCATTTCCTTGGGGATATACCCAGAAATGGAATTGCTGGATGATGTGGTAGTTCTATTTTTTTAATTTTATGAAGAAACTCCAGTGAACAGAACTTTGAGCAATGCCCCTGTTTGTCATTTTGCTTGGAAGGAGAAATGGTCACTTCATGGGCTATGGCCAAAAGTTTGGCTGGATGGTCAGGGATTTAGAAGGAACTTGGAAAACTGTTGACAAGGAAATCTGGGGAAGATCCATATGGATAAACATTTCTGAATGGGTGAAAATGCAAAAATATTTGTGTCTCCTGTTAATGTCCTCTTGAGGGTGACCTCAGAAAATAATAACTTTAATAATCAAATGGATAGAATGACACATTTTGTGGATACCAGTCAGCTTCTTTCACCAGCCACCCTGTCATCTCTGTCATTGCTCACTGGATTCATGAACCAAGTGGCCATTATGTCAGTGATAGAGGTTATGCCTTGGCTCAGCAACATGGACTTCTACTCACCAAGGATGACCTGGCTAGAGCCACTTCTGAGTGCCCAATTTTCCGGCAGCAGAGATCAATACTGAGCCCCCAGTATGGGACCATTCCCCAGGGTGATCAGTCAGCTACCTGGTGGCAGGTTGATTATATTGGACCACTTACATCAAGGGAGGAGCAGCATTTTGTCCTTACGAGAATATATGCTTACTCTGGATACTGATTTATGGTCCCTGCTATGCTTCTCCCAAAACTACCATCTGTGGACTTAAAGAATTCCTTATCCACTCTCGTGGTATACCACATAGCAATGCAATTACTGGCTTCACAGAAAATGAAGTGGGTCCATGTTCTTGGAATTTATTGGTCCCTACCATGCTGAAGTGGTGGTCTTTGAATGGTGGAATGGCCTTTTGAAGACTCAATTACAGCTCTAGGTAGCAGCAAAACCTTGTAGTGCTGGAACAAGGTTCTCCAGAAGGCTGTATATACTCTGATTCAGTGTCCAACATGTGACACTGGTTCCCCCCTAGCCAGGATTCATGGGTCCAGTAATCAAGAGATAGAAATGGGAGTAGCAACACAATTACCCTTAGTGACCCACTAGCAAAATGTTTGCTTCCTGTTCCGATCATCATATGCTCCACTTGCCTACAGACCTTAGTTACAAAGGGAGGGATGCTTTCACCAGGAGATACACAACTATGATTCAACTGAACTGGAAGTTAAGACTGCCACCTGGCCATTGTGAGCTTCTCAAATCTCTGACTCAAAGGGTAAAGAAAGGAGTTACCGTGCTGGTTGGGGTGATTGATCCTGACTATTAAAGGAAATTGGTCTACTATTCCACAATACAGATAAGGAAAAGTATGTCTGGAATACAGGGCATATCTTAGTATTACCATGCCCTGTGGTTAAGGTCAATGGAAAATTACAGCAACCCAGTCCAGGTAGACTACTAATGGTCTAAACCCTTCAGGAATGAAGGTTTGGGTCACCCCACCAGATAAAGAACCATGACCATCTGAGGTGCTTGCTGAAGGCACATGGAATATGGAATGGGTAGTAGAAGAAGGAAGTTACAAATACCAACTATGATTATATGACCAGCTACGGAAAGGAGGACTATAATTTTCATGAGTGTTTCCTCTTTGTTATGAATATGTTCGTGCATGTGTATTTAAAATATCTTTGTTTTCTTCCTTCTCTTACCCTCTTAACAAATAACTTAAGATGTATTGACTTTATATGGTACTATTTAAGTGTTTTAAATTTTACATCATAGTATTTAAATTATGAATAATCAAGGAGAAGAATATATATCACACAAGGAATTTGCATCCTTTTCTGGTGAAAAAGTGCATTTGCAGTTGTATGCAGCATTGCTTTATCATGTTAAGTAGAAGGATAACTTTGTTATTGTCTTTATTTGGAGATCAAGTATGGTTTAAGGCGATGTATGCACGTGCCAAGTTTGCAAGAGGTGGACTTATAATGCTTAATTTATGTGTCAACTTGAAGGGTGTTTTTGAATGAGACATTTAACATTTAAATCAGTGAACTTTGAGTAAGCAGATTTCCTTCCATAATGTGGGTTGCCCTAATCTAATCAGGTGAAGGCTTGAATAGAACAAAAAGACTGGCAGCCCAGAACAAGAGGAAATCTTTCAGCAGCTTGCCTTTGGACTTCTTATGCACCATTGGCTTACCTGGGTCTCCACCTGCTGGCCTTCAGAATGGAACTGCACCATGGGCTCTCCCATGTCTCCAGCCTTCCAGCCCACATGGCATATTTTGGATTTACTGGCCTCCATAATCACATCAGCCAATTCCTTATAAGTCTATATATACACACATCCTCTTGGTTCTGTTTCTCTGGAGAACCCTGATATAAATACTTTGTGAGTTCCATAGTCTGTTTTCCACTCCATCTGGAACTCCAAAGTTATGAATTATTAGATCTTTTGTTATTCTCCCACAAGTCTCTAATACTCTGCTCATTTCTTTTTTCGCAGTAATGTTCTTTCTGTTCACTAGATTGAGTAAATTGTATTGATCTCCCCACAAGCTCACTGATATTTTCTGTCATCTCTACTATTGAACCTATCCAATGAATTTTTTGTTCCATTATGTTTTTCAGTTGTATATTTTTTGATTCTTTTATATAACTTGTATTTCTTTGCTGAGGTTTTTGTTTCTTTTTCTTTTCTTTTAAGCAAATTTATAATTACTTTTTGAAGCAGTTTTAGAGTGGCTGCTTTAAAATCTTTATGAGATTATTCCAACATCTAATTCATCTCAGTATTTGGTGTCATTTGATTGTTTTTTCTTATTCAAGTTTTTATCTTCCTGATTCTTGGTAAAACAAATGATTTTCAATTGTATTTTGAACATTTTGAACATTAGGTTAAGAGATACTTTATCCTGTTTATCCTTCATAAAATTAAAAAAATAAAATAGCTTTTATTTTCTCAGGCAATCACCATATGTAGTGTATAGGTTCTGGCCTACTTTTGTGAACTGTAGTTTCAATGACAATTTAATTTCCTGAGACTTTGCAATGCTATTTTTTTTTAGATTTTATTTATTCATTTGAGGGAGGGAAGGAGGGGGAGGGATAGAGAGAGACAAAGAAGGTGCAGAGGGAGAGGGAGAAAGAATCTGAAACAGACTCTGTATTGAGTATAGAGCCCAACGCAGGGCTCGATCCCACAACAGCGAGATCATGACCTGAGCCAAAACCAAGAGTTGGATGCTTAACCAAATGAGCCACCCAGGTGCCCCTGCAATGCTATTTTGATCTGCTTCATTCCTCTGGCTTTGCTTGAGCTCCTATTGGTACTGCATGCAGAGAAAGAAGATGCCTCCTTCATCTCCCATTGTAGTTAAGTGAGTTGTGGGGAATCTGGACTCATGAGACAGAAAACATTTCGCCTAACCTGTTCTCCAGCTATTTAGTGCCAGTGGGCTTCCCACTTGACTTCTTCTGGCGTTGTCAAAGATGGGCTGCCTTCTACCATTGTGTGGAGGGCCAGGGGTCTAGGTGGAAGGTCAGGAAGCCCTGGTCTAGTTCACCGTCTGCAACTGGATATATAGCCAGCGAGATGTACCCAGCATGGGTGCCTTCAGCCATTAGGTGAAGGGCCAGGACCCACTAGAACTAGGTGGTTGTCTGCCAGTGAGTAGAAGATAAGGAAACATTGGCCTTGGACTGTCTTATGCAGTAGTGTAGAGAACTGGGAGACACTAAGCCAGCTGGCATTACCATTACAGATGGAAGAGCTCATCTGCAGCCTCCCAATGTGGGGCAAGGAGTGTGTTGGCCTTCCCTGGGTTCTGCTGTTACTGCTTAGGGAAGATCAGATCCTGCTGTTGATTCTGGCTGCTGTGGAGCATGGACGATGAGTAGTTTCATCCCCTTCCCCAGCTCTTCTGGTGAAGCTACAGCAGGCAGATGACAGCTGCTGCCACTAGGTATGGATCTCCCTGCTAAGTTTTCCCTTTCCCAGATCTTTGTATAGGGAGAGAAGGCTTTTATTTTCCTTTTTTTTTTTTTTCGTCAATGCCTGTTGGCAGTGTCAGGATTATAGACTGCTTAGGCACCCAGTCTAGGATATGTAGGTGAATAGAAAGAAACCTTAGGGAACTCCCTGTGGTGTCATTATTCAAGTCCTGAGGTCCTTATTCAGTCTACCTTCTTTTTTCTATCTTTCAAAGTCTGTTGAATTATTTCCAGGGTATTTAGTTGTACTTATAGAGGCAGTTCAGGGAATGTGAGCCCATGCCATAGTCCAAAAACCAGACTATAATGACTAATTTTTGACATATTACAATCTAAATATATTTGTTCTTTACTTGGTTACATTTCTGGCTCCAGCTAAAAAGGGTTATGAAAACTTGTTTTATAGACAAAATAAACTCTCAGTTCCAAAGAGTAATTGCTCCTGGAATGCAAGTGGAAATCAGTAGTAAGTCATACAACAAACATCTAAAAATATTTTAGTTCCATTATTCAGGGTCTGTTTTACTCCAGTGAAATGGAAAACCAAGATTCAACTAGTTCTCCAAGTATAATACTAGAGCTAGTCCATTTTTATTAAAACACTTGTAGCTTCATGACACAGTAAGGCTGGAAGCACAGAATGTAATTAAAATGGTTCTATCCCAGTTGCAATGAGAACATCTAGCACCCAGATCATTGTTTTTAAATACCATTTCTTAATGAAAGGAGTCAGGACTCTTGGGACAAATCACTGATTTCAGAGATGGAATAAAGAAAGTCTAAGATTAGTGTGGAACATCTTAATGGAATAGAAAATGAAGAAGTGCTGGGGCACCTGGGAGGCTCAGTCAGTTAAGCGTTGACTCTTGATTTCAGCTCAGGTCATGATCTCAGGGTCGTGAAATCAAGCCCTGCATTGGGCTCCCCACTGAGCATGGATCCTGCTTGGGATTCTCTGATTCTCTCTCTCCCTCTCCCTCTGCTCCTTTGCCGCTGCCACTCTCTTTCTCTCTAACAAAAACAAACAAACAAAAAGGAAGGAAGTGCTCAAAAAATGATAGGGTCTTGTCAAAAGAACATAAGAAACAGCTTGAATGGGGCTCAAACTGTCTAAACCTGTGCAATTTGAGAATTAGAGTAAATAATGATATAGAACATTCTCTAGGATAGATCATATGTTGGGTCACAAAGCAAGACAAGAAATTTAAGAATATTGAAATCATATCTAGTATCTTTTCTAACCACGATAGTATGAAATTAGAAATCAATAACAGGAGGAAAACTGAAAAATACGCAAATACATGAAAATCAAACAACACACTGCTGAATAATGAATGTGTCAAATTGGAAATAAAAAAGGAAATTAGAAAGTATCTTAAGACAAATGAAAATGGAAACAGAACATATTAAAATATACAGGATGCAGCAAAAGCAGTTCATTTTCTCAATTTATTTTATTTTATATTTTATTTATTTTTGTGGTTTCAATTTGCATTTTCTTTTTTTAAATTTTAATTCCAGTGTAATTAACAACAATGTTATGTTATATTAGTTTCAGGTGTACAATATAGTGATTCAACAATTCCATACATCACCCTGTGCTCATCACAACAAGTACACTACTTAATCTCCATCACCTATTTTACCCATCCCCCCACTCACCTCCCCTCTGGTAACCATCAGTTTGTTCTCTATAGTTAAGAGTCTGTTTCTTGGCTTGTTTCTCTCTTTTTTCCCTTGGTTCATTTGTTTCTTAAATTCCACATATTAATGAAATCACATGGTATTTGTCTTTCTCTGACTTACTTATTTTGCTTAGCATAATACTCTATAGCTCCATCCACATCCTTGCAAATGGCAAGATTTCATTCTTTTTCTATGACTGAATAATATTCCATTGTATATATATTACCACTTCTTTATCCATTCATCAATCGATGGACATTTGGGTTGCTTCCATAATTTGGCTATTGTAAATAATGTTGCTATAAACATAGAGGTGCATGTATCACTTTAAATTGGTTCTTTTGCATGTAATTGTCCAGTTTTCCCTACACCATTTGTTGAAGAGACTGTCCTTTTTTCATTCCCATTCTATATTCATCCCTGCATTGCCAAAGATTAATTGACCATTTACTTCTGGGTTTTCTATTCTGCTTTATGATCTATATGTCTATTTTTGTGCCAATACCATACTGTTTTGATCAGTACAGCTTTGTAAATTAACTTGAAGTCCAGGTTTGTGATACCTCCAGCTTTGCTTTTCTTTTTCAAGATTGCTTTGGCTAGTCAGGGTCTTTGTGGTTCCATATATATTTTAGAATTGATCTACTTCTGTGAAAAATAGTGTTGGTATTTTGATGGGATTGCTTTAAATGTGTAGATTGCTTTGGGTAGTGTAGCTATTTTAACAATATTTATTCTTCCAATCCATAAGCATGAAATGTCTTTCTGTTTCTTTATGTCATCTTCAATTTCTTTCATCAATGTTTCATAGTTTTCAGAGTACAGGTCGTTTACCTCTTTGGTTAGGTTTATTCCTAGGTATCTTATTATTTTTGGTGTAATGTAAACGGGATTTTTTTCCTACTTTCTCCTTCTACTGCTTCATTAGTATATACAAATGCAAAATATTTCTGTACATTGATTTTGTATCTTGTGACTTTACTGAATCATTTATCAGTTCTAGCAGTTTTTGGTGATCTTTCAGGTTTTCTATATATAGTATCATGTCATTTGCAAATAGTGAAAGTTTTATTTCTTCCTTGCTGATTTGGATACCTTTTATTTCTTTTTGCTGTCTGATTGCTGAAGCTAGAACTTCCAGTACTATGTTAAATAATGGTGAGAGTGGACATCCCTGTCTTGTTCCTGACCATAGAGGAAAATCTCTCAGTTTTTCCCCATTGAGGATGATGTTAGCTGTGAGATTTTCATATATGACCTTTATTACTTTGATATATGTTCCCTCTCAACCTATTTTGTTGAGGGTTTTTATCATGAATGGATGTTGTACTTTGTCAAATGCTTTTTCTGCATCTATTGAACTAATCATATGGTTCTTATCTTTTATTAATGTGATATATC